>NC_073258.2:116126136-116429166 GCF_029289425.2 Pan paniscus
AAATTGTTTATTTCTGGAATTTTCTATTTAATCTTTTTGGATCATGTTTGCCATGGGTAACTGAAACCAACAAAAGTGAAACCATGGGTAAGGGGGGGCTACTGCAGATCATGCCTGATAGATTTAATTCAAATTTTAACATACAAGTCACCCTAAAGCAAAGGACACCTGTAGTGAAGATGCATTTATCCTTATTATATTATAGTGTGGATCTGATTACCTCACATTATGGTTTGGGTCTGACTGTATAACATCTAGTTCAGATGCAGATAAGAAGCAATGTTAATGAATAACAAAATAATTCAACTTGACGTGAAGAAAAATTTTGCTCTCCTTCCTCTTTTACCTTTTGCACATTAAAAGATGTCTTTCTTCAACAAAGTGTGATCTTACAAACACAGTAAGAGAGAGAACATTTGCCTTGCCCATCCTGGAATGCAAAAGTCACTTGTGGCTCAATGGTTATGCTCTGTATATTTTGATAATCCGAAAAAGAAAATGAAACTTCTTTAATAGTATAGCTCGAGGGTATAAGGGGAGTGGAACACGCAAGTGGTTAAGATTATTACACTTAACAAGAACAGACAGTCTACTAGTCTACTGCTTCATGTAACCTATTTACAGTCAAGATGGCTATATTTAGAAAAATCCTATAGTACATGAGAACTGAGAGATAAATATCAGACTACTACCCTTACAGGCTTCCAAAAAAATTCTATTAGCCTCAGGAAAGCATAAGCCATTGGGGGTTTTCTTCAGCTATGCTCTACAGCAGAATCTGAACCAGAAATACTATTTCATATCATATATTTAAAAAAAATTCATGCTGCAAATTGCATTCAGTGTAACACTTTAAACTGTTCCATATTTGAGATCAGAGTTTATACATATTAATGTCAAAGAGCCTATAGCCCAAACCCCAATGTTTGTCACTACCTGAAAAATTAAATTAAATATACCACATTAAAGGACCAACCAAATCCTATCTCCATTACACCCAAGCCAAGAGTGAGGCCTTGACAATAGAATTGAAGAGATTAGGGTTTAATTTAAACAGAATGACTGCAATAAAACAATGCAAATGTGAGACTTTACAAGAGCAAGTACTTAAAGCACCTCAAGACAAATATTTACATAAACTATATAACATCATAGTCTACTAAAGATAAAAGATTCAAGAGCCCATTGAATCATAATTTAGAATATAAATATTACAGAAGAAAGGAAAAGGAATCTGAACTGTTAGTTGGGTCCCATAAATGAATGCACACTGAAGGTTTTTTTGAAGACAGGTGATGATCAATAAGGGGAGAAAATGTAAATGTATTCACAAAAACTAAAATGGGTCTCTAATTTTGCTATGCTCTGCTACAGAAGCATATGCTACTTCCCAGAAAGACCACTTAGAAGTTTTTATACTTAGAATTTCCTTCCTCTTTCAACCCATCTTTATGCTGTTCACAATTACACAGTTTTTGCTTTTCTCTAGTTCCTAATAACTTCTAACCATTTGTTTCTAATAGACTGCCCCTTTGTTTGGGTCACCTCTCCACATTCCCTTCTCACAACAGTGTTCAATCCATCATACTCTGAAGTACACAAGTAACTTTAGAAAACATTTCTTCCTTTTCCCCTCTTCTTCAATCCCAGTAGAAGATTCTTTAAAAATCCAAAAAGTTTGTTTGTGACCCTTTTGATGCCCCTCCCCTGCCTTTAAGAAACACACCATAAAGAGACATATTCCTTTTGAGTCTTTAAGTTCAAACTACATTTAACAATTATTACAAATTACAATTATCAGATATTTCCAGTTTGCAAAAGTCTCTCAGTTGGTGAAAGCTCTGTTTTCAGGTTCATAAAGCCAATACCTCATCTTGTCTTTTAAAGTAGGAAATTAACTGAATTCTCTAGAGTATTAAGAAATCTTTGACCATGAACCTGAAAATGAGCCCCTGAGACTCAATAATCTGATTAGTTAAACTGGGTGAACACGATGACAGAATGGACCTTAAATGGGAAAATCCAGAGTTGGGAACAGATGCTAAAATCAGGAAGTGGCTGATGTCCAAACCCAAAGTCAGTGGCCTTTCTACAGAAATTAATCAACGGGACACATTTTTGTCCTTAGCCACTTTCATCTTGACTGTGCCCAAGCTCTGAATGTTTATCTGCATAATGAGTTGATTTCTTGATCAATAAATTCAGTTCGAGCCTTCTCATGACCTGGTCCAGAACCTCATGCTCTCCTCCATTGTTAACTTGAGACACATGTGAGATTATTTCTCAACCAGGTGTGTATACCTGGGGTGCTTTTTAAAATATGCACATGCCCAGGGTCCCACAACTACTGAATTAGACTCTCCAGGCAAAAGCCCCTAGAAGCAGGCATATTTCTTAAGCTCCTTTTCTCCTTAAGCTCCTCTGAAACATACCACTGGTTAAGAACCAATGACTTAGAATTTAGAACAATGTGTATAGTGTAACAAGGAAAGACGTGTCCACACAGGAGATCACCACACAAGCAAGGGGACAAGTTATAGCAGAAAACTTGGAACTGACTTGCTCCTGATGATTGTGAACTTCCTCCTGCTCCTCAGCTGGTTAAAAGCTGTCAGGCAAGCTCTGGCCCCATGGGCAAAGGACACATCCAATAGCCCTGGCACTCCTCTGCAATATTCAACAGGTTGCTCCAAGGGGTATGGACTTTGAAAGTTGCCATTATACTACCGAAGCTGGCATCCCGGGGTGTCACAGGTGTATTGATAATTGACTCAGTCTGTTTTGTTTACAATTTTCTGCCCAACAAATTGCATGTTTCTGCAGATGTCTAACAAATTCAGGACATTTAATTCCTCAGCTGCCACCATCCTGCTGTTTCCACCCTCCTCATCCATTGGTTACGACGGTGTCCAAAGACACATTCACCAGCATTAGAAAAGGTCATTAAAAAGCTCTTACAACCATCTGTACCCAGATGGACAGGTCTCCAGCCAAAACAGGAGAGGTTCCTACTCAAAGAGGCCCAGAGGACCTGACTACATGCAGTGCCGCAGTTGGTTTTTGAATTATTGTTTGTGGGTCCTGAATTATTTACATTTGAGCTGTAAATCTTAATGACCCATGCCATGTTCTTCTTGGCTTACTGATGATGAACAAAGCCAAGGCTGTTTCGTTCACCTGATTCAATGCTGCTGTAGGATGAGGGCCAAAGAAAAGTGCATCTTCCTAAATCGTCTTACACTGGTTCTTGGAACAAATCATTCTTGCTTGGATCCTTGGCTAGGTCATTTGCCATACACTTACCAGTTAATTCCCTACTGCTTTCATACTCTTATCATCCAGTGGAGCATTTTCTATGCAAATGACTCACTTGTGCAGGGATGTTTTTTAATGCCTTTTTCCTTGACCTTTGCATTGCATACAGAAAAAATTTAACTTAATGTTAAAACAAACTGCAATTATTTTCTACAGTGGGTCTATAACATGTTGCAAATTATTCAATTTGGTGGCACCAGCTTTCAGAACAAAGGGTTTGAAGACTAGAATGCGCCCTGGCAAAGTTTGGCAAGATCTTTGAAACTAAAACCAAAAGCACAGAAACAGAGAGTCAAACGGCCTTGCTAAAACAATCTTGCCCAGAGAAATCAAAGCAAGCCAGTGTTTCAGCTAACCTTAAGCAAATGAATGAGGGAAGAAATGATTCTTTTGCTTACAACTACTTGACAAGTGGGAGATCTCTCTCTTAACTACTGACCTTCAAAGCACTAGGAAAAATGAATTCTGAATTCTCGACCTGTCGCATCTCAACACAGCAGCTCAGCCACACCTTTTCACAGTAGCTGCAGTGCTTCACTACACTATTTCTGCCTGCCCTTCAGAACTCAAAGCAGACGCGCTCACCAGCGGTGCCAAACTGTTAGACTCATCAAGTTTATGAACACTGCATACAAAATGCAAACATTTTCTTCCATTTGGGCAAACATTGGCACAGGAAACTTTCTTTCCAATGTTAACAGCAGGGAGCTTAAATAAAAGTTCAGTTTCTAGAAGGGTGGGGGAGAGAAAAAGCTAATTCTAAAAATATGTCATCAGCAGCATGCCATTGCCAGAGAAAATTGTACATGTTTCTCTCAAGCACAGTTCACTCAAATGAACTTGACAGCTTTGGAGATCACTTAAAAGAAAGGAAATTTGTTGCATGAGGCCTGCCAGATATAAAAGGGATCACGTCTCAACAGATAAGACTTGATAGATTCCCATCTCAAATATTTCGGTACGATGATTACATAAACTCAAAATTAGGGCTTTGTCACAGATCCGCACACAGGCTTATGCCCTAAGGGTATGCTTCCAGCCCATTCATGGGACTTGTCCTTGAATCTAGCAATTAACTTTAAAATCTTGCTACTGTCATTAGGTCCCCAGAAAATAAATTAAAGGACATCTGAGCAAACAAGTAAAATTACGCAGCTGAACTTAAAATCAGCAGCTTGCTTCTTGTCCACAGGTGTGTTCAGGCAAGATAAACGATTTTAACTGGGTTACAAATTACAGGTGTCAGTGCCTTCTCTGAAATCCACCAAATGCTGGAAAATGCCGCTCTCAGACAGACTATTTCCTAAAAGGGGACTATTCAGGATAGTTTTCCATTTAAACATAATACTCAAGTTGCTGAAAAAATACTGTAAAAATCAGGTGTGAATATGTTCGTTTGACCCGAAGCTGCAGCTCTCAAACATCTGATTAAAAGGAAAAACAGGCAGGCATTACAACTCCCCAGAAAGCCACAAAAATAAAAGGCTCCATCTTCAAGAAGATGATCTCCAATGACAACACTATGCTGGTTTGAAGAAATGCCTGATGCAGCGGTGAGCTGTAACATACCAATCAGAAAGCTTTCCCATCTCAACAGGGACAACATGGCCACTAAACTATCAAGTCAGTTGTAGAAGCTGAACACATCTATTTGTTTTCTCATCCTCTTAGCCATAACCTACATTTCTGGATCCTGGTCTAAATTGAATAGACCCTTTTACAAGTGCAACTCTTTGGAACAGCACAGATAGTTCGCTGTGCCCTTTGAAAACATAAGAGAAAAACTATAAGCTGATCTTTAACATTAAATATTTAATGTGTTTTTAACACATCAGTCCTTTCGATTTAATTCTAGACTTAATGCACCTGTCAGGAAACTGACTGCTATGATTTTATTGAAACTGTACATTTTTCTGACACTCAGAAACGGAAGATTTTCAAGATTCTGTTTGTCAGAAAACCCCAAGCGAAGTTCAGTTTAACTGTTTTTAAAATATATACTTGGAAAACACTTTCTCCTACAACAAAAAATGAAAAGAAAGTTACTGAACACAGTAAAATATAAACCTAGAAAACGCTACGGTCTGTTTTTTTTTAATGTTTGTGCATTTTTAATAGAGCAAAGACAAAAGTCGAGGCCTTAGTGCCAACTGGATAAAATTTAAATGAGTTTTGATTTACGTACCCATCAACCTTCAACATTCGAGTGAACACCTGAAGAGGACAATTGTAATGTTAGTTTGATGCTGGAAATCCTACATTTCCATTAAGTGACAAAATCACAGAACATGCATACATGATGTGACCGTATTTACAAACCACAGTAATTTTGTTATTTGAGTTTCCCCCCTCCAGAAAGATAATCCTCAACTAAGTGCTTTTAACATTCATCTCTATGGATTGTACTTGCCCCAGGAGAAACTTAAAACACCCGTTACTTAACAAGGAGAAATGGAAAAGAACCATTTAGACCTAACAAAACCCAGAACTAACTTTCTCCTTACTATGCATGGTGACAGAGAAGGCTGCAAAGAGGGCACATAATTTACATTAATACATTATAAGCATTTCCAGGAGGGGCAACAATTTTAAAAATACACTGTTATCTATCCCCCCACCTTTTTTAAATTTGAAAGAGAATATGCTTTCTTCATCCTTGCATCATAGTTCTTATTTTATCAAGAGTCTGATGGTAACCTCACTTTGAACCTTATTAGCTAATATTGATTTAAGTAGAGGGGAACTCTTGAAGTTTTTACTCATCTGAAATGCAGAACACATACATGTTTTACCAAAAGGTTTACTATGCATATTAATCTTTTATGCATTTTATTTCTCCAAGCGTGAAAAGAAACAAGTTGAAGTAATAGAGGTTGCCAGGTGTTGGTGGCACCCATTCCACTGTAATGACAGCCATGACTTAAGGTTTTGTCTCGCTCTACTCTTCCTATGAATTGCAAATCTTCAGGTTGCCACAGCAACTCTATATACTGACAGGTAAGCTTCAGGAAGCATCCTGGTCATCGTTTCCATCTTGTTTGCTCTGCCTCATAGCACTTCAAACTCCCTGTTGAATGGGAGTACCAGGGGATGGCTCCCCTTATTCTAGTGCACTGTCCAGTTGCAGCAATTAATCATTCCTGCTTCTTGAGCTGACATATCGAGGTGGGGAAACGACATCCTAAATGAGCAGAGCTGATTACCTGGGAAAGCAATTCTTCAAGATAGCACAGCTAACTAATAGCTCCATCTGCTACACATAAACACATTCCAAAGCCCCAGAAGTAATGTCAGAATACAGCTAACAGAGTCGGGTCCTGTATGCCAGATTTCTGTGTGTCATCACAGGTCTCTGACAAGCACAGAAAGTACTTGAACTTTTCTTCATCTCTAGGATAACAGGTGCTATATCATGTTAGGATCACAGGCCACCCACAGAGGATATTTTGGTAGAATTCTCAGTTTGACCTTGTTGTTTTTAATGTAGTGAAATCAGACTTCCATATGAAGCTACATATACTATACATAAAGAAGTAGTAAGACAAACCTGTAGGAAAACACACTTTTCTTTTTTTGTTGTTTTGTTTTTTGGGTTTTTTTGAGATGGAGTCTCGCACTGTCTCCCAGGCTGGAGTGCAGTGGCGAGATCTCTGTTCACTGCAACCTCTGCCTCCCAAGTTCAACAATTCTCCAGCCTCAGCCTCCCAAGTATCTGAGATTACAGATGTGCACCACCATGCCCAGCTAATTTTTGCATTTTTGTAGAGAGGGGGGTTCGATATGTTGGCCAGGCTCGTTTTGAACTCCTGACCTCAAATGATCTGCCCACCTCGGCCTCCCAAAGTGCTGGGATTTCAGGCATGAGCTACCACACCCAGCCAGAAAACACACTTTTCTATATATACAAACAACAACAAAACCCATGATCCAGTAAGGATAAGAAGATTTTCTATTCCCATCAAAATATGCATCAGTATATAGTATAAAATACGTGCAGATTGTTTTAATGTGACTAGACAAAAAGAGAACCTTTAAAGATCATGACAATGCACCCCGATTCTGTAAATTAAACAAACTTAAGAAGACTGTGGTTAGAATTCAATAAGCTCAGCAGATAAAGACAATTTGGCTACAAGAAACAGGGCCGTACTAAGCTATTATTATAGATGAAACTATAAATGGCTCCCTGAATGTTTTTAAAAATCTAAATAACTGGCTGCTTCTTAAGTCACCACTACAGATTCTGTCTGCTCTTTTATTAATAAGTCTTTGATAATATAAATCAAACTCTAACATCTCAATGTTGGGTGCTTAAGGAGGCTGCGAGTTTCTATTTTCCTAACCAAAGTATTGCCATTTTACAGTAGCAGCATTTAACAGTGCTTCTGTATCAAATGAGAACAGGCTCCAGTTCTTTCCACATTAGCTGTGATTTTAATAACATGCCAAGCCAAACAGGCTAGCGTAATAAGTTTCATTGCACCCACTTCAACAACAGATAAGCACCTCATTTTCATACAGTTTCCACTTGTTGCTAGGTAACCGCATCGTAACGAGACATCTCTAGGCATTATGCAGAATGCATCCTCTTCACCCAAATTTAATGTGCTTTGGGCATTAAATACTGTTATTTTAACCACACCTATCACTCAAACAGTTTAAGCTTTGGGTTAGATTGCAACATAGGTTTGTGGGATTGTTGCTTCTGAGGGGATTTTGATGTGTGGAGTTTCTAAAAGATAAGCCACAATAATATGAACCTCTCTTCCAAACCCACTGCATTATCCAATGAATTAATAGCTTGACACTTCATAGAAAGACAAAGTAAACCCTCTCAAAAGATGTCCACACTATGCCCTCTTAACAGTAGACAATGTCAATTAAAAACTTCCTTACTGCTTTACGTGACCACGAAGGGAACTTTGTAAGCAGGGGTCTGTGTGGAGTTGGCCTTCACCTGCGGGCTTCAAACAGAAACCCTTTAACTAGGCGCATCTAGGCCAAAGCGGGAACCCCATCTGTCAGCCAAACAAACCAGCTTTCTGCTGGAGGAAGGGAAAGCTCTGCGGGAACAGATGCAGCCCGACCTAAGACACTGAAGGACTCAGGCGACAAGGAGGCAGGAGGGCTACCTGCAGGAAAGGCAGCAGACACTGACATTTTAAAAAGAAAATAAATCTTAGCAGCAGCACCAGGCATCTCCCAAACACGAATTTTCTTTTGAGCTTCAGGAATGTTTTATCCTACATGATTAGTGGATGCTAGAAAAATGTTATATCACCTCTTGCCAGTGGGTTAAAATGATCTCTCTCACAGATGATATAAAATTGAAGAAACTAATTACAATTAGTAGTAGTAACAAGACACAGGACCAGACTCTGACCCCCGGCCCCTTTTTCACAGAGACTTTTGATTTCAGTCGCTTCCATGTCACCCAGAGTAGGGCTGCCCCATCTCTTCAGAGGGTAGGGGAAGTGGGGTGCACACTGTAGCTTGACCACTGGCCTTAACTAAGTCTTAGCCTGTAAAGAAAGCCTTTCCCCTTTTATTTTTACCCCTGTGCTCTGAGAAGCAAGAGTTCAAAGGATTTTGCCTCCAGGTCCTCTTGTAGGTGTACTTAGCGCAGAAACACCTGTGGCTGGAGAATCACCCTTTACTCTCTTTCCGCTAAGACAAGGTCACTCACTGCATCCTCTGCTGCACCAGTTGAGTTTCATCCATAATACTCTCTTCTTCACCCACCCTCCCCTGCTTCCCCCTTTACCCCCTCTGGGCCCCTCCACAGCTTGGATCGTTTAGCTCATTTTGGTTCTTTTTAAAATTTGGATAATTTCCGTTAAAATGACAGGACTGGGTCTCTGCCATTCACAGGGATGAACTAAGATGAAGCAGGAAGAGGCATGTGTTGGGTAAGACAAGAGCCAGGGACAGGTTGCTGTGTTTCCTGGCATGTATATTAACAAATTTCACTTAATCTGTTCTAAAACTCCATGAAAGGTGCAGATAGGAATGCCACAGGAATACAGGAGGATATAATGAAACGATCTTTAGTTTTGTTCCACAGGAGAACATTACTTGGTTCAACTCTGTTCATTAAAAAAAGCAAAAACCTAGTTCCCGAAACAAAGTTTAAAATGACCAGCAGCCAAGCATAGCAGATATAAATTAAAGTTTACAATGTGCACCCTCTATGGCCCAGCAATGCCATTTCTGGGTGTGTATCCTAAAGAAACTCTCACACATGTGCACATGGAGACACGCGGAAGAATCTTCACTGAAGAACAGTTTACATGAGGAAAAATCTTCAAACAACCCATATGTCTATCAATTGGGGAACAGCTAAATAAACAGAGGTATATGTGTGCTGAAGAAAAAACAAGGCAGCATTTAAATCGAACAAGCAAAATCAGCACGTAGCAACATGGCCAGGCTTCTAGGACACTGCTGGCTGAAGACAGCAGGTGTAGAATGATTGAGGACAGAATGATACTACGTATGCTGTCCCATAGGGTTTCTATGGATTTTACGTTTATGCCTCTATCTAGAAGGAGAGATGATAGATAGATGGATAGATGATAGATGACAGATAAGATGATAGATATGGGGGCAAACATAGAAGAATACAGAAGTTAGCTAACATGGATAAGGGGTCATCAGTGGAGACTTTAGCATTATCTAAAACATTTTGTAAAGGGGAATATATTCATGTATTAATCGACAAACAGAAATTAAAGAAAAAGAAAATATATTAATAATGAAGTACAATGTAATTAAAGGGCCAGGCACGGTGGCTCACGCCTGTAATCCCAGCACTTTGGGAGGCCTAGGTGGGTGGATCACAAGGTCAGGAAATAAAGACCATCCTGGCTAACACGTGAAACCCCATCTCTACTAAAAATACAAAAACTTAGCCAGGCGTGGTGGCACACACCTGCAGTCCCAGCTGCTCCAGAGGCTAAGGTAAGAGAATCCTTAAGCCCATGAGGCGGAGCTTGCAGTGAATCAAGATCATGCCACTGCACTCCAGCCTGGGCGACAGAGCAAGACTCCATCTCAAAAAAAAAAAAAAAAAGAATGTAATTAAAGGGGATGTCCACAACTAAAGAAAATATGTCTGAGTCTTCCAAATTTTGGCAAAGGGCTATTAGATGAACCTGTTATACCTCCTCCAAAAGAGTTAATTTTGAAAAGCATTGCAAAGACAAAGGTACAAATATTTATGAAAAAACGTATCATTAGATTGTAATCTTATATAGGTTTAAAATATCTAGACATTTCTGGGTTCCTATCTAGATATTTATGGGTTCCTTTAGAAAAAAGTCAACTTTACCAATGTAACTACCCTACTACCATGTGGCAATATATCCACTAAATGGAAAAATAATAATAAAATCATAATTCTTATAATGCCCTCAGGATAATTGGCCATGGGAGGAAATATATAAATGGGACTCATTTATATAAAAAAGAATTCATTAAGAAAGGCAAGAGTCCTTGCATCTGGTGAATTTTTTTTAAGAGTTTGGAATGATGCCTAGAAGTCATCAGATTTGTTGCTCATGAACCCCCATCTGTCATAGCTTGCATCTAAACTATATATAGCTCTTATTCCCCAAATCAATATGTTGTGTGTTCATGTAACCTAGCATCCAGTCTAGAAGCCTTGCAATTGTCTATAAGCTCCTCAATTCTTATTTTCACTATTCCTTGCCTTGTTATAATTCTTAATATACCACTGACAGAATGTAGAGATATCATTTTAAAGGTTTCACTCAATAAAGCTTAGCTATAGAGAAAAAAAATAGCAGTGTGTGTGTGCGTGTGTGTGTGTGTGTGTACGTGTGCGCCCATATGAGCAGACTAGGAAATCCAGAAAGGATAAAATTATAAAACATCGTACTATGTTGCAATAAAAAGGTTACTGCCTCAAAGGATTTCACAGGAAAATATTTTGGACAAGATAGTTTCAGTAACATCTCACGTTTGAGGCCCAGTACGTGGCAAGCCCAACTCTCCAGAGTGCCAGAGAACCTACAAGGGAGTATCTAAGTCACTCAAATGTCTTGGTTCCATGTAAGTGCTACTGAAGTCATGGGAAAGGATGACGAGCTGTCACCATTTACTCTATTAACATACTTTTCACACACTTCTAATAATCTTGGTTACCTTGATTTCCAAACTACAATAAAATCAAAATAAATTTTTAAAAAGGGAAAAAGCAGAGAGCAAAGAAACAGAAAAAAATGATTTATTAAAAATTGCTGAGAACTAAAAAAAAATAGCACCTCTGAATGCAGAATGAACAAAACAACAAACCCATATAACAGTCTATATGCAACATATATTATTATTCTAAAAGATCCTGGCTGGGCGCGGTGGCTCATGCCTGTAATCCCAGCACTTTGGCAGGCCGAGGTGGGTGGATCACCTGAGGTCAGGAGCTCAAGACGAGCCTGAACAACACAGTGAAACCCCATCTCTACTACAAAAATACAAAAAATTAGCTGGGCGTGGTGGTGGGCACCTGTAATCCCAACTACTCAGGAGGCTGAGGCAGGAGAATTGCTTGAGTCTGGGAAGCAGAGGTTGAGTCGAGATCGTGCCATTGCGCTCCAGCCTGGGCACAAGAGCAGAAAAAAAAAAAAAAAAAATAGAAGCCGAAGTCATTTATTTAAGTAACATTGAAATCAAACATTGTTTTTCAAAGGCAGAGAATTGTGTATTATATTTTAGAATAATTTTCTTCAAACAGTATGCACTAAGTTTGTTGAGCTCTACTGAGCTAACAATGCCATGAGGTTACAAAAAATAATAAAAAATTAGAAGTAGATAATGTGATTTTAGGTGGTCCTAGTAATAGTAGTGTCCAAAGCAGGGATGTCCATGAGAAAACTCAGTGTGGTTTGTTCCCTGCTTACATCCCCCAGACCCGGAGCAGTGTCTGGCATGTACTCCTCTTGAAAGGAGGAGTGTTACAAATGAGATGAGGGCGTGAGGGGGGATGAAATTTATGTATCAGCAAACTGGAAAAAGAAATGAACCCAGGATTTCTCCACATTCTACAATCCTATAGTGCAAATTAAATGTCAAAAAAAAATCATACCAAATAGGGTAACCTTTGGAAAAATAACTTGTAAGGAACCCCGCAAATGAAACATTATGAAAAGAAGGTAATGTCAAGTAAATTTAGAAAGAGGAGAAGATACAAAAAAGTAATGTCTTTAAATGCATGACTTATTCATAAGGCTCTATAGCTTCCACATCTTGTCTCTTCACTTTCTCATTCTCCTCCAGCCATTTCCCTCCAGCTAAAGGTGGAGGAACTATCCTATAGAGATAGCTAACGCTGGGCGTTTAGAGATCCTGACAATCTTTATTTATTTAAGATTTACCTCAAAACTTCATTTGTTACTTTGAAAGGTTTTCTTCCTATAATGTGTTTCAAAAATAAATTCCATCAACATTAAATCACATCTTCTTGAATTACAAACCTATCAAGCTTGGAGAATTAGCCTTAAGCTGCCAACATCAAAGCAAAAGAGTCCTGCCTTAGTGAGAACCACCTACCTGATTTATAGCTGTGTCCACTGCATTCGGAATCAGGCTAAGTAAAAAACAAAGGGGTTATCAAATTTCAGTAATTAATATGAGTAAACATGAGTTGAGCTAACAAAAGCAATTACTTGGAGTTTTAGTACTATTATCTCAACATTTCATGTTTTGCCTTTTTCAATGGAAAGCAGAGATTAAAAATGAATGCTGCTGGACCAGAGATTTGGTCATTTCATTCAACAGTTACCATCCACCTGTATAGCACGGTTGACAGCTAATTTAATACTCTCCTCCAGATAAAATAAATTACTCTGACTTAGTTTATAAGGAATAAAAGACTCTCTAGTATTTTAACTCATTTTCGATATGAGAAAAATCACTTAAATTTTCTGAATTAAAATCGACAGAGAAGGTAGGAGGCAGCAAATGTTTGTTTCCGATATTGTCTTTACATTTTGCTGATATTGCTGGAAATATTTTAGTTTGATATTATCTTCTGGCTTGGAACTGCTTCTTTTTGCACTTCTTATTAGAGTTGCAACTGAGTACTTTCACCACCTTAATTACATTAAAAGGAGAAAAAAGAACTACAATGTCCTTCCTAAATGGCACAAAAAAGTACCAGAAAAACTGGAAAATAGATTGACAACTACTGTAAAATATATGCAAACTTTGAAGATGCAAAATAAGGATTATTTCGTGTTATTTAATGTCGGTATAAAATGTCATTTATATGGCCTCATAACTATATTATCCTTATCTTCTTCTTAACGGCCCATACCCAGCCCATCACCAAGCTTGTAGATTTAACCTCCTAAATAACACTTTTCAATTCCACCTACCTCTCCATGCCTACGCTCAAACCCACCACCACCCTAATACAAGCCACTGTCACCTCTTGTCCAGACAGTAGTTCTTTGTACCTGTCTGCAGCCACTCAAGCCCCTCTACAAGGTAACCACAGTGATTTTTTTCCAGAAAACATCTAGGGTCATGTTACCCCTCATGAATTGCTTCAGACCCTCAAAGGCTTCTTATAACTCTTAGAACAAGGCCCCCAGTCCTTCACACAACCTGAAGGGCTTTAAGCAGTCTGAACCTTCCTACCTCTTCTCTCCTCTCTGCCCAGATCTCTGACTCCAGCTAACGGCTTTCTTTCAATTCCTTTAAGGCACCCTGTTCCCCCTGGAAAGTTCTTCCTGTCTTTTTCAACCTGGTCACACCAGCCCTTCATATCTCAGCTCAATCTTCACTTCCTCCACGAAGCCCTCCCTGGCCTACCTGATCAGATCAAATGCTTTTGGTGCATGATTTCATTGTACCATGGGCTTCTCCTCCATGACACTTGTATCATTTACAATTGTACATTCGTGTGACTGTTTGGTTAATAAATAATATACCATATATATATATATATATAACCATATATATAATATATATAATACCATATTTTGAGACAGATTCATGCTCTGTCACCAGACAGGAGGGCAGTGGCGCGATCTCAGCTCACTGCAACCTCTGCCCCTCCTGAGTTTAAGTGATTCTCCCACCTCAGCCTCCCTAGTAGCTGGGACTACAGGTGCACGCCACCACACCTGGCTAATTTTTGTATTTTTAGTAGAGATGGGGTTTCGCCATGTTGGCCAGGATGGTCTCGATCTCCTGACCTCATGATCTGCCTGCCTAGGCCTCCCAAAGTGCTGGGATTACAGGCGTGAGCCACCACACCCGGCCCTAAATATATTTAATAACTGATCCCTGACCATAAGGAGCATGAGGGCCAAGTCTGCTTTCGCTCACCATTGTCCCTTTCTCCCCATCCCGCAAGTCTTTCCCTCCCCAATGCCCAGCATCTAGCACATACTAAATAAACAAAAATCTCTTGAATTAATGAACTTATGCATTATAATTATCCATGTGGGATCAGCATTCCTTAGTGTTCTATGAGGTCAAGGATTCTCCCTTTTGCCCACTTGGCATCTCAGCATCTAGCCTACAGCCTGGCTGTAGACTGCTGATCAATAAGTGTTTAATGAACACCTAAGAATAATAAACAGATTTTTTTAAAATATAAAAGTAGTAGCTCTGCCCATCACTTGGAATAATTAAGAATTTCAATATTTGTATTGCTCAGGAGAATCAATTACCCAAACTTCCTGCACGGTTGTTATATGAGAAGGGATTTATTGAAATGGTGGTTCTGATAGCCTACGGGTATTACACATCCACCTACTTAAAACTGCTCCCTTTAGACAAATGCAACATACCCAGCTCACGCATGACAAACGAAAATCTGTCCACACAAATTTGTATTTAAACAAGAGTCTATCTGCTTAGAAAGAAAAAGAAATTAACTTTTATGCACTTCTGAGAGTTTGTTTTCCTCTCGGATTCACAGAGCACAGTTACTCAAATGATCAAGGCCTATCTTCCTAGTCACAACCAGGTGAACAAAAGGAATGCTCGTAAATAGCATTCCAAATCATGGTTACCAACATCCAACTTGTCAAGTTCAAGATCCCTTTAATAGATGTGTAAGTCACAAAGTCTTAAAATACAGCCACACAGCTGTTTAGAGTTTTGGTGGTGGGGGAAGACACAGACCACCCCCCTACCCAAACATCACACACACACTATGAGACTTCCTCTGCTGATTGCTGTACAGTGACTTTTCTTCTTCTTCTTCTACAAAGCCATGCAGATAATATTTCAACAATAACCACACATTTCTCCCTGTGGTATAGACACATACAAAATGCATTAGGAAAAATGCCAATAACTGAAATGCTTTTCTCAGTAGCTCTATTCAAGTGAGTGTCTCACAGGTGCCACAGAAGTGCACAGCTTTCTGAATTTGGTTCCAAAGGGAGCTCAAAGTCAATAAGCCTCCTCAGCTATCATCCAGCATGACTAAATCACTCCAAGGGCAAACCTTTTTGAGTTATGTGACCATTTCTTTCAGGGAGTTTTACCGAAAACGGCATGCCATAAACCAATTTAATTCAAGGTAACCCAAGCTGCTGGATGAAAAGGAGCCCAAGAAAGGAACAGAAGGAAGCAAACGCACATGTTTCGAGTTACACAGGATCCTCAATCACATACAGAAATGAGCACGAACAGACCAAGAAGGTTCCCAGGACCTATAAGGTATCACTTCAAATATAATCCCCACTTCCCATTATTAGAATAAACTTGCCATTATGTTGGGATTTCTGCCTTTTAAAGTGGAAGAGCTGAGGAAATTCTTTGCGAAAGAGCATTACACTGTGCAAACACGTCGGCTGGTTCAATGATATTCAGAGGACATTTTAGGATGCCTTTTATGTTGTTCTCTTGTGAGCCTTGGACAGGAGGACAAGGGAATTCTCCACTCAGAAAATACTCAATTATTTTAATAGGATTACATTTTAGATTGACAATGTTTCAAATAGCCCCCTGAATTTATTAACCTGCCAGCACTTCAAATAAGTAATTTTAATGCTAAGATCTTTTAAGTTTATGTAAATGATTGGCAGTAAGTCAAAAAAATTTCCTCTAGTCTTCTGAAACATGACACTCTGGCCATCAAGTGGAAGTTCATGAGCTTCATGAGCTCAGTAGTAAGGACTTTCACACTGGCTTCCCCATGTCTGACTTGCCACATTTTTAACTGCATGAGTTTCTCTGATCTTTTATTTTTTTATCACTCCTCTTTGGTTCCCAAAAGCATATTCTGGCTTGATTAAGACACAGGTTGATTACAAGATCCAACTGAAACTCTAACGAAGGTATCATACTCTTTGGTCCCTAATGCTTTAATACTACTTCACCCCAACCCTCCCCTTTTGCTACAGACAAAACAGTAATACATATATAGGACCTACCATATGCAAGGCACCAAGCTAAGTGCAGTTAATCAGCCAACTGACTTACATTGCCCGACGCTGACTACACACCTCACAGCGTCAGACAGCCTGGGTTGAAATCTAGTCTCTGCCATTTATTATGCTATCTTCAACAAGTTTCTTAACCCACCAGGACTGGTTTCTTTTATAAAACAGAGATGAGAACAGTTCTCACTTCATAGAAATCTTGTGAGGACTAAGGGAGATAATCTGAGTACAGCCCTTACCCCAGCGTCAGGGTGTAGTAGGCATTCAGCAAGGACTTGGTCACCATCAGCCCTTCCTGTGGCTGGTTTTCACCTCTCCCCCTTGCCACTCTTCAGGCCACTGAGAATTCGTACCGCAGCCCCAAATAAAATGGAATGAACTATACTCTCTGTAGGAGTTTTCCTGGAGAGTTGAATTCTGACAATTGTATCAGTTCTCTAAGTATTTTATTTTATTATTATTATTATTATTATTATTATTTTTTGAGACAGAGTCTCACTCTGTCGCCCAGGCTAGAGTGCAATGGTGCAATCTTGGCTCAACACAACTTCCGCTTCCTGGGTTCAAGCGATTCTCCTGCCTTAGCCTCCAGAGTAGCTGGGATTACAGGCGTGTACCACCATGCCCAGCTAATTTTAGTAGAGACAGGGTTTCTCCATGTTGGCCAAGCTGGTCTTGAACTCCTGACCTCAGGTGATCCGCCCACCTCGGCCCCCTAAAGTGATGTGATTACAGACGTGAGCCACTGTGCCTGGCCCTCTTAGGATTATTGTAAATGTTTCACTTTCTCACACAGTTACTACCAAATTTAATCATGATATGGTAAAGCTTCCAATTAAGCAACAATATGGCTTAGAAAGCATAGACAGTAAAGGGTCTGGAACTGGGGTTGGCAAACTATGGCCTACAGGTCAAAGCCAGCCCAAAAGCTAGGAATGGTTTTCACATTTTTTAATGCTTGATCAAAATCAAAAGAATAATATTTCATGACACATAAAAATTATATTAAATTCAAATTTTCAGTGTCCATAATAAAAGTTGTATTGGGGCTGGGCGTGGGGGCTCACTCTTGTAATCCCAGCACTTTGGGAGGCCGAGGCAGGCAGATCACTTGAGGTCAGGAGTTCGAGACCAGCCTGACCAACATGGTGAAACCCCCTCTCTACTAAAAATACAAAAATTAGCTGGGCGTGACAGCCGGTGCCTATAGTCCCAGCTACTCAGGAGGCTGAGGCAGAAGAAGCCTTTGAACCTGGGAGGTGGAGGTTGCAGTGAGCCAAGTGCACCACTGCACTCTAGCCTGGGCCATAGAGTGAGACTCCGTCTCAAAAAATAAATAAAATAAAATAAGTTGTACTGGAACAGAGCCAAGCTTTTATGTATTTCCTATAGCTGTTTTTGCATTACAACAACAGATCTGAGTGATTTTGCTGGAGATTATATGGCCTACAAGACCTAAAATATTTACTATCTGGCCCTTTGAAGAAAAAGTTTGCCAGTATCTGGCCTAGATCAATGTTTTTTGGCTTGGAAAAAGCTTAGCACACGACAGTAAACATCTAAGAAACCTACAAAATCTCTGCAAAACTACACATGGTATTACTTGAGTATCTCTACAAAGACACTCTGCAAGAGAGCTTAGACTAACCTACACCATGGTGACAGGGGCTTTAATTGACAAAGATAACTACTGTTCTCCTGCATCTTACTCACTGACCCACTTCACCCTGTTAAAATAAATTAGAATATATAAATACACACATACATACATATTCCCCACATAAAGTAATGCTCACTTTATGTCCAACATAGAACGTAAAGAAGCAAAAGGATCCCAAGTTCTCCATTTTTTTCTAATTCTGGTATCCTTTATAGATTTTTATGTAAGATTTTATTTTTATTTAAGAAAAATCTAGAGGTTTTTCCAAAAGTGTTCCTGAAAACACAATTCACCTTCTTGAGTTTCTTTGCTGCTTTGCTCTCAGATAATAATTGCAATTCTCATATCCAACTCCCCCTCCTAATTTACTGGATTTTGTTTTGGGGGGACCCACCTGGCATTCTCTTCCTGACTCTCTGCTCTATGTTCCACGTTCCCTTGTCATGAACTGTGATTCTTTTGTACGAAAATACAGCTGAGGTAATAACAATTACAACAAAATACGTGGTTTACTCTGTCCACTTAATTCTCAGTGGACAGGTTAGCTTCTCTCTCCCATGATTTGGTAATTTATGCACTTAGCTATCAGGAGAATCAACTAAGAGAATGAGGGCAGACACATGCAAATTCATCCTCTGTTGTACCTCAATGGTATGGTATGAGAGCTGTGCCTTCTATGTGTATAAGTTTCTGAAAGGGTGGGGCTTTGACAAACTAATCTGCAATCCTCTTCCACTTGTAACATAGTCTGGAATGCAGCAATAGTGTATTTAATTTTTGTTGAAAAAAGGCATCTTCCAGTGGTCAGTAAATAAACGAAAGCTGCTACAGAAGGTACTTAATCTGATTTGAACTCTGTTCATTTTACTGATGAAGCTGACAAGAGTAAAGTGAACAAAGTTCTGTGAAAAGCATTGGCAATACAGATAGGAAAGAACAACAGAATCCAAGGAATTCTTTTTGTAAGTGAGTAAAACGTCTGTTAGAGAAATCTGAGCAGCATCAAGAATTATATAGACTAATATATACAAAATCCAGCAGAGTAATAAGTTCTAAGAGAACTTACATGCTTGGATGAAATGTTTCTTCTCACTTAGAGATATTTCTACTACAAAAGATAGGGTAATGGTAAGAAACGCAAGACCTGCCCCAGAGGTGGAATAAAAAACTCTTATCACATTATTGAATACGTAATTCTGAGCTTGTTCAATCCTTTCTTGGTCTGAAAAGGAAAGGCTTTTTCTTTTCCTGTTTTAAGGAGAAAACGGGGAAGAAAGCTGGGCCTAGATAGACAAGACATGAGTCCAATTCTCTCTGGACTTAAGAAACTAACACCATTTAAAATTACACTTCCAAACCACATCAGCCAAAAACTGCCAGTTGTTTCCCTCTGATTAATTTGGGATATTTCTACAAAAACAAATCAGCACAGGAAGACATTTTCTCACTATGGCATGCTATCCTCATCTCATCCAAAAGACGTTAGGTAACCAACAGTTTCACAGAAGCAGGAGAAACGGGAAGATACCAAAGCGATGGGCAAATCAACATCCCTTAAATTATCTTTCATCACAAAACATTTGACTCCCAAATCTTCACCAGACCAAAATTAAAATTCCAAAGTTGGACTACAGAGGAACTAAAAAAATAACATGCTTCTTGCTGGTTTGCTTTTCTTCATGACCATTTTCCTACCACAGATTTTATTTATTACCATAAAAATGATACTTGTAACAGGAAGTTATGGTGTAGACTTTACACCCAGCTCATTATCAAGGCAGAGGAAAGGGGAGAATTTGAGGAAGTGTTTCTATTCTCAACCAAAAGAGGTACATATGTAATAGAGAAAGAACTACAAAATCAGGGAAACTCAACTAACAATACGTAGCTTTAAGGCTCCACATGAAAGAAAACAGAACTCCAGGAGCACCGTGTAATGCCTGATTGCTGAGCGAATGTATTTTAGCATACTAGTTGTCACAGCAAGTCAGTGGGATTTGAAAGCACATTTCTGTTTTGACATCTGGCCCATAACAAAATTACTATTGATCTGTTGTGAGCTTCCAGCAAAACAGTATAACCTAGTCTCAGAACAAAGAGTCATCCACTAAATAACAGGCAATAATCATCCTATATTTGTGCCTTTAGTTCAAAATCACCACTTTGCTGGTGTTCTGCTTGGTCCATTTTGGGATAAGCATTCTTTTCCTGAATAGGGTTTCCAGATCTTTTTTTATTTTTAATGAATCTTACCAGCCCAGGATTAATTCTGTCTTTCAGTAGCCTGGTGGCAGCAGCAGTATAATGCTGACATCTACCTTGTGCACACACTTCGGTTTGCTGCTGATTCTGGAAACTGACAGGACAAGCATTATTTTCCAACAGATGTTCTACAGGCAGTGGAAGGCAACGATGAAACAAATCAGACAGTCAGAGCTGTTCACAGAGCTTTGGGAAATGTAAAAAAAAAATAGAAGAAAGAAAAACCATTGGCCTCTTGTCTAACTTATTTTCATAGCTCTAGAAAAATTTATAGGCAAGTGCCACTCACAAATGACACAGCTTTCATTAAAATGATCATTTAGAATTTTTAGTAGGCTACATTTTCTAATGATACTAATAAACTGTTAGAGAACTTTTACATAATATGGTTTGATCAAAAAAAAAGGTCCATTTATAGAATGCTTTAGTTGGATATTGATTATATGTTGTCCCAACTGGTAAGTATCCACCTCATTTCAGGCCTTGGCCATATGCATCCTCAAATATATCACTGCCTCCTTTTCAGAACAAAGCTATATTAACCGAGAAGCTATCTGATGGTTTCTTTTGCCTGCATCAGTCAAAAAAAAGACAAACAATATAGATCAAGTGCATCTGTTCTCTAGACTGCATTGATTTGTTGCATGTGTGGTTAAATCCTGTCAAGCAATCTTAAAGGTGAAGCATTATCATCAGAGAACCTACTCTGGGAGGGGTGCACTGGGTCTTCTACCTGCCACGCACAGCAGCTACAAAACTTCACCCAAACCAAAAAGACTTTTGAAACATGCGATCTGAGCCCCCAGACCTACTTCCAGCGAAGGGCTTTTAGTAAAATGATGTCATAAGTAAAGGCTAACCAGGTATCCATTACCACCAAAGAGAAAACTGGCCCAAAATGTAAAAGGGTAAGTGGAGGCAAAGATAATATTATGGACATACAGAAGAAATTCCTGTTCCTAAAGGTTTCATGTCATGGCATTTCAAGAAGAGCCTAGATAGGTGTCCATCTCAGATGGTTTGGGTATAGTCTTGACTGCAGGGAGGAAGTATACTAGCTATCCCACCCTGTTTTAGCAACTGTTTTATTACTTCAAACATCTTTGCCTCCTAGTTCCTCTATCCTGCCCTTGTTGGCCCATGAATCACCAATTTGCATAGATGAGTACACTGAAGCATTGCAAGTATTTTCTCATGGCCTCAAAGGACGTGTGCTGTTGACAGACTGCAGCTGAAAAGGACCAATTACTTAACTAATGTTTTGCAGAGATGTCCACATGCTGACCACAGCAATATTGAAGGCATAAATTATTATGCAAAGTCATGAATGTACATCCATTTCAGAGTTATCTACGGGAAATTGTCAGGTCGACTTTAGTGACAAAGCACAGCCAAGTGGTGTTTTGAGAGAGAGAATCCATAACACTCCAGTAGCACAGAAGGTCTTTTAATAATATCTGCACTGAGAACATGAACAATTGCTCATTTTTCCTGGTTTATTTTTTCCCATCAAAACATTGGAGTAGGGCTCAGAATTTCTAAAGTAAATCAGACTTTTAATAAATTCTGTTATGCTTTTATTATATGCTAATAAATTTCTTTTTAAAATCTGTTCCCTGAATTAACAGCTCCATAAATTCAGCTCTACAAGTGGCAGAAACCAGAAAGTACAGCAAACATTTATCCAGGATTTGCCAGGGCAGGCTTGATTTCAAATATTCTACCCGTTTATACTCATAAATTACTTAAATGTCCCAGAAATTCATATATTTTAATGTCCAAACTGTATCTTTAAAATTTCCATCCACACATGGTCTTGGCAAAAAATTAGTTGGCACAATCATCTTTTTGGCATTATCTTTTGTGCTCTAATTTTGGCTCAGAATACATAATCACTATATGGATACGCTAAACAGCAAACATTTCATCTCCTGACAGAGGCTTTCCCTATCCTTACTTACCACACGTGATAAACTGTAATTGTTTCATTGCCTGTATTCCCACTCGATGCTAAGCTCTTGAACAGGGATCCTATCTGTCTTGTGAACCATTATTTCCCAATCTCCAGCATTGTGCATAGCACATGATAGATGGTCACTAAATACTTCCCGAAATATTTGAATGAGGAAATCAATCAAATTCAAAGAAAGAAATTATAACCTGGAGTTTACCAGATAGATCTCAAAGTCATTAAACAAATGCAATAAGATGCTTTACTACTTCAGAGATAAGAACTGTTCCTCCTCATATATAAGCATTCATGTATTAAGTACACACAGACAGCTAAGGGGAGTTTGGAGGAAACACCACTGAATCCACAGAGGGAGGCATTAGATTCAACAGGACCCACAGGCCACCATTTGAATAATCACCCAACTTATCCTTGTTCTTGACATTTTCCTTCTGAGTATCTGAGAAAACTGTGGATACTCAGTCGCTTTGGCTTTCATTCATTTTTATTTTTATTTTTTTAAGATAGGGTCTCACTCTGTTGCCCACGCTAGCGTACACTGGCATGAACGTGAGTCATTGCAGCCTCAACCTCCTTGGCTCGAGCAATCCTCCCGCCTTGGCCTCCAGTGTAGCTGGGACCACAGGTGCACATCACCACACCTAACTAATTTTTTTAATTGTGTGTGGAGACGGGACCTCATTATGTCACTCAGGCTGGTCTCAAACTCCTGGGTTCAGGTGATCCTACCACCTCTTCTTCAAGTACAGAAACCTATGTCAAGTTTAGTTCAAGATTTTATCAATCACTGATTTTAGCAATATGGACATGGTGTTTTTTCTTCTGGGAAAAAAAAAAAAAAGTAAAACTAATGACGAGGGCCAAAGGAGTGAAGTCCTGCCTGCTCATGCTTGTACCTATAGGCTTAGAAATCATATACATGCTGGCTGAGGGCTTCTCCCATTCCATGAAAAGGGTGGGGTGTGTTGTATCTCACAGAAATGATGGGACACACCAATGAAAATGATGACTCAATAGCCTTGAAGTTTTAACCATTCAAATACAAAATGTGTAAAGCTTGCAGAGATATTGAATATAAGACAAACACAGATTTCAAAAACAAAAAACCAGAATGCTGTTTCACCTCTACCCAAGACATTTAATAATGATAATTGTAACTCCTATGTGGAACTGCAAAAACACTGAAGAAAAGATTAAGCTCACTGCTTGGAAACAGTAGGTGGTTTTCTATCATGAAATAAAGATACACTGAGGGATTTTTGTGTGAGAAATTTATCACTATGCTATTAAATTTGTGAATATGATCAAACTTTATAGAAAATGAGCAAGGTACTGACTTATTCACGCCAATCACTTGGATGCTACAGGCTAATATCCAGATAGAAATGTGGACTCTGAAATCAATGAGAAGTTGTTCTGGGACACCTCTAGCCCCTTCCGTTATTTTACAATTCCCCAAACCCTGCATCAGACAACTCTTGACAGCCCTGAGAGTTTCAACTGATCTTAAGTTCAATGATCAATGTGTAATCAGGCATCCTAACAGCTATACCTATAGGAAAAACAAACAAGCAAAAACAAACAAAAAAAACCCATGATGGTTCTATTTTAAGCTGATGAGAACAATACACATTCAATAATGTATATTATTGAGGACTGGGCATTGTACTAGGCACCCAAAATTCTATGATGCATTACGATCTGATCCCTACCTTCACAGAATTCAGTTCAGCATGGAGCCAAGTGAACACCAAGGAAATGTAATATGGTATATAAAAAGTACAGGAAGATAAAAGGCATGTGCTAAGTGGTGGGAGAGAGGGCCAGGTTGAGTCAAGGACATACACAGTCAAGGATGTCACACTAGATGGATGGTGACAAACAAGGATTAGACCCTGGGAAGCAAGGCAAGGGACCAATGAGTGAACATCACAGAGAATAATAAATACAATCATAATATATGAAAAAGCATTCTAATATTACAGCTACCCAAAATGAAAGGGCTCACTCTAAAGCTTTGGGATGTTGTACTATACTGAGTCCAATCCCTAAGGTCCCTTCTAACTCTGCAATTCTATGACTGACCAATCCCAAATCCCAACACTCCACCCCCAACAAAATGACACAAGAGAAGTTCTCATTTATGTCACAAGCGAATAGACAGAAAATCATCATCTCTCCATCAGTGCAGGTACATTAGCCAAATCCGAGAGCTCTTCTCCCATTGGAAGACCTAATGTAGCCTTAAAAGTAGATACCTACCACAAAGAATGATTTATGACAGATCGGCAATTACGTGTGTTTATTTCATTGAGTTTACTCTTCCTATCACTCCTGGGAAAGAAACTAGGAAAACCATTTGCAAACTGCTAGGGTTTTTTGCTGTTTGCCAAGCTAGACTATATATTAATATTCCCAGTAAAGAGCTTGACTAAAAGTAACTCTTGATATTATAACAACTCTTACAAAAGGCTATTTGCTGCTTCTGAAACAGGAGACTACAGTCATTAATAAGGATAAGCGCAGCTGTTCAGTCCACCACCCCTGAGGACAAGATACATGATTTAACACCTTTTACTTAACAAGGTTCCCAGCCAAAAGAATCCTTTCATCAGCATGTTTATAAGCTTACTTGCATATTCTAATGGTAACAGTACCAGATGACAGTTTTATAAGTAGATACAAGAGGGTATCATTTCTCCTCTAAGCATATGCCAAGGCATACATCTGAAGAAAATGTTGCCTTATTGTTTATAATGTACTTCAGTACCTCTTTCATTGAAAATTAAGTTTATTCTGAAGCTAAAGTCGAGTAAATACAAATATTCTTGGGCTGGGAGCCAAAGGCTCCTGTGAATTACTAATTAGGTGAATGAAGGGGAAAGGATTTGAACACCAAGGGAGAAAAAAAAATCTGTACATAGATCTACACAGCTAATAGACCTCATCCATTAACCAGCTTCTCCAAAACCAAAACAACCGATCTTCTGACCATCATTCTCACCACCACTCTCTATATTAATTATACATCAAAAATAAATCAGTGACATTTTTTGATAATAAAAGTAATGGCAGATTGTACAATGAGCAGAAAGACCCAAAGCTGTGTAGCTTGGGGAGAAAAAAGGGCTTGGAACCCAGAAGTCAATGGTTCCAATCACAGCATTGCCTCTCTCTGGAGTTCTTAATATCATTAGTAACCTTTGATCTCAATTTCTCCCACCTGGAAAATTCAAAGGCTACCCACTGCATGTAAAATTTTTCCATATGGAATAAATAAAACTATACACATAATTGTAAAGGGTTTTAGTGTTCTCAGAAGAGACTAGACTTCAATATTGTTAAATAATTTTTAATTACAAATAATCCCAAAAGGAAATTTAAAAAAGCATTGAATCAGTCATTCGAAAAACATTTTTTGCATACCCAGTATGTGCCAAGCAGTCTGCTAAATTTGTGGATGCAAAGATAACTCAGCCAAATAGAAAGGTATCCACAGTACCAAGATTTCAAATTACTGGGGAACATGAAGATGAAGTCCGGCAAATTACAATATGACCTATTAGAAGAACGGACAAACTGCTATGGGAGCACGACTTTTGGGGATACCCAACTTTTTCAGTATCACTTTAAGGCAGGAGACAAAAGGTGGTTGGTTGGGTCTTTTTGTGTGTCCTATATTTCTAATAAATCACATTCTGAAATCCAAATTAACATAGTCTGTAATCAACATTAGGACCACTAATATAACTTCAGTTGGAATTAAAGAAATACGGCTCCATGCAATTCTAGTAATCAAAAAAAAACATAAAGGAAGAAAATGAGTATAGCTTCCAGAGAAAACCAAAGTAAATCCCAACCAACACTCAGCGATAAAAAGAAAAAAGGAATTAATTTGGAAAAATGCATTCCAGAAGAAATCAGTAAAGAGTTAATAAAGCCTTCTGCAAACTTAAGAGAAAAATATCTCTATAAAAACGTACATGTAATAAGGCTACAGATCATTGGTTAGCTGCCAGAAAAATGATGGAATATGGTATAGTTTACTTACTTATTTTTAATGGCTCCAACATTCCACCTGAAAAATTGGTCCTGGAGCTGTATAATTGGGGATAAAAATTAAATGACAGTTTCCATTTGTCATGATGAAAGCTGATCACTTGTGTTTTTTCATTTATCCACACTGACTAAAGTGGTTCCTTACGTCTACCAAGCCAATCTTTTTCCGAACAGTGAAAATAATGTTGTTACTAAACTAAAGGGAGAAATGGAATCATCTGTTGGCATCTGAACATACGCTTCATTCAGGTTCCATAGTTCTCTGTTCTGTATGTCCACACGACTAGAGGTAGGGGCCAGAGGACAACTTCTGGAAAGTCAACAACGTAATCTGAGACTAGGCCATTGGTCCCATTTTCTTATTTACAAATATTGTGAAATTAAATCGCTAATTTTTCACATTACTAGTAGAAAATCAATTCGCCTCTCTTCCTCATGTTTAAAAGTCAGCTTAAATAGCAAAGGTCAGTAAGCAGATTAGGAACACTAGAGGGAGAAATCAACCATAGCTTCTACGTAAGGAAGATGGGATGTACAAAGCTGAAGTTTGTTGTTGCTGTGACATATTTGCAGGGGGCAGGCACGTGGAGGGGTGAGGAGAGGCTACGTGTGAAGCACAGTAGGGGACTAATGACTATAACATAGTGACAAACACAGTTTTAATCTCAAAACATAAAAAATATGTGTTTGGCTTTTGCTCATCCTGATCTCAGAACGTATTTGGAAGGGGGAAAGCAATTCTCAAAAATGTATTTAAATGACTAAAAACAGATTTATGTCAACCTGTCCTGAAGTATATGCCTTCCCTTTCATTCTAGACTCAGGCTGATTTGGGTTTGACTGGGTTTTCATCAATAACCTCTGTCTAGTAAAGTGTCTCAAAACCAGAGTTGAACTAAGCAATATAACATAGCAGTGATAAGCAGTCGGCTTGGGGACAGACCACTACTTCCCCACTTACAGCTCAGGACCGTGGGCCAGTTACTTAACTGGCTCGTGCCTCAGTTTCTTATATAGACATAATGAGAAGGCTCTGAATATTAAAGAAATTAGTAAGTATGAATTGCCTGGAATAATGACTAGCACATAGTAAATCCATAATAATGTTATACTATCACTATTTTACCATGCAATCATGGTTTAAAAAAAAAAAATCAAAGAACTGTGTAGCCCGAAAGTTACTAACAAGAAATTTAAGGGGCCAGGTTCAGTGGCTCAGGCCTGTAATTCCAGCACTTTGGGAGATTGAGGCGAATGGATTACCTGAGGCCAGGAGTTTGAGACCAGCCTGGTCAACATGGCAACACCCTGTCTCTACAAAAAATTTAAAAATTAGCTGGGCGTGGTAGTGTGCACCTGTAGTCCCAGCTACTTGAGAGGCTGAGGTAGAAGAATCACCTGAGCACGGGAAGGCCGAGGCTGCAGTGAGCCGAGATTGTGCCACCGCACTCCAGCCTGGGTGATGAAGTGAGACCTGTCAAAAAAGAAAAAACGAGAGAGAGAGGTAATACAATTATAACAATGTACTGCTTTAAGACAGAAGAATATGTGCAATCCAAACTTATCAAATAGATAAACTCCAGGGTGATTATTTACATAAAAAGTATTTACTTTATAAAGAGTCAACTTGGAAAGGACTTTCCTTCAGTTCAAAAGGGTGATATTACTAAGTGCCTGTTAGATATCTAGTACTACCAGTAATTTAAGGATGACTAAGACAGAGTCCCTGCCTTCAAGGAGCTTACAATTTCATGGGGAATAATAATATCTATCATTTATAGAACACCTAATATGTGCTAGCAAGTGTACAAAGTGCTTTACATATTATCATTTTCCTTACTCCTCATCAGAATACAGGGGTCAGGCATTGTTGTTCTCATTTCACAAAGGAAAAGGCTAAGACACAGAAAAATAAATTACTCACCTAAGGCCTCATAACTACTAAGTTCTGAGGTGCTAAGATTCCAACCCTTTTGGGTCTGAGTCCACAGTCACATTCTCACTAGCACATCACACTGCCTTCCGTTTATTTGTAATCCAGCAACTACTTGCCAGGGACAGGATCAGCAACTGAAGGCTCACGTGTTTGGAACTGCTGCCAAAAGATGTTAAACTAGAAATAGGCACTGAGTGTTTTTAAGATGAGAGGAGCTTTAGAAAGGCCATTCCCCTTTATAGATTAAAGAATGGATAAAAGAACTAAGTCCCAGAGAGGTTAAGTAACTCACCCAAAGTCAAGTGATAAAGGAGTTCTAAAAGTTATAGTGTAAATCAGTATGAAAATGACACTTCTTTTACAAAAATTTGAGGTATGAATCTATTACTCAAAAGTGAGATAAACCTATGTAGCCTAAAAGGGCCACTGCTCTTTCGAAAGAGCAAGGCTGTACCCTCAGCCTCGACTAGGAGACAACCAAGGGTTGCATGTCCTGAGGGGTATCCCTGGGGAGAGAAGCTAGGTTGAGAAAAAGTAACATTTCAAATAAAAAACCAGGATCCATCATCTTCTGCCCCTACCCTCCAGGGAACCCAATTTGAGACCCCTGGGAGCTGCCAAATGAGCAAACAGGTATGAATCCTGAACTGTAACTGATAATAACACAGCTAAGGTACAGCTAGAAAAAAAGAGGTTTCAGGGACTCCACTAAAGTAGGTACAAACTATTCCTTTAAGTTTCAGAATCTGATATATGGTACAAACATAACAGGTACTCACCTGCATAACTCCCCTCATCTGTAGGACCAGCTGGAAGCGAACTAAATAATGAATAAATAGTGATCTCTAGTATAATACCTAGACAAGAACATATGGCACAACTGCCAGTTTCTAGACTTGTTAGTATCTGTATTCCAAAAAGGCTGATGGAAAGACATGGGCCTTAGAAAATAGCAAATCTAATTTTGAAATGTGAACCTGCCATTTATTAAGTATATGACCCTGAACAAGTCACTTAATCTCTGTAAGCTTAAAGAAATATTTTCACCTGTAAAATGGGATATATAATCCCATTTCACTACTTCTAGTCTCTTTAGGATTAAAAAGGCAGCAGCAAAGACTTCTGTGCCCATCATCAGTTTATTGCCTCTCAGCTTCAAAATCACCCTTTTTGTCTGCTCTGTGAAAATGGATCTGGGCCCTTCAAATGTTTTTCCTTTACCCTCAGACACAAGGTTAATCTTTATCAGTAGATGGTGCTGGAGGCACCTGAGCTTCTCTAGCATCCATCTACAGGTACACACAGAACTGAGCTTCTCTAGCATCCATCTCCAGGTACACACAGATTCCCCAGTGCCTGGATCCTGCAGAGCAGAGCAGCCAGGAGCAAACGGTGGCTGGTAGCTTTGCTGGCACCCTCCTCAGACAATTTTGTATCAGAGTGCCTCCAAAGAGACACCTTCTCATGAATGGTTTTCCCCAGCATATTAGAGGGTGGAATTCCAGCAAGTTTCACAGCACCACAGCAACTTCTCTGCCACAGTGAGCCATAGCTGTGTCCTCTCCAATACTACCTGGATCTCAGCTTGGGAAAGGTGTTCTTTCTTAGGTGCTCTTTCTTAGCACAGGGTAATGGTTGCTCATTAGATCTGCTGTTCCTACATTCTTTACAATTCTCTTTACTTCTTACTAGCAAGTCCCTCATTATTCCAATACCTTGTTACAGTTAACGAGTCACAGTAAGCTTTCCCTATTCAAATTACTGTGTGGTTCCTCTCTCGACTGCACACAGATTAATACAGTTTTCTAGACCAGTGCCTGGCATACAGTATTCCATAAACAGCACATATCATAAGAATAACTATAAATGATTGAGTACCTCTCATCCCTATTCTTAAAAGGCAATTGTTTCCCTTTCTCATTCTGTTTTGATTAGAATATGGGCCTATTTTGACTACCAAAATTCCTATATGGTATAAGTAGAATATGAATAAGTTAGGGAAAAGTGTGAATAAGTTAGTTCCAATAGTTTCTGCTATAAATCTGATTAGAAAAAAAATGAGGGCTGCCTCAGAATTAACTGTCTCCTTATTCAACACGCAGCTTAGAAAATTCTTTCTGCAACTTGCTTGTCTGACCTAAAGAGAATGCCACAATGTGTGAAAATGCCTGCTTTTTCTTGCCAAGGATATTCCCAAAATGATCTAAAGAATCAAATTGATTAATATATAAAACATTAAAAAATTAAGTAGTAACCATTTTTTCTCATTTTTCAACTCATAAACTGCAATATTTTGAAAAATTATAGAAAACAGAACATTTCCCAGCCAAGAATAACCCATTAATGTGTGTTGGAGGGTAGGAGGGGGTGGGGTGGGGTGGAGCACCACTCCCAAGAAAAGAAAAAGAATGGGGTTACTAGCAATATCACAAAGTCAACATGTATTTCCTCCTCTTGCAAATGTACCAGCTTAATTCTTGGGTAAAGGAGTATAAAAATACATTATTGAAGGTGTCATGTATTATTGGCACATATTGTGAAATAAAATTACTATAAAAATATAGAAGATCTCAAATGTATTAAGTTTCTACTTCAAATTCTTTATTTCAATCCTCAGGATTATTCTTCCCATGAAAGAAAAGCTATCACCTTAGACACAATCCCATGTCATCTGTATTTTTACTTCTGTCTGAAAGTCTCGCCTAATTACCAATTTAACAAGGAGCAGAGACCAAGAGGGAAAAAATATCTCATCATCTTTTATGCAGGCACCTTGTCCAATTTCAAGAGCTAACCCCCATCTTAAAACACCCCAAAATAGATATTGCAAGCCACCAGCGGACCCCAACATAAAGCAAGACTCCTCATTAAAAGTTGGAATGGAACCTGCCAGGTATGCCTGCAGGGATGCTCAACAATAGCGGTTTATATCCCATGCCTTTTTCAACCTAGATTAAATTACTGACAAAATGGACAGACTACCCAAAACTGTGAGCAATACATTTTGCCAATGAAAATAATGATTGTGCTTGGTATAGCACAGATGCTCTCTGCTCAACTTGTCAGCATTTTCAGCTAAGAGGCTCAATGGTCTTACCAGACAACCCTTTCCCTGCCAAAACCAATAAGCCACCTTCATTTCTTAAGCCCCTTCAGGGCTTTGAATTACTATCCATTTTGCACTTAAGGTCAGTCCTGTAAAACTGTGTTTTCCCCCTAGAAGAGTCATAATCAGAAGCAGCTCCAGCCTAACACCAGCCTACTTAAAACTCAGATGGAGAAAATTCAAGAATATGTAAGCTTCTTGTAATTTTCCCCTGTCAGTTTTTCAAATTTGCATTCTTAAAAGTTGCATCTACTGCTTAAGAAGGCAAGGTGCATTTCGCGACAATGCCACCGAAAATGCTTTCGGTGTTTTATACGAAAACATGTATTTCCCTAAGCCAATGTCTAACAGAGCAATATTTCAAAACAGCTAAACTTTATAGTTCCAAACATTCTAGAGAGTTCAACAGTCTCATTATATATTATAGTGACATACACACGCGCACACACATCCCTTAAGTATGCATTTTGCTAGATTTTATTTTTCATTTTATGCCAGGGAAAACACAATTATGCCATATCTCTTTATAGGAAATAAAACCTTTCCAAGAAAAACAAACCTGGCCATTTATTTTTTTTTCATTCATTCATTCCATTCATTCACTCATGGAATAACTCCTCACTCTAAAAACCTGCTAAAAACGCTGAATGGAAAAAAAGCTGCTTTCACCCCTCCCTATGTCTTTCCATACAACATGAGAATCAGGCATAGTGATTCTGTTTGACCCAGCAAGTTCAACCACCAAAAATAAGGTCCTTTGCCTTAAGGAGGGGTGTGACAGGTGCTAGTTTCAAGAAATAACTTTCAGCCTTCAGTGGAAGATACTGACAAGAGCACCAATCATAAAATACTGGTCCGCACAGGCCCATCTTTCTGTTTCCTTCACTTGCATCCAAATCCAAGTTTCCAGGCCCAGTCACTCCTACTTATCTTTCTACTTCCAGGCCTCCCACAATTTTTAACTTCATTCATAGCCTTTATTCCTAGTTCTAAACTGTGCTTCTATCCTAGTAATATGGTAGGAGGAAACCTGCTAAATGCATCCTTGATGCTGATGTGATCTTTCCAGTTATTGAATGTTTCATTGAATTTTACACTATACAACTTCAAATGCAGAAAGCAGCCAATTCATTTTGTTAACTGTTGTTCAGTATAGATAGCCAGCTCCCTAACTATACACTTTGATTTGGTACATGAGAAAACGTATTTTTCATTACATCCCTTATCCTCCTAATGACATTTCCAAACAGGATTTTAAGAACTGTGAAGCAGAAATAAAATTATGCTCAAGTTCCAAATTGATCTCATGGAATGGAAAATGGCTATCATTGCCATGAGTATTAACAGGATTCAAAGCTTGCAAGTTTCTAGTTCAGAAACATTTCTCAAATAACGATCATCTTTCAAATGCTCCTTACGTTACCAATCACAACAGAAATTCTATAAAAGAACTTAAGGAACTATGGTGAGATCCTTCCCCCACAACCCCAATTCCTTTATCCTGTACCCAGAGCTCACCATCAGCTTTGGTGTACCTCCTTCCTTTTTAATCATCAATCAAGGCTAACATTTCAGTTATCTGAATTTACACAAAAACCTAAAGGAGCCATTACATTGCTTCTGTAAAGCTCATTCTGCGGTGACTTTTAAATAGCTTTAAGAATAATCTGGAAATAAAAATACTGCTGTAGCAAGTTTTATGTCTTCTACACACATATGCTAGAGCAATTTCTTTCTCCCAGAGATAGAAGGGAGGAAAATGTCTAAACTTCATAATAAGCAGCCAATTATAGTCGACTGTCATCTTGGTTGTATTAATTATCTGCCTTGCCTAAGTTATCAAGAACTGAAAGAAGCCTAACAGTCACTTATTTTATATTACGATTGTTCCACTATGGAAAGGGCTGTAATTTTTTTGAGGGTCTTTCTGCATTGATACAGGTATGTAAGAATTCAGCACAATCCCAGGGTTTTACCATGTGTAGCCATTTGAAGATACCCGTTACAGCCACAAGGCTAATTTCCCCCTCTTGATTATCCTACATTTGCTGAGGGCTCACAAAGTAGGAGGTCCCAGGTGAAAAAGGACATAGGTAGCAATTTGCGCACAAGTCCTAAACTTCAGTAAGTTGTATGAAACAAAAACATTATGACATTATTAAAGTAGCAGCAGCAACTATTGTTATTCATTCAAACATCCCCTACAGACCACTTAACAGGTATAGTGTAGTCATTGGCTTCAGTTTAAGACATGAGCAATCCCCACAGAGATTGTTCTTGAAGTAGAGACACCATGACCATGGAAATGGGGGAAACAGTTTTCCTTGCTAATTTAGGCATAAGAGGAGGTTCCTAACCAGCCTGGGCTTCTTTCCTAACTACAAGGAAACAATCAGAGGAGTCAATGTGTATAAAACACTGGTGGAATTAGGATTACACTCTGGAAACCATCAAAAGCCAGTCCCCTAGAGAGTCCTGGAAAGAGCCAGGAGAGCATCTGGGGCTGGAGGGAAAAAAAAAAAACTTTTTGGAAATTTCCTCAAGGCAAGAATGGAGGACCCAAAGCTGGCTGGAACTTCTGGAAGAGAAACCGAGGGAGAACTATTCAAGGAAATAATATGGATTAACTTACAAGATATGTCCTCCCAAGTCTAGAAGGTACTCCATTTACTTGTTAACTATCTTGACCACGTTAATTTCTTTTTTAAAATTTCTAAGGTTTGGCGGGGCCAGCGGGGTGGGGTGGACGGCGGGGGGAGGGTGGGAATCATCCACAAAGACAAGCTCACTTACACAAGAAATAAAGCGAAAATCACTGGTTTTGACACCCACTTGTTCAGATGACCCAAGATTTCCTCTGATTATGTGAACCAGACTTTTGTTCCAGTCTCCTAGCCCATAACCTATAAAATCCATTTGAGTTACAGCTCACCAACTGCACTTTAACCCGGAAACTAGAGGTGAAAGTCAAGTGCTTTATCTACTCAGACAAGCAGCTTCTCCCCAGATCAGAAGTGTTTTAATGAAATGAGACTTAAGTGAATTGTTGACATAGGCATTAAATGTTGTCATTTAATATCAACAGTATGTTTGATTTGTACACAGTTATGAAATGTCATTCGGACCAGAGAGTTATATTGAGGTTTACCACATTATAGGGATGGATTTCCAGAGGGAAGTGAGCTGATCTGTCTCAAAATAAAATGTGTTTACATTAACACTTGGGGGAAACAGGCAGCCCTGCAAACATAGATGGAGAGATAAAAATAAGACCAGCACAAAACTCAACTTGGAAGAATAATAGAATAAAATATAATCTCTAGGCTCTGTGCATATGTAATATTTTACTATACGTTTTTTCCACCTTTTAAGAGATAAAGTACAAAGTTTACATTGGTGAGAAATATCACTTCTGGGTAAAATCTATTATACTTTGGTCTCCAAAATAATTTTTAAGGAGAAAGGGTGGGAGTGATTGACATGGGGATGGAAGAAAATACTCAGGAGGTATCATTACTTTCTTGAAAGAAAAGCCAAACCTATAAGCATGTAATGCTTTGCAGTATAAATTTATATAATTAGATAAATTTTATCTAACTAACCAGGTAGATAAAATTACATTACTAGTTAGTCTAGGTGTGAAAGAAACATTCTGGCCTCATAGAAAAGGAAGCACTCGACCAGGTGCAGTGGCTCATGCCTACAATCCTAGCACTTTGGGAGACTGAGGCAGGCAGACCGCTTGAGCCCAGGGGTATGAGACCAACCTAGGCAACATGATAAAACTCCATCTCTACAAAATTTACAAAAATTAGTCGGGTGTGGTGGTGCATGCCTGTAGCCTTAGCTACTTGGGAGATGGATTGCTTGAGCCTGGGAGCTCATGGCTGCAGTGAGCCAAGATCAAGCCCAGATCAAGGCTGCAGTCCAGCTTGAGTGACAAGAGTGAAACCCTATACCCCCCTCCCCCCAAAAAACAAAACAAAACAAAACAAAAAAAAACAAGAAAAGAAAAGAAACAGCAGCACTTATCATGGGCTATGTGCCTTGAACTGTTTTCTCCAGAAGTGGTTATGAGTTAGGCCAAATAACTTACTTGTTGTCATTGTTTTTGTTTTTGAGACAGAGTCTTGCTCTGTCACCCAGGCTGGAGTGCAGTGGCAGGATCTCGGCTCACTAAAACCTCCACCTCCCAGGATCAAGTGATTCTCCTGCCTCGGCCTCCAGAGTAGCTGGAACTACAGGCGTGCCCCAACACACCCAGCAAATTTTTGTATTTTTAGTAGACATGGGGTTTTACCATGTTGGCCAGGCTGGGCTCAAACTCTTGAGCTTAAGTGATCTGCCCACCTCGCCCTCCCAAAACTTACTTTCTTATCACAAATCCAAGTCAAAGAGGTAGAGCCTCATCAAGTATTTCCTGCCATGCTACAACCTAAAAAATGAAATTTAAACACTGTAATAATTCCTTAGTGTCGAGATTAACTGACTCAGCTAAACAAGCACTGGCACTTTTGGGAATGGATTCACTTATAAGATATATCCTTCTAGGTCTAGAAGGTCCTCCATTTGCTTTATGCCTTATCATTTGACATGAGAATAGAGATGAAAGAGAAGTTCATTCATTGGTCATTTTTTCTAAAATGTTCTTTAAAAAAAAAACAAAACAAACAAAAAAAAAAAAACAAAGCCTTGCCTCTTCATGGATTTGGAAGCAAAATTAACAAAGGTCTCTCTTTTGGAGAGTCTAAGTCTAAGCAATTAAAGTTGACTCTAAGGAAAACTTAAAGGAAGCTCTTGCAGCATAAAAAAAAAACTGATGAGCTTTTGTTTACAACAGATCTTAATTCTTTATCTTTCACCTGAGGAAGCTGTAAGGTCTTTGGCACTTGGCTAAAAATAGCAGAAGTAAAACAGGTGACAAAGATGAATAGCTCCCAGAGACACAATTCAAAGCAGAGGAATTTAAGAAAAATTTCAGTAGTGCCTGCAAAAGATACTTTCCTGCCAGGTAAATCAAAATGGAAGTAAATTCCTCCTCTTGGGACAGAATCACAATTTGCCAGACAGACATTTCTCTTTCAACATTTCATGTTTACTGTAGGGCTAAATTTTTGAAAATACGTTCATCCTCTAAAAAGCTGGTTTTGCTATAGGGTCAAAAGAGTTTCACTGTAACCTCATAAAATGTGAAGATCCTCCATCATATCAAGTTCCGAATTCCTTGAAAGCTACTGGCAAAATGACAAACCAAATGGACTTAACATACATACCTGCTGTCTCTGACTAAAGGCCAGGATTCTCCCATCCATGGACAAGGTCCTATCTTCTCTTGGTGCAGCCAATAAGGCTTTGGTCTTTCCAAGAGTTCATTTTAGGTCAGGCAAACAGGATTCGGTCAAAGATCAATCCCTCAGTCAATTTCATCCTAAAAGATGTGCCTCGTACGGGAGCTTATATTGTATATCTGTCCATCTATCTTAAGGGACAAGTGTGGCACCCTATCTTCTGGTATTTTAGAAAGAAATCATTTCCCTTTCTCTCCCAGTTTCCTTGCCAGCCCATAAAATAAGAACTTTCACCTTCTTGGAAGTGCTGGAGAGGAAATTTCTAAACCTTCCTTCAATCCATAATGATAGAGTGAGTAACTTCTCTAATAGGTGAGACTGGAAAAAGCCTCAAAGGAGTGGCAGTGAACCCTTTCTAGACTCTTTTTCAGATACATTCTTTTCTTTTTTCAGATTCTTGTTATTAACATGGCAAGTCCTTGTTGGATCTCATCAGCTACTAGCTTGAGGTTTCCTTCGTTTCCAACCAATTGCAAAATCAAAACAGAAACTTAAAAGACTGCATACAAGATGTTTTAAAAATCACGTGCAACTCCCACTGAAAAGTTCATATATTTCTTTGGATGTCTTCAGTGAGTTTTGGGAAAAAAAGAAAAAAAAAGTGGAGGGTGGTGGCAAAAGTATCTCTAAGAAAAGAGGTACTTCAAAGGCAAAAAAAAAAAATCATATATATATAGAGAGAGAGAGAGAGAGAAATATTGGTCTCTGATAGAAAATGCCCATATATATCTCTAAATAGTAATGTACTAAGAATTCAAAATGTAGATGAAGCCCCTGGAATGTTCAGTGACAATTACAACTGTGGAAAAGATTCCAGTAGAGTCAAGTTTCTTAAGAAATTCTCTGAATATGCCAGGAAAGTCACACATGTTCTGTGGCCAGAGTAGCCAACATTCACACCTGATGAGCCTTGTCAAAAACTAAACAAAACAACTTTAAAATAACTTCCCTACAAAAAACAAAAAGAGACCGTCCCTTCAAAAGCTCCTCCCCCTAAGAGGAAAGAACCTGTTAATTTGCTATGTGGCCAACATGGTGAAGTACTTCACAAATCGCTGGTTCATTAGCATTTCTATCCACAACTTTGTATTCAAAGATCAAGTTGACAGCAGCGTGTTGCGTGCTCTGCATTCTTATTTGGAAATGCCAATAACTGGCGGGATCCAGAAGCAACTCCAGGGTTCAAGTAAGTTCCCTCTGAGAAGTGGAGCCTTTCATGCTGAACATCCTACAACTGGCATAGTGGCACAGTTCTAAAGAGCAAAAAGAATGGAAGTTGATGTCCTGAGGTGATTAGTTTCTCTCCTGAGCACTTAACTTTTTAAAATTAATGATGGTAAAGGAGCCATAATCTTAATAGTTCCAGCAAGGATCCAACATGTTTGAATCAAGTATAGTAAAACAAATGTGGGCCCTTAAAGATAATACACCCAAAGATGCATTATTGCCATTAAAGGAGATAAACAGTAAGAACTGGGTAGATGAGGCAATTACTTGCATACTTAGCAGATATGAATATACATAAAAGTATGTGACTTAACCATTCTGTAAGACATTTTAAAAGACACTGATACAAAAAAAAACTGCATATAAAGTAAAATTAGGAGGTAACATTTAGATTCTACATACTTGATGGGGTCAGGGAGGAGAATAACTACACTTTAATTTTTTTTTAATTACAGTCACAAGTGACATATATACAGAGGCTCAAGTACAACCTCAATTTGATTTTATATAATTTTATCTTAAGTCAGATGAGTTTGAGTAAAAATGTTTAAGTAAAAAGAACATTATAAAAGTCTCATTAAATTATCATTAAAGGCTTAGCACTTGTATATATAGATAAGACATAGGACTAGTTGAATGTTACAGTAGAAAGAGCAGTGGATAGGAAATGCAAAAAAACCTGGACTTTAATCCTGGCTCTTCCACTAGCTGTGTGATTTTGGGTAAATCACTAAAATCCCTTATAAAATAGAGACAGTAATCCCTGTCTGCCACATAGGGTTTTTGCAAGGATCAAGTGAAATAATGTATGTCATGTGTATTATAAACCTCAAAAACACCATATCAATGTAATATTTCCAATTATATTAATGTTAAGATTAGGGACACTGGAACATTAACAGGTTCCCAAATAACCAAGCACTTTCTAGATTTCAAACCTACTGTTGATCATGCTGTTCCCTCTGCTTAAAATGCTTTGCCACTGCCAGACTATCAGCTCAGTAAGTAAATTCCTGTAAATTCCTGATTGTTAACATAGTACCTAAGTGCAGACTTCATAGTTACCACATACTGAGTGCCTACTAATTGCCAGGTACTATATATTCAGGGCTTCTACATACATTTCCTTAATCTCCTCCACAACCCTAAGAGGTGGCTTACAAAAGAGAAAACTGATCCTCAGAAAGGGTAAATAACTTTGCAACGGTGACAGAGCCACATAAGTGGCAGAGTCAGAATCCAAATCCAGTCTTTCAAATTCCAAAACTGTATTCTTTCCACTCTGCTGTTTTCCTCTGCACATTAGAGGTGCTCGATAAGTCGAATCTGGTAAAAGTGTGCATTTTAACCATAATATACATAAAAAGACATTATTCAAAGTATTTGGATACAATCTAAAATTTCAAACTTGACTTTTAAAATCCATGGACTTAGCCAGGGCAAGAACTCCAAAAGATGTTGCTGGATTTGCAGATATATCAAAATACAAATGAGAAATTCATTCTTAGTTAGCCAGCACAAAATGGGACTGAAAATTCTGAGTGAGGGGTAGGAGAGAAAATCCAGAACCTTTTGTCTTGCCAGCAAATCCTTAAATAATTCAGCTCCCATTTATTTAAATAATTAAGCAATTGCAACTTTATTTAAAGAGCACTTACATGAATCTAAATGTCTAGGCTGCCAAGAAAAGTGGAACAGACTTTAAAACCTCCCCCCATACCTCCTTTCTGAGCAGAAAACCAGCCTAAGGAGTTCAGCCTGATAGGTAATTGTTTTGTAAAATTAAAAGTCACAGAAAATTGGAGTTTAGAATGGGAAAATGTCATCTCAACCGTAACACTAATAAAAACGGCTAATGAATAAGTGCATTCTGGCAAGAATATATAAAAACTGCAAAGCCCAATGTGGACAGTATGGAATACAGAAGGAATACATGTGAGTAAACATCAAATGAGGGATTATCCTTATTTGTGAAGAATCCATTCCAGCAGGAAATTGAACTAGAGACCTTTTGCATCCAAGAGCAGCATGACTACCTGTGGCGTTTACAGAAAATATTTATGGGTGTACTCTTCTCTTTCCCCTGTGGGTCTCAGCTGTGGAAGCAATAAGCTGATGTTTGGGGGATACTAAAGTCTCTCTCTCTCTCTCTCTCTCTCTCTCTCTCTCTCTCTCTCTCTCTCTCTTTCTCTCTCTCTCCAATTACACTGAGCTCTGATTAATTTTCAAAAGTATAAATGCTCATATGTAGTGAGGAACAACGTAACTATAATTATAAAGGCTTTAAAACAATGAGCTATGCTTTACCAATATGTTCTACAGCAAGCAGCAAAAGTGAAAAGCAACTGAGATCATCACATCCCAGCTTTGTTAGGTGTGTGATCTTCAAACAAGAAAATGTAATCTATCCAATGCTCAGTTTCCTCATCAGTAAAATGAGGATAATAGTAGACACTAGAATAGGGGTGAGAATTAGATAAGACAATAAATGTAAAATGTTTACTCAGCAGGGTGCTTGGCAGGCAGTAGGTATTCTTAAATGTTAGCTGTAATTATTATTATTATTATTATATTATACCCTGCCCCTAGTCCATGCATGCATTTTATCTTGCAAGCTAGACAAAAGTCCTTGGAATCCACTGGAAAGTCCTATATAAGGGGAGCGTGTTTTCCCCCCATCCACATTTAGCATTGATCTCATTTCTAGGGGTTCAGTAACCACATACCTCTTCAGGAATACCACTTCTGTGGCTTGTAATCTAATGCATGTACCAATAACATCCCACCAGACATAATTTCCATTAACAGGTCCTCCGGAATCAGATAAAAGACTAGCCCAGATATCAAACTCAACTGATATTTCCATTTACATATTTCTAAGTTAAGGCATACATCCTCACAAAGATCTAATAGATTTTTTAAATTAATCAAAGCCCTTCAAAGTTAGAACAGAGTAGATACCCCTTTTCACTTCATCTTTGCATACAACGCATAGCAAGGCTTCACAATTCGGTTAATCACTCATCATGTAAACAAAGAAACCTCTCGAGAGCCAAAGAGCAACATGTGCATGGATTCATGATGCATAAGGGTTTTTAAAACAGGAACAATGCAATCTATTCACCAGAGAAGAGTACACCGTGCCAATTAAATATGTTGGGTTCCATAATTATAACTGCAATAATGAATGGAAAGGAGTGTTATTGCTGCACAATGCACTTCTGTATTCCAGTCAGTGATCTGTCTCTGGTCTGATTCCTTCAGATTTTCCTCTGATTAGATCTTACTGCAGATTACTCTCTGCTATCAGTGTATTACGTGTGTTCTCCCCACCCAACAAAAGGCCTAACTTTCACAAATAACTAAGGCGAAAATATTCTATTCCCTTGATAGAGTTTTATACTTTTTAAACATTGAATTTATAGCTACAATGTCACAATTACATTTTCCAAAGAGAAATGAAAAAGCTATGAATAAATTTTCATTCAGACCTGTCTTTCTTTCAAGAAAAGAAATGTAGAGATCTTCCCCCATCCCCTTTGCTTCCCAGAGAGAGAGAGAGAGAGAAAGAAGAGAGAAGAAAGTGAAAAAAAGAGAGAGAGCATACTCTGAGCAAAGATAAGGAGGCTCTTACTTCCCTGCTGGCAGTCCAGTCTAATGGTGGCATGGACCAGTTGATTCTTTCCACCACTAGTGAACCTGAAGAGACTAAATTGGAAGGATTGAAAAGACTTTCACACACAAAGTTAATTCCAAATGGTTTAGTCACTACTTGCAACCATCTCAGAAATCTGAAGAATTTCATTCTGGACCATATGTGCATATGGTTTTCTCTTATCCTCACACACTTATGCTTCAGTGGGTTCAATAAATTTTAAAAATAAATTACCTCCTACTACTTCACCATAACACTCAGACTTTCTGGCCTTTCCATACTCAGGCCAGACTATTTCTGTGTGTTTATATATAATTTGTTTAAGCTTCTATTAAACCCTCTACTGATTTCCCACAAACAGGATTTAAATTTTGGAACTGAAAATGTACTTAGGTGCTTTGGAACCTGCAAAGCAGATCTGAACACCTAGCACCCTTTTTTTCTAGTTGGCAGGTAGACTCACAAAAAAGATTCTGTTTCTAGAGAAAGCCCCCCTACCTTCCAAACCCCCTCTCCTGAGGTTTAGGCTATTGTAAGCTTCTCAATCTTACTTCTGGGCAGCAAATGCTGCCGCACAGCTAGTCTACACAAGGGTTGAAGGACACCGCACACCCACCCTTTTAATTTCAGTTTGCTCTCTAACGCAAACCTTTTCCCTTTGGCCATGGGTATTGGTTCACACAACGTGAACAGCTCTTAAAATCAGTCCCAAAGGCCAGGCTTTTCAGGTGCTAGAAGTATGTCACACAATACAATATTTACGAATAGCCCAAAACAATACAACTCAACTACACACAGCTTTACTAGCTTGACAAAATCCTCTCCCACAAGTAACCAAGGGCTATAGAAATACTTGGGCCAAAAACCATGCATTAACCTTTCGCTACTGGATTTACATAATTTTCTCTGAAGATCTCTAAATGCACTGTCACCAGAATTGTTTTAAGTGGCAATAAATAATGGAACTAGAAATGATAATAACAGCCCTAATAATAACAAAGTTATTTATTGAGTAATTAACATGGTGAAGCATCATACTTTCTTTCTCTAATGTACCTCTTATTCTCCCTTTTCTCAGCTCTGGTGACAGTACTGCCATGATTCTGGCCTGGGTCACTGGAGGTAAAAGTAACTTTATACTGCCTATGCACTAGAAAGAAAGAAAAAAAAAAACACACACACACAAGGAAGCACTTATATCAACTGGACACTGGCTCAATGTTTTCCATTTTTCTTTTCCTGAAATCCATATACAGCCACAGCCTTGTTCCTTTCAAGTACGGATTAATTTATTTCAGGTTCTGGGCCTATGAACCCATGCTAATTTGCATGGCTAAGTAGAAAGTCTCCAAAAACAATTAGCAAAAGATCTTTAGTAGGAAGAGATCTTCTAAGCCTGCTAACCAACCTGAAGTAAAATTTCAGTGTAGGCATTCATTCATTCAATACAGATTTACTGGGTTCCTAACGTGTACCTGGTACTGTGCAATGGAAATGGAAACACACACACACACACACATACATATATTATATAATAAGTATATATATAATAAAGCTCCCAATCTGTCAATATTTGTGGTTTAGTAGGGTGATTTAACACTCTAAACATAATTGGATATTATACATCTCACAAAAAATAATAATGTAGTTGAGATAAAGCAAAGGTTGTCAGGGAAGGCGTCATCTTCATATAGGAAGGTAAAGGGTAAATAATATCTCAAAGAATGGATATGGGAGAAGATAAAAGCTGAACAAAATTCTTAAAGGTGAGAAACTGCAAACTGTGGAGAATCGCAAGTTAGGAAAACAGGTGAGCAGCTAACGGGGAATGGTATAGACCACAGCCATGAGGGAATAAGAAACTGACCCTGAGCAAAGCAAAAGGAAGTCCGGATGTAGGCAATGTTTTATTACCAAGGTCAGGAGGATCTGGCAACTACTTGCACATGAAGCATGAAAAGAAGATGAAGATGTCTGCAGAGATTTAGGTTCAGGGGCTGCCTAGGTGAACGGCGGTGAGCTATGAAAGGAAAAAGAAATGAATATGGATGAACCTGTTGAGGGACTTGCTTTTTGGTGATGGCCGTAGGGGCAGCCTTTCTAATTTGGGGTTTTGTATTTTGAGTATATTTGTGTATTTGCTTGGGAAGTGAGATAGTGAATAGTTGGAGGTAAGCTCTTTTTTAAACAGGGAAGAGGGCAGGGGGACTCCCAGGGGTAGCAGGAACAGCAGGTAGTTGACAATGCAGTTCAGGAATTTAAAAAAAGAAAAGAAAAAAGTTGGGCTGTAGGGAAAAGCAACACTTGAAGTTGTGAGAGGGAATAAGATCTAGAACACCAAAGAGAACCCATGGAAAAAGGGAAGCAAATAACCGAGGACAAAACACTGGGAAACATTTAGCCCGTAGAGGGAGAAAAAAGAGCTAGCCCAAGTGCTGCCAAATAATGCTATCCAAAGAGGTACAGGCAGTGCTGCAGAACAAATGGAGGAATTTTTAAATGGGAACAGAAGTTAATGGTGCCAAATACTGTGGGGCGGGCAAAGAAGATAATGCTTAACTAAGGGCCACTGATGCTTGGTGACCTTAGAAAGTTTCATTTCAGTACAGCGGAGGCAGCGGCAATTAAATCGTGATCTATTTCAGAAAGCTGACTGCTTCCGCCGGACAAATGAATGGCTGAAAAGCAGCCCAGGAAGAGGCGAGAGTTAAACCGGAAAGGAACCGCCTTGCATATCACCTGCACTACATCCAGGGCTAAATGTAAGCACCTCGGGTTATCTGTGAGTTCTCCCACTCGACAGAGTGACGCTCCTTTGGCTGAATCACCCAATCTGGCTTGCAGGCCACCGTGACCTGTGCTCAGTAAGGTGTACCGACATCATCAGCGGCCTCTGCTGACAAGTGCCGCATCTCATCTCACACAGAATTAAAACAGGTAACACCAGAGCAGAGCCCCATGAACCTATTAAATATTCCACAAGTAATTTATTTTTGATGTGTTGGAGGAGGAGGGAGGAAAGTAAGGGACATTAGAAAAACATGATTATGTTGAAAAGTATCTGAATATCAACGAGGTAAGGGTTATAATCACAACAAGACTTAATTGTTCTGTCCAGGCAGAGGCTGGGAGCCTATTTCCCTGACTTTCAAGGCAGGAAGGTTTAAGACAGGCCCTTCCAGTTTGCGTGGCAGTCTATATGGCTAGCACCCAGACCATCCTCTTTTAAAGGGTCCACACATAATAAAGGCAGTGGGATCAAGAATAGAAAGGGGAGAAAGAAGGAAAGGGGATGAAGCAGGATGAAGAGGGATGAAGTAGTAGGTGCCCACTAGGGAAGGGGATGGTGACTGGGAAGAAAGGGGAGAAATAAATTGAGCTAGAGCTCATGGGCTCCTGTAAAATAGGCACTTGGAGATAGCTGGCAGGAGTAGCTTTACTTCAGCATGGTCTCTACCCCTTTAAGAATCTAGTTTTAACACAGACTCTCCCCAAAAAAATGCATGCAAAATATTGCATGTTATTTCTGGGGACTCACCAACCTCCTGAAGGCTACTGATTGATCCTGTGGACCCCACTCTGGAAGCCCTCTGCTTTAACTCATCAAACTTATTTTTTCAGCACTTAGACACCTCTGACCACAGCCCTTGAAACAATTCTATCCCCACCTCAGTTTACTAATGTCTTTCCTCCAGAAAAAAGAACAGCTCGGACTAGCTACCAATGTCAACATTTGTTAAAACATATAATATTTTTATATCCTGATTTAAATAATTTCTTAGGTGCCATTCACCTCTGGTTTAAAGAAAAAATCAATTCAAAGCAAAAACTGATGTCACTGTGAGTTCTTTTCACCTAGACACAGCAGACAACAAAACAACCTCAAAAGAGAATGAGATATATATGTACATTCCTGTTTCAGAATTGTATTATAGGAAACAATACAGATTTGCCTTCCTTTCCTTTGTAAAAATCCAGGTATCTGACATTTCACTGCCATTGGGTTCTCCTATGAAAGGTTATGTTTTCATAATGGAAAAATTCTCACTGACCCAGTGGGGTTTCTACTTCCTTACTCATCAATTACAATCATCTGCAAATTTCAGCTTGCTTTAGTGAAGTATAGCTAAGTGTTTTAACGCTCCCAACCTGCAAAGGAGATAAGACCAGTAAAATGTCACATCCATTTTGTTATCTTTCAATCTACACCTGGAGCCTGAAAACAAAAAGCTTTTTTTTTTTGGGCCGGGGGCGGGGTGCAGCCAAATTTTCTATAGAAATAGATCCTCAGCTTTCCAGCTGCCAGGTGCAAATTAATTTTTCTCCCAATTTTGGCCCAATCGCCACTTGCAAGAAATGCTATATTATCCCATAGGCCTTTAAGTCCCTGAGATGAAACATCTTCAATTCAGACCTTCCAGTCTTGTTTGCTGAAGTCTGCTGACAGAGACTGGAGGCAATCTGCATCTATTCCCTTTTCCTTTACATTGAACCAATTAGCAATGTTAAATATTTAACACATTAGTCTTATTTCACTGAACAAAACAATCCACAAGCAGCCTGTAGTGGCAGTTCAAAACAGGAAATGGATCAGATGTGGAGAAAACCGAAGGAAGGGAAAAGTATGTTATAGGTGCGTGTGTATTTTAAAAAATATAAAAGTCTATTCACAGTTCACTAAAGATGGATTGCTTGTTTCTTTCCTTCTACTGACAGGTCCTGAATCTTTATGGAGAACATTAAATTAAAGCGCATAATAGATTTATGTAGCGTACTGCACGTTGGAGACATTAGTCATGTCCCTTAAGCATTTTTCTCATTTTCTAAGCCTGACTTAAGCTCCATTTCCCCATTGATGAGGGAAGGCCACACTAACCCACAATCCACATCTGCAGTCTGGTGTGCCATTTTTTATATTTGTCAACAGAGGCTGTGTCCTGCACTCAAAGCCCTCATAGATTATTATATTTCTGGCATGGTTTACAGAAACCAGTGTAAAGCTAATAGGGTCATTCAAGTGGAACTTTTTTGTTTTTCACTCTTCCCTCTTCAAAACACACTGTGGCATTAAGGGGGAATAAAAAGAGAAAAAGAAAACAATTCACAGTTGTCTTGCAGAACCCTGACTGAATAGATGAGTAGGGCAATTTCTTCTCAACCACATAGGCCAAATTTATATGTAATACAGCCAGAAGCTTTGAACCAACAATACCAGATCACTTAAAAGATGTTGCTCAGGTATTCTAGAACATTCTATGCCAGTATCAGCATCCTTTATCGATCTCCTAATCTGGTACCATGTTTTCAAGAAATTTCCAGGAGGCACTCCTATCTACTGGGCATCAAGTTTACAGCATTGTTGGGCTGACCCAGAGGAATGCTATTTAAAATATACACAACCTGTACAACCACTTATCTGGGCATCTAGGCAAATCTGATGCTAATGAGGAAGCTGAAAAGAACAGGTTGCTTGCCATGTACCTAGATTTCATTAGCATTATACAGCCTCCTGCATCATATTATTTTTACTGTGAAATAATTAGAGCCGTTGATCTCTGCCTGTGAGTGCTACTACCTCAGCATACTACATCCGGGCTTGAAGAAAAAGACATTTTGATAACAGTCAAAGAGAAAAACAAGATTACTGCAGCAAGATTACCCAATAACTTACTGCATGAATTTGGGCTAGTCTCATTATATCCTAGATCCAAAAAGTTCCATATGATGAACTTACTGGTTCTAGATAGCTCTGTTCTGAGTGACATGAGAGGTGTTTAGTAAACTTACAATCAGTAGAAATAAGATGTCTAGTTAATGTCTTGGCATATGACACCCACAACCTTTCCCCAGGTATTAAAAGAAGGAAATAAATGTATTTAGGTTACAATAGCTAACACTAATAGAGCCCTTACCAAGTACCTTCTACCGTGAAAAGCATAAAAAGATATTCCCATGACCTCATGAGATAGATATTATTATCCCCATTTTACAGACAAGAAAACGAAGGCTCAGGCAGGTTAGGTTACTTGCACAAAGTCGCACAGTCGATATCAGAAAAAGACAGATTTTAATCCTGAAAAGACTTACTTCAGAATCTGCCTCCCTTAGATTTTTTTTTTCCCAAGCATTCAATTTTGATGAAACAGCCTCTATAACTTTTTACAGGCAGGAAAAGTAGAACCAGTGTTGTAAGTTTTAACCTGGGAATTTGGAATGCCTTTGCCTAGGTTTTTCTTAATGTTTTGATGAGCACCATTGGCTTTAATTCTATAATAGAATTCTGCTAAAATGGATAACAAGTAATTTACAGACTTCTAGTTCAGAGTGAGCAACAAACATGACTTCCATGTATTCAACCCATAATGGATTATAAGACTCCAGCAATGTGACTATGATTTTCAGAGAATGTTCATTTAGCCATACAGGTAATTAGTAATTTGTTATTTGCTTTCTGGTAAAGACATGATGAGCCAAAAAAGCTATGAAAAAAACTTCCACCATTTCCCCCACCCTGTGGCACCCCAAAATCAAAACTGCAATGACTTGTAGCATTGTAAATCTGCAACAGTTCCTGTCCACCAGAGTGAATGAAGGCAGAACTAGTTTGACATTTCCTGCTGGCTGTGATTAGAGCATCTTTTAATGAAGCTCACTTCAAATCATTTTAAATCCATTTGCTCATGTCAACATCAATGTACTCAGCATTATCTACCAATTAGTAAACCGGAAAATATTCTTTAGATAATCTGAAATCTCAGTAAAATATTCAGCATGCCATTCATTTACTACAAACTGCCCTGTAAAAACAAATTAGCAAAACCAGCTGTCACAGGACAACATAAACATCCATTAATACAACCCAACTACTTCAGTCGCTGGCTAAGGTTTTTCAGGAAAGAGAAAACATGGTGGAAATATAAATCAACAAGACTTTCAAATGTTTAGCACGTGTCTTCAGAATAACATGTTGCACCAATATTAAGGTGTGCATTTACCTTCCCCATGTGTGAGATCAAATTTGGACTAGGGAGAAAAGGGTTAAATGAAACACTCTTCACAATTCTTTCAATTAGGATCTCGAGTTTTTGTGCTGCAATAAGTCTAGAAGGCCAAAAGAGTTCTAACATTTGTCATGCTTCATAAGGATCAGAAATATCAAAGAGCATGAAAGCTGACCAAATGTGAATATGATTATGATTATGCAAAGGAAAATCAATTGAATCGTAGGACTCAGATTTTGCACAACCCACTTATATACACTGCGGAAAGCACCACCCGAACTTACAGGAAACCTGTGAGTACATCACTTACCAGCCAACATTGACTCGTCCTTTCCACAAATCAGCCTGACAAAATTCTATAATTTAAATATGGCAATATTTCAATAGCCGCCTTCCACTTAGGACCCTTTCAGTATTTTTCATTTTAATGCATTAGTTATAAATAAACTGCGGCAGCACCTGTTAAGAGGGATTAAAAATGCTTTTATATTATGAGAGACCGGGTGAGAGCTTGTTCTCTGATGAAGACACTCATGATATGCACAAGACGTCTGTAGTGGAGGAGCAGTATTCTTCAACAATGATTTCGATTTAAGAATCTAAATTAGGCTTCAGTCACTGATGACTACTTCGACCTTCTAAACGATAGGGAACACTTCAGAGTGAGTACCTAACACAAAAACTGCCAATCATGAACTGGAATGAGCTCGAATACGCAAACCCAACTGATTGAAGATAGAAAGGCTTGAAGGTGCAAGGCTGCTCTTTCCTCAGAAGAGCTATGATCCCAAAATGATGGATTAAAGTACCAGAACCAGTACACAAGATGACCACAAACAGTTTCACAAAATATTTCCTAAATGCTCATGGGGCCACCCAACTATGAAGCTGTTCAATTTCCAGGACATTTCCATTCTGAGATGCACTAGGCATATTAAGGCATAAAGAAATAAATACACTTGAAAACAGGTGGCCTGTCCCTCAGCCCCTCCTCAAAGGCTGTGTTGAGCATGGAAAAGAGAGAAGCCGTAACAGGGACCACTTAGGCTAAGACCATTGTAATTTTAAAATTGTCTCAAAGGAGAAAAGAAATCTACAATACTCTCATCCTATTCTGAGTGAATTAGTTTACAGGGTTTTCTCCTTACTCTTCAGCAAGCCAAGGCAAACGCCTAAGGACCTTTAAACAAAAGAAAAAAAATCCAAAGAACTTTAAAAATTTTTTAAATCACATACCCAGTCACATCCATACATCCTCTGGAGAGAAGTCATAAAGTTGTCAAAAGTTTACATTTCTCTTCTTAACATTAATTATTAAGAAAAGCATTTCATCTTGATTATAGCCACCAATAAATTAAAAGTGAATATATTCTATAAGTACATAATTTCATAACCAGGTGCTACACTCAGCTTACGGTTTGCATATAGAAAAAGATGTAATAAAACAAAAGCATTCTGTATCTGGTATCTACAAGAAAGATAAGTAAACTGTAATGATAATTTACAATTTTGCGCATTTTAATTTCCTACTTCCAGTGTTTACCAAAATTTTATTTAACAGTAAAATAGATTTTGTAAAATAGATACATGTTCATTGGGGGAAAAAATCAAGACACAGAAAATTACAAAGAAGAAAAACTGTAAGCATCACAATCTCGGTCTTATATTCCCAGCACCACGTTACATGAGATGAGACAGGTGCACTGGAAAGAAAAAAGCTTGAAGATAGTAGATTTGAAGCCTTCTCCAAAATAATGAAGACTCTCCTAGAACAGGTGAGTTGTGAAATCCAGAAGAAAAGAACAGACAAAACTTCATGAATAGGATATTTGTTAAAATCCTAAAAGACTTCAATTTTAAAGAAAGGAATTAACAACAGTTATCATGAAAATGGCCAAGGTACCTTATGTCTTACAGGGGTGTGTCTGTGTGAGTGCTGTGCATGTGTTTTTTAAGAAAGGCAAAAGGGTCTATGGATAATGGAAGGGGGACAGCACCTTACTGTAGTTTTGTGGGTTTTGAGTTTTTAGAAACAGAAATCATACAGGCATGCTCCAAATTTTCATTTATCCCAAGGTTAGTAAATGAACATAAGTCTACAGGAAAACCCAGACTAGGGCATGATACCTGTATTAGTCTGTTCTCATGCTAATAATAAAGACATACCTGAGACTAGGTAATTTATAAAGAAAAAAAGGTATAATGGACTAACAGTTCCACATGGCCAGGGAGGCCTCACAATCATGGCAGAAGGCGAAGGAGGAGCAAAGTTACGTCCTACATGCAGCAGGCAAGAGGGCATGTGCAGGCAAACTCCCCTTTATAAAACCATCAGATGTCATGAGATTTATTCACTATTAAAAGAACAGTACAGAAAAAAACCCACCCCCATGATTAAATTACCTCCCACCGGGTCCCTCCCACAACACGTGGAAATTATGGGAGCTACAGTTCAAGATGAGATTTAGGTGGGGACACAGCCACACCACATCAATACCTAAGATGCAAAATATACATTCTGCACTATTGAACTCTTATAGAAGCTCTGATTTCTACTTCTCTAATTATAAATATGGCTAAGTATACTCACCTTTCATATAAAGCACTTCAGCCACTCCTCTATAAAAAATAATAATAGCTGACATTTACCTACTTACCTAGCACCTTCTATGTCCCAGGCATTGTTCTAATAGTTTTACATATATTAACTCATTTTAATACAACAACTCTATGAGGTGGATGCCATTATCCTTCCCCATTTTAGAAATGGAAAGACTGAGGCTCAAAGAGATTGAACAACCTGACTGAGATCACGTAGAAAGGAAGTGGCAGAATCAAGGTGTGAAACCAGGTGGTCAGTCTCTTGTTCCACATAAATAAGCTGTGGGAGGCAGTGCTTTAGGATGACATGAAACTGTAAATTGTCTACATTCATTAAACCGTTTCAAACTACTCTGCTACTCGGTTCTTTATTTAGTTTTTATTCTTTTCCTAATCATGAGGAAGTGAAACTTTCACATAACCATACTATCCTCAACTTCTGGGCTTTTTTTTTTTTTTTTTCGAGACAGAGTCTCTCTCTGTTGCCCAAGCTGGAGTGCAGTGGCACTATCTCGGCTCACTGTAACCTCCGCCTCCCAGGTTCAAAAGATTCTCCTGCCTCAGCCTCCCGAGAAGCTGGGATTACAGGCACCCACCACCATGCCCGGCTAATTTTTGTATTTTTAGTAGAGACGGGCTTTCGCCACGTTGGCCAGGCTGGTCTTGAACTCCTGACCTCAGGTCATCCCGCCCGCCTCGGCCTCCCAAATTGCTGGGATTACAGGTATGCGCCACCGTGCCCAGCCCTGGGGCTTTTATTTTACCTTCTGCTTCCATGACCTTGGTCATTAAGCAGAGCAGCAATTTTCTAATCAGCAAAATAAAAAAATAGTAATGCCTACTTTTTACTCTAATCAGCAAAATAAAAATAATAGTAATGCCTACACTGTGAGATATGATACAATGCATGTTAAAGTACTCTGTAAACTACAACATGCCAGACAAACGTTAGCTGCTATTATAATGATTAAACTTTTCATAATGTCATCTTCTCTCCTTCTCCATGTTAGACCACTGGACAGTTCCATTAATTAGGTGTGTTAGGAAAAGAATAAAAACTAAATAAAGAACCAAGTAGCAGAGTAGTTTGAAACTGTCTTCAATAATACTGATTAAACTAGCCATTGGCAATGAAACAACATTCTTGGGAGGGCATTGTGTCAAAAAGCCCATTTAACCAGCCTAATTTATTCTACTGGAAAAAAACCTTTCAGATACTATTAGAAAGTAAGCTATCATCCATTAAAACTAAAGTTGAATGGAAAATTTTTAAGAAATGCAATAGATTTGTCAAAAAGTCAAGTAATATTTCTTACCATTCATTAACAATTATAAAGCACTAAAACTTGAAGCCCTGTACAAATTAGGACATTTGCACAGACCAGAACCATGAAATGCCATATATATATCATTCAATACATTTACTAAGGGCCTACTATGCAGCAAATAGAACTGCTTTTGTGGAATGATTTTTTTCTTTAAGTGGGCTGTCCTGGTAGAGTTAATAAAAGCTACCATTTATAGAGCACCTAAAGTAGGACAGGGATTGTACAAGGACATTACCTACCAAATCTCACTTAATCCTTGCAATATAACAATCATATGAAGTAGACAGTATTATCCCAATTTTTTATCAGGAAACTAAGGTCAAACAATGGGAATCAATCACTGGAAGAAGTGAAGGACCCCGAAGTCAAAACTGGTCCCCCTCTCTGCAGTACGTGCTCCCTTTCCTCGTGTCAGCAGAGGTGCCCCAGACTTTTTCACCAGGACACCCTCTAACATCAGAGGAGAGGGAATTAATGAATACCCTGAGTAGCCTAAGACATAGCCAAAAGCTGCCCTAGCACAAGCATCTTCATTCCTGGCTATTCATGTACATTTTCCTTTCTACTCAGGAACATATTTGCTGTGTTGACAGTTAAATTTTTTTTTCTCTGACCTATTAGTGAAATTGACAGACCAAAAATTTGTACCAAATATATCCTGTGCCACTTTGGGGGAACACACGTCTGTCAAAAGGACAGAACATACATACAGCAGTCAACCAAAGTCCTTACAGAAAAACATGATCAACAAGGAGAAATGAGCAGAATATAAACCAAGCACCTATTGCTCAAACAGTGAACTGAGACTGCCTCGAGGAAGTGAATTTTGGGACTGACATTTTAAATGAGGAATTAGAAGTGGCTAAGAAAAGGAGATGCAGGTATTCAAAATGAAAAAGCTCACAGAGGCTGAGCAATGGAAGTGGGCTGAAGAGAGGTAAGGCTACTCAGCCTTTCGCACTGAGTATGTGAATCTGGGTTTACACAGTACACTGGTTCTCAAACATTAGCTGGTGTCAGAATGACCCCAAAGGCTTGTTACACACAGATTTCTAGGCTCCACCCCCAGAGTTTCTGACTCAGCAGGTCTGGGGTGGGGCATTCTAACATGTTCCCAGATTCTGTTGACGCTGCTGGCCTGGGCACAATGTGTGCTGAGATCGGAGGAGAGATGGAGTTTGTTGACTGGAGTGAACTGGAGGGTTTCAAACGTGAGATGGCAGTGAGCTATACTTCAGCTTTCAATCTGCAGAGATAGTGGGGGAGAAGGAAGACACCATGAATGGAATGAATAGCAAGACCAGTGGTCATAAAACAAGAAAGATTGGGTTGGGCATGCAAAGAGTTCATGTACAGAAGCTAGCAGGCATTAAAAAGGTGACCGTAAATCAAGGGAGGAAGAAGAGGGCAAGGGGCCATGGCAGGCACTGCAAGGGGAAAGAGGAGCTAGGTCCAAACCAACCAGGCACAGACAATCAGCAGAAATTGACTACAGATTTGACCACACCAGGGTCCCAGAAAGAGAGGGTCAAAAATGATTCTGAGGTTCCAAAGAGCAAGTCTATCTTGAAGAAAATAAAGGGGAAACTGAGAATGGTTGCTTATTTGTGAGGATGAGGAGAAACGGAACTCAGTTTTGTGTATAAGTTACCAATATCAAAAGGTCATCCTGGTAATTGTATCCTATAGCTAAGTAGATGTCAGAGCCCAGGGAGGGAAATTAAGTTTAACAGTGGATCACAACACAGATATGGGTTTGGAGTCATTTGCCTTTGGAAGAAAGTTGGATCTGTGACAGTAAATGGGTTCTCAGAAGGAAAAGCATATATTAGAACAGAGTACCCAGGCTGAAGTCACTAAAGATGCCCCTCAAAAAACATATATATGTATATAGGGGTGTGTGTGTGTGTGTGTGTGTGTGTGAGTGAGAGTGCACATGCGTGTGCACATGCATGCCTAGTTATTAACAAATCAATGTACAGGCTTAGTTTGTAATAATCAGATGTTAACTAAATATGACATTCTTCAAAATTCTCCGGTTTGCCAATATTGAAATGTTAATTTATTATTCACTGCCACAGTAGTGTCACTCTGTAACCTCTTACCAAGTTCCTTGCATGAGCCCTCTGGATGCAAATCACTCTTAGCCCATCTGTGTTCTCACATGCACAAACCCTAACATCCTTTCCTTGCTGTACAAGGAACATATATTTATGCTGCTCTATTTAAAATAAAGAAAAATGATATACAGCTACCTTGGATTTAGAAAAGAATATTATACCTTGTTAAAGATATTGAAAATTAATTATGTCTGGTAATTAATGGCCTAGAAAGCAAAGAAAAAAAAACTTAGATTTCTTATTTCAGATAATTTTCTGTGATCTACTTGTCATATGTACTCTTCCAAAACCACACTGTTCAGTTTCTTAAAACCAAACATTTCAACCAGAAGCAAAATAACCAAGGTAAGAACAGGTGCTAACATAGCTTCTCAGCACAAGTTTCATAGTCAGAAAACTCGCCCTAGTTTAAGTACTAATGCAATCATTTGCTAGCTGAATCATCTTAGGCAAGGTACTTAATTTGACTAAGACTCCTTTTCCTCAACAGTAATCTGAGGTTTAAAAAGTAAGCAGGCCGGGCATGATGGCTCACGTGTATAATCCCAACACTTTGGGAGGCCAAGGCAGAAGGATCGCTTGAGGGCAGGACTTTGACACCAGCCTGGGGAACATAGCAAGGCCCCCTATCTACAAAATTTTAAAAAATTCGCCAGGCGTGGTGGCACACACATGTAGTCCCAGCTACTCGGGAGGCAAAGGCGGGAGGTTCACTTGGGCCCAGGAGTTCAAGGTTGCAGTGAGCCATTATGCCGCCACTGCACTCCAGCCTGGATGACACAGTGAGATCCTGTCTCAAAAAGAAAAGTAACTACCTCAATTGGCAGAAAAATAGACAAGCTTTAATCAGAAAGAATCCAAACACAGAACTACACAAATATGGTCAATTGATTTCTGACACAGGTGCAAAGTCAGTTAAAAGGAGTAAGAATAGTCTTTTCAACAAATGCTTCTGAAACAAATGAACATTTATAGGCAGAAAAGACAAATTTCAATCTATACCTAATACTTTATACAAAAAGTAACTCAAGATAAATCACAGACCAAAATGCAAAATCTCAAACTATAAAACTTTTAGGAGAAAAAACAAGACAAAATCTTCATGACTTTGGGTTAGGCAATAAGTTCTTAGTTACCTCATCAAAAACACAATCCATAAAATATAAAATGAATAAACTGGACTTTATAAAAATTAAGAACCAGCAAAAGACACTATTAAGAGATTGAAAAGAAAACCTACAGTCTATGATAAAACGTATGCAAATCATATATCTCACAAAAGGCTTATACCCAGTACTCTCAATACTTGACAATAAGAAAATGGCCTAGTTTTTAAAAAATAGGCAAAATATGGACGGGCACAGTGGCTCACACCTGTAATCCCAGCACTTTGGGAGGCCGAGGTGGGCGGATCACGGGGTCAGGAGATCAAGACCATCCTGGCTAACATGGTAAAACCCCGTCTCTACTAAAAATACAAAAAATTAGCCGGGCGTGGTGGTGGGCGCCTGTAGTCCCAGCTACTCTGGAGGCTAAAGCAGGAGAATGGCGTGAACCTAGGAGGCAGAGCTTGCAGTGAGCCGAGATAGCGCCACTGCACTCCAGCCTGGGTGACAGAGCAAGACTCCATCTCAAAAAAATAAAAAATAAATAAAAAATAGGCAAAATATCTGAATAGACACTTCACCAAAGATATTCATATCGCAAATAAGCATGTGAAAACTTGCTCAACATCAGTAGTCATTTATTGCAGCACTATTCACAATAGCAAAGACTTGGAACCAATCCAAATGTCCTTCGATGATAGACTGGATTAAGAAAATGTGGCACATATACACCATGGAATACTATGCAGCCATAAAAAAGGATGAGTTCATGTCCTTTATAGGGACATTAATGAAGCTGGAAACCATCATTCTCAGCAAACTATCTCACAAGGACAAAAAACCAAACACCGCATGCTCTCACTCATAGGAGGGAATTGAACAATGAGAACACTTGGACACAGGAAGGGGAACATCACACACCAGGGCCTGTCGTGGGGTGGGGGAAGGGGGGAGGGATAGCATTAGGAGATATACCTAATGTAAATGACGAGTTAATGGGTGCAGCACACCAACATGGCACATGTATACATATGTAACAAACCTGCACGTTGTGCACATGTACCCTAAAACTTAAAGTTTAATAATTAAAAAAACCATAATGAGATATCTCTACATACTTACTACAGTGACTACAACTAAACACACACATATACTGACGATATAGTGTTGACAAGGATTTAGAGAAACTGGAATCCCTATATATTGTGGTGGGAAAACAAAATGGTACAGTCATTCTAGAAAATAGTTTGGCAGTTCTTAAACATGTATAGTTGTCCCTCAGTATTCATGAGAGACTGGTTCCAGGACCCCTTCTCACACCCAAATCCTCAGATGCTTGAGAAGCTTATATAAAATGGTATACTATTTGCATAAAACCTGCCCATACTCTCCTGTATACTTTAAATCTCTAGATTACTTATAATACCTAATAGAACGTAAATGCTATATAGTTGTTATACTATATTTTTTATTTGTATCATTTTTTATTGTTGTATATTTTAATTTTATTTTTTTTTCCTCTCTACCTTAGGCTAGGAATTTTTATTTTTTCAAATATTTTCTATCTGAAGCTGGTTGAATACACAGATGCAGAACCTTTGGATACGGAGAGCCACCTATACTTATCAAATGACCTGGCAATCTACTTCTAGGCATTTAGCCAATAGAAATGAAAACTTATGGCTCACAAAAAAACCTGCACCCAGATACATAGCCACATTACTCATATCGCCAAAAACTGTCAACAGCCTAAATGTCCTTCTGTGAGTGAAGGGATAGACTATAGTATATCCATACACCAGTGGAATACTACTTGGCAATAAAAAGAAATGAACAACTGATAGATAGGTACATATAGTAACACTGATGAATTTCAAATGCAATATATTAAGTAAAAGAAGCTACATTCAAAAATTGCATCCAGTATGATTCCACATATATGACATTCCAGAAAAAGCAAAACTATAGCAACGGCAAACAGATCAATACGGCTGCCAAAGGTTAGCAGTTGGAAGGAGGTTTGACTAGAGAGAGACACCGTGAGGGGATCCGGGTCAGTGAGGAAACTGTATATTGACTGTGGTAATCATACCACTGTAAAGTAGATATACAAGTCTATGCATGTGTCAAAATTCACAGAACTCTACCCAAAAAAAGTAAATTTCAGTTTATGTAAATTTAAAAATAAATCCTTAAAGGTGTAAATTAAAATTACTAGCAAAAAGGTTCACTCTTATAAAATAGTAGTGGGAACTCAATGAAATGATGAATGTAACTTGCTCATAGTAAGCACTTAGCAAAATTTTTAATTATTATGGTATTACCAAAGTCTCAGTATTTAATATGCAATTCACATTCAAATTAAATCAATACATTTATCAAGAACCAATTATGTCCTGGCACAGAGTTGGCTTCTACAATATATACAAGCCATATATAGTATCTGTACTCTCAAGAGTCTCAAGAATATAACTTATATTCTAATTTTATAATATAAAAACAAAGGTTAAAATTCAGTTATAAAATTATCTTGGTCAAAGTCAATACTAAAGTATCGAAACTAAAAGATGACCAAGACCAGATAATCCACGATCATTTCCATGTGGTTTGTAACTACACTAGAATGATTGGTGATTTGTTTGTTTGATTGTTTGTTTGTTTGTTTGTTTTTCCTCTGAGGCAGGTTTATCTTAACTTAGAGGTGAAAACCCTTTGTTACTTAGTCCAGTGTTACAATGGGTTTGCATGCTCTCTGCATGCATCAGGAGATGGCAGCAGGAGGGGGCCAGGAGCACGCTGCGTGGTAGGAGAACATGATCCTAGAATTAAACATTCTGTAGGGCATAATTTACACTAAGAAAATGCAGACCTTATTAGCATCACCGGATACACAAACAGACTACTCAACATTTACACAATGATAAGAGAATCAGGGTGATAAAGACTTCCTAGTTAAAAACTCTCCTGGAAGAACGGTAACTTAGAAATCAACAACCGTATATATCTCATAATGAGGTACTTAACTTTGTCATCCTACTATGCCAGCAAACAAGCCATGGGGCACACATAATAACTGAAAGTTAACAGCATGCTGACGTCCACTGAAAGAGACAGATGACACTCAAGAAATACATAACATCCAAGCCCTTTGGTAATTTTATTTATTATAATCTGCCACCTTCATATCAATGATTTTCAAATGGTAAATCTTAAAATAAATATAATGGGCCACATCCAGCATTTCTTAAAAAAAAAGAAAAGAAATAGACTAGAACTGAAGAGTACAGAACAGAGTCAGGCAGGATAGGGCAGGATAGCATAGGGTAGACAGGATAGGATGGTGCACAGATTAAGGTGGACAGGATATAGTGGATAGGTTTGGATTGATAGGAAAGGGAAAGGAAAGGAAATATGAGAGCACAATGAAGAAAAAAATCAAGGTACACAGAATTCAGTAAAGGATAAATACACCATATAAATTTATTGTGCATACACTTGCATGGATCATGGAAAAAAAAATTAAACACTGCCTTAAATCTTATCCAAGGTATAATAACATCTTAACCAAAACCTCTTTAAAGGCTATTTCCATTCTCTTCCCAAGGACAAGAATCCAATGGTTATTTCTAAGAAAAGGAATTGCCTATCCAGCTTCATGTAACCAAAGCAGACAGGAAGAAAATTAAAAATGTAAGGCTGTTTTCTAAACTTGCATTAAGTCAACAGATCCATAAAATATATCCACAATGTCAACACTGTGACCTAAAGTCTACCTCATTTTGTAGCTTTCTCCTAACAGATATCATCACCGTATTGAAACAGTAAACTTCACAGCAAGGGTCTGGAATAGTGATTTCTGCTCCACTCTGTGTGCTAACAAACTAAGCTTATACATTGAAAATGGCAATAAACGGCCAGACCCTGTGCATTTTCTTCCTAATCCTATTTGCATTGATGACTCCTCTGCAAAAAGACAAACTGGCTGCACTGGAGAAGTGTCTTCTCCAGATTGCTGCTGCAGCTGGGGTCCAGGCAGAGCCTGGGACCAAACACACACAAACACAAGAAAACTTTACATTCAGTGCAATGGAGGCAGAATCTAGAAAATTGCATCCAGATGAAATCCTGCAGAATACAGATTCCATTCTATTCTTGTCCTTGGGAAAAGGGTGGAAACATGCTTTTAAAGAGGTTTTGGATAAGAGGTTCAATTCTACTCAAAATTAATTGCCTAGGAATTAAGTCAAAAAGGTAATAAGTTAATGCATTCCTGATCATTAATCAGAAAGTATCCTTTGTTCAAATTCTACATTAAAATATTCCAGTTTTAAGAAATTTCACGTATCCCAATAATCATTCAAATACTCTTAAACTATAAATTATACATAAAATTCCTAAATCCTCTGGTATTGTATATGGAGATCATATAATTTTAAAATAAAACAAATCTAGTAATCAGGCCAGCAATAATGCTTTAAACAAAAGACAAAGTCCATCAAAGCATACTCAATAGCAACTAAAATGTAAATAAAACAGGTTACCTTGCAAAGTGATAATCTAAAGTAAAGGATATATTCAGAAAATAACTGAAAATGTGAGGAAAAAAAGGGGTAAATATCTAGAAAAGGCTTAAAAATCTGTCAGTATGATGTTTCAAAAGACATAAATATAAATACCTCTTTAAACTCCTACGTATCTAGACAAAAACAAAGAGTAAATAAAAGATTACTGCAAAGCCTAATGTATTTACATACCACACCCATTTCAACTGATCTTTTTAGACCTTTTAAATACAGCTTTGTATCTTCTCTCTTTCTCTAATTACCAAGGTAACCCAAATTCACTACAGAAATTTTAAACAATATGCAAAGTTAACTCAGAAAGTAAAAGTCCTTCATAATCTCACTCTCCAGAGATAGCCATTGTTAAGAGCTTTCTGTTGATTCTTCACATTTTAAATGAATATGCCAATTAGATAGTATGCATTATAGATTAATTATATATAAAATACTTACACAGTGTTCTACAGTATGCTTTTCTTCACCTACTGATACACCCTGGAAGTCTTCTCTTGTCAGTAGATATAGATCTACATCACTCTTTTTAATGGCTACCAAGTATTCCATTGTATGGACAGATCATAATTTATTTAACCAGTCCCTTACTGATGGACATTTGGATTGCTTCCAATTTTTTGCTATTAAAATCTATGCAGCAGTTACGTCTTTCTACGTATATATTTGTGCACTTGTAAAACTATGTCTGTAGACTGAAGTGATTTTGTTTGGGGGTCAAAGAATACAATAAACATATAAAAAATTATTCACTTAGCTTTAATTCACACTACCATAAATCATCTAGAAGTGGCAATTGCTCTAATTGCTTATTTTGATTTTTATCTTTAAGACTTTTTTGAGAATAATTTATTCTACTCAAAATTAATTGCATAGGAATTAAGTCAAAATATAATGTTAACACATTCTTGATCACTGATCAGAAAGTATCCTATGTTCAAATTCTACATTAAAATATTCCAGTTTTAAGAAATTTCATGTATCCCCAAAATGATTCAAATACTTTTAAATCCCACTTTAGACTTGGAAATTCATCTTAAACTTAAATAGATTCACTGTAATCACAGTTTCCTATTTGTCTTCCAAAAAAAGAAAAACACACAAGGATCCCCATCACACATTGAGCTTCAGAACCCAACCCAAAAAAACCTACAAAATTGTCCCTCCTAAATGAGTACATAAGAAATTCAAATACAAAAAGTCATGACATTCGGAGTCTGATTTCCAGTAAATCACCCTGGACACATTTCATGGCAAACAAAATACTTGCTGAGAAATATAGTTACCAGGGCAACCATAACTGACCTTTTATGTTTTATTTATCAATTGTGTTGCTGAACTATTCTCATTCTTGGAAACAAAGGGGAAAAATGTATTATAAACAGTGATAATTAATTAAGGTTCCCCTGCTCCAAACTAAATCACTCCTACCAAATCTGTGTTTATCCAAAAGACATTCTATTTTCTGCTTCTTAGTTCTTGTCTAGGCTAAGGACATGGATGGTAGATCCCAAAGAAGCATTCACAAGTTAACAATATTAACCTTAATACTCTAGATGGAGAGAATATTAATATAATCATCAATTCTCAACAGACAACAGGAGAGATATGGAAATTCTTTGCTGTGGCATCATCACCTAGTAAATCCTCTTGAAATATGGAATGAAAGAATTTTAAAATGTGTGAATAAATCTACTTATCTTTAAAATTATAAAGTTTGTAAGAACAGAAATTCCAAACATTTCAGCATTTAAGTTTTACCTTTTTACAGGTCCCAAATAATATTCTCATCTAATCCAGTATCATCTCCACTTAAGAAAAGATACCTAAGTCTATTTATTTTTAGCATCCTAGAATACTGTTATACCTGCTTGAACTCCACAAAGAAGAAAAACAAAACAAAACAAAAAACTGGAAGAGAAAGAAAATGGTGTAGAATTCCCAGTGTACAAAATGGGAAATTAAGAGCATTTATAATGAGTGGGATTTACTAATAATCCTTATCAAGGAGGTAGCAAGGGAACAACAAAGAAAACCCTGAGCTGCAAGTCAGGCCTGGTCTTAGCCCTGGCCTTGGATCCACTTGAATAAGTCATTCACTTTTCTGAGTTTGTCTCCTCATTTACAAGATGAGGGAGTTCTGTGTGCTCTCTAAAGTCCCCTTCAGCTCTAAATTTCCACGATACGTTGACCTGCCTTCCCTCTGAAAGGGAAGGAAGATATCAAGGACATCTCAGACTGGTCTCTGGGAAGAGTGACATTTCAGTCTGCTGCTCAGACAAGTATAATCAGCACACAAGGGGCCTTGGGTCACTGCAACGTAATGTTTCCAGCCTCAGCTGGTTGCTTCCTAGAATTTCTGAGTTCTCCTGGAGGGAGAATATTTCAAACCTTCCCAGTTTCTCACCCTGCACAGCTCCATCTCACCATCAACAGGTTTAGCATGGGATCCTACTTTCCCAAGAAGGTTCTCCCTCCCTCCAGGCCTCAGCCCTGCAGGGTGCAATCTTATCTACATCCACCCTCCTTCTTAAAGCCTTGCCCATTATCTCCACCTCAGAAGAAAACAATGGTCTCTTGCCCCCACCCCTCTCAGCAAATGCCTCCTCCTGAGCCTCATCATGGCCCTTGATGGTCAGTGATCAACTCTCACTTTCCTATTTTTCATCTCCCTCTGTAATATCTCTTATTTTATGATATATATAAACCTTCTCACACCTCCCTAATTCAAAAAAATACATACTTTAAAATTTCTCTAAGTTCTACACCTCCTTATGTCCAGTCCCCTTCTCCCTCACCCTACCTTTACCAGTCAAGCCTCTTCAAACATGTGTCTACAGCATGCTTCCTATTCTGCACTTCCATTTGTTCCACGCATTGCCATCTGGTTCCCACACTCACTGCTGCACTAAAATTGTAAGGTAGAGGTCCCCTATGAATACCTAAGTTCTATAGCCATGATGGCCTCCCTTATCTTATCTGAATTCCCTGTAGCATTTGACACTGTGGCTCACTCACCTTCTTAGATGCCAAAACAAAAGGCTTTCCTGGCTTTCCTCAAAGTCTCTTGACAGCCCCTTCTTCACTCCTCTCACTAGTTCATCTTCTTCTGCCTACCTTTAATTGTTGACGTTCCTGACATTCTGTCCTTAGCTTCTCTTCCTCTTCCATATACATTCTTCTTAGGAGATCTCATCCATGGCCATGTCTCCAAATGAGTGCCACAGAGTGCTGCTAGGTATCTTCACCTGAATGTGCCTCCAGCTCAACTTCTGCAGGGTCAAGCACATCCTCTTTAATCCCAACACTGTCTGCCTTCTAAATTTCCTGTCTTAGTTACTACACCCATCACCTACTTAGGCAGCCAAGCCAGAACCTGACCATTAACCTAGACTCCTCCTCTTCCCACTCTCTTAATCAGTTATGAAATTCTACTTTCCTAAACATATCCTGAAACCAACTTCCTCCCAAGCTGCCTAGCAACTACCTGGGTTCTGGCCCTCAAAATTTCAGCTGGCCTTCCACAGCTGCTCCCTAACTGCTCTCCTACCTGAGTCTCTAATCCTCCAGATTCGTTCTGCACCCTCCCGCTGCCCTCATTGACACTCTCTATGGAATAAAACCCAGACTTCTCATTATTACCAAGTTGGTCCTGTATGATTTGACAATTGTGTACCCTCTCCAGCTTCATATTTTGGTGCTCCTTCAAAGGCTATTCCCCTCAGCCATAGCAAACTATCTGCAGTTCCCAGAATCCCCCATGCTTTTGTCTTTCCGCCCATTATCTCTCTACCTGGAAAAACTCCTCTAATACCGTCTCTATCTGGCTATCTCCTACCTATCTTTCAAGACTCAACTCAAGAGACCCCCTAGAAGTCTTTCCTGACTCTAAGTCTCCATAGTGAGTTAGACATTCCTCTTCTATGCTTCCACAGCACTCCTGAACTATATCTATTATGGTTCTTGGCATATGGTATTGTTATTTTTACTGTGTCCTGCAAAAACATCTAAAATATAAGTTCCTTGATGGAAGAGAGCCTATATAATTCATCTTTGTAAAATAAACCTAGTGCTTATCAGTGTCTAGCACGTAGTAAGTGATACACACACACACACACACAAACACATACACACAGAGACATGCATGCATTTTCTCAAAAGGATGAGGACAAAATTTAGTCACATTAATTTTAACTCTTAAACAGTATTTCCTGAAGCTTCTCTATATTCACTGTAGCCCAGAGCCTTCTTGAGTTGAGTCACAAGATGATTTCATTTGTCATTGGAAGTAGAGGTGTTTATAAACGTGTTTCTCTTATAAGATGGTTAATTCTGTTTGGAAAATGTTTGCTGTGCACTAGACATCATGGAGTCCCCTAAAGAGTTAGCTCCTTTAAGGAGCTGACAATCTCACAGAATCTGGAAGATATACGCCAAGAAAAAGGCTGTAGTGAGGTTTTGGCATACATGCATTTCTGTGCATTAATATTTTTAAAAATATAATAAAACGAATAGGACTACACATGAAGATTTTGTTTTCAAGGAAAATACTCATTCCTTATATTAAGATTTGGAAGTTAATTCAAATGTCCTTCTGTCACCTCTCAGTTTTGTTAATTAGGCTTTAAATCACTGTCATTGGGCAAGCAGTGAACACGGAATAATTATTTCATACTTTTCCCTCTCCTTCTCTATCATCTTTAAATCCACAATATCTCAATCCAACTGATGTCAGTAAATCCAGTCTGTCCCAACTTTTCTCTAAAACTCTTAAAACTATTTGAATGAGGTGTTGAGCAGCTGTCAGTTATGGATTTGAAAATAAAGAAGAGCCTGAAAATTGTACGTTCAGTATAAAAAGATTAGGTGAAGCAATTCAGAACGTTTAAGAACTTTAAATCAAGTTAAAAGCAGTTACTATGGCCAGACCTCATGAAGCTCTGCTTAAGAGTCGCATTAACCTGGCAGTCAAAACTATTTAAAATGAATAACGTTTTTTTCACATTTCACTCACTTTCAGCATCACACACACACAAAAATAACAATGTGAATTGGCATACGGCAGTAGAGTCATGTAACAGTAACCTTCAAGATTTACCTTCCTAAGGACAAAGCTAGAGCTATTAATCTATGCACTAGATGAGCTACACCCATCTAAGGCCAAAAGGGGTAATTCTTCAAATGAGGAAAGGACTATTAAGATATTCCAAAGGCTTTTAGACATGAAAAGCAAGAGGAGAGTCAAGAAAAATTCACAAGCCCACAATAGCTCAGTCCAATGTTCAATATAAACCTACTAAATTTGGAGTGAATATCAATATAACTCAACCCTCTTCCAACCTCCTCTCACTAGTTAAAAATACCGATGAGCATGAGAATTTGGCTTTTTAAATGTTTTTTAGTCTAGAGCTATGCAGCCCTATATGGTAGCCGATAAACACACATGGCTACTTACCTATAAATTAATTAAGATTAAAAATTCAGCCCCTTAGTCACACTGGCCACATTTCAAGTACTAAATAGTCACACGTGACTAGTGGTTACTATACTGAACAGCACAGATATGGACTATTTCCATCATCACAAAAGTCCTATTAGACAGCACTGGAGGCATAGCCAGAAAAAGGATGCCAAACTAGCCAGCCCAGGTTCCAGAGCTCTACTGATCAACTGAGCACTTTTTGGTCATCCTACCCATAGGAGACCAGTCATCTCCTAAAGGTAACATGCAAAATGTCCACAAGGATGTGTCCTTTACATAAAGGAGTTAAGAAAATGCAGACTACAACTCAGCATGTTTCCACATTAGGCCTGAGCTACACTCTCTCAACTGTAAATCAAAAGGCTCCCACACATCAATTTCATTCATGACCCCCTACTAACTAATATGGGCTAAGGAACCATGCACAGTCTTTCTGGATGTTGTACAGCATGCTGAAAACCAGGGGGCAAATATTAATCTACCTAAAGAATAGGAGTTGCCATTAAGCTGACCTAGATTCTTCCTGCCATCCGGAAAGTGCTCCCTGTGCTACACTAGGATTTGTTTTTGCTCTCTGGTGGTACTTGTTAAAAGCTGCACATGTCCAGAAAAACAGCTTCCATCTATCCTCCCTCCATGCTTAAGCCTGCCAAAGCTGCCATTGGTCATGTGAAATACAAGGATAGTCGTGAGGTTTATTAAGTTTCTCTGTATCCAACAAATTCAAGTATCTTAATTAAACATTTTAAATAATATGGACAGGCTGAACTGGCTCTTTCTAGTTCCCTATACCATGGTAAAGACACAATTTGGCGTACTGGTATGCTACAGTGAGAAATGGACTCCAATATAAAAACCTGGGCCGGGCGCGGTGGCTCATGCCTGTAATCCCAGCACTTTGGGAGGCCGAGGCGGGCGGATCACAAGGTCAGGAGATTGAGACCATCCTGGCTAACACGGTGAAACCCCATCTCTACTAAAAATACAAAAAATTAGCCGGGCCTGGTGGCAGGCGCCTGTAGTCCCAGCTACTCGGGAGGCTGAGGCAGGAGAATGGCGTGGAACCAGGAGGCAGAGCTTGCAGTAAGCTGAGATTATGCCACTGCACTCCAGCCTGGGCAACAGAGCGAGATTCTGACTCAAAAAAAAAAAAGAAAAAACAACCTGGAATCTGGTTCTGGTGTTGCCATATCCTAGCTTTGTGACTGGCTAAATCTCTAAGTCGAATCCATTTGCTTAAATAACCTCTTCCCCAGAGTTCATTCACTTTCAAGACAATACACTCACCTTCAATGACTCTTCTGCACCTTTGTTAACAGGCTTTCACCCCACACCAATCCTGCCCATCTTCCACCTGGTACTGACTCCCTCCTTCTTCCACAACTTTAACTTCCAGTCCTCTGACTAGTCCTTTCTGGCATTCATCACAGGCTCTTTATCTTGTTACCAACACACCTTCCTTAAGATTCAACCTCTCTGCAGCACCCCTTAAGGATCTCTCATACACTTCTGCCTGTCTTCAGCACCTAATACAATGATTGGCACACACTGGGCCTTTGAATAAATGTGTATTAAACAAGTAACTAAATAAAAGCATAATGTAAAACTTTTGCTATCATCTTGATATGGTTTGGCTGTGTCCCCACCCAAATCTCATCTTGAATTGTAGCTCCCGTAATTCCCAAGTGTTGTGGGAGGGACCCAGTGGGAGACAATTGAATCATGGGGGCGGTTTCCCCCATACTGTTTGCTTGTCAGTGAATAAGTCTCACAAAATCTGGTGGTTTATAAGGGGAAACCCCTTTAACTTGGCTCTCATTCTGTCTCTTCTCTGCTGCAATGTAAGATGTGCCTTTTGTCTTCTGCCATGATTGTGAGGCCTCCCCAGTCACATGGAACTGTGAGTCCATTAAACCTCTTTTTCTTTATATAAACTACCCAGTCTCGGGTATGTCTTTACCAGCAGTGTGAGAACACTAAGACACATCTCTTTGCAGATGACTTTTAAATCTGTATCTGCAGCGCTGCTCTCAACCTTTCTACTAAACTCTTATTTCAAACTGCTTTCTAAACATTTCTACCTGAATGTTCCAGTGATAACTCAAGTTTAACATATCCAAAACCAAGTTCATTGCATTCCCTTACTAAACCCACACATAACATTTACATTTTTGTTCATTAGAGTAGTCATTCTCCTAGTCATTCAAGTCCAAAATCAAAGCACACCTTCTTCATTTCTATTATTTGTTTTCCCTCAATCCCCATTCTCTAGTCAGCCATCAATGGAGGCTCCATTCTACCTCCTATTCTTCCTTCACTGCCCTAATTCAAGTTTTTGTTGTCTTACTTGAACTGTTATACCCCTAACCAATCTCTCCATTTCTAATGGAAGATCCTTTCAATTTCTAATCATTGTAGGACTCATGAACCTCTCAACTTCTTATCATTGCAGGATTCATATTCCTAAAAAACCAACCTGATGTTACTTCACTGTTCAAAAAATTTAAGACTCCCCAATGACCTCTTGAATTTATTTATTTGTTTATGTATTTATTTTTTGAGACAGGGTCTCACTCTGTTGCCCAGGCTGGAGTGCAGTGGTGCAATCACAGCTCATTATAGCCCCCACCTCCCAGGTTCAAGCAATCCTCCCACCTCAGCTTCCCAAGTAGCTAGGACTACAGTTGTACACCACCGGGCAATTTTTTTATTTCTTGTAGAGACGGGGTCTCACTATGTTGCCCAGGCTGGTCTCAAGCTCCTGGGCTCAAGCAATCCTCCCACCTAGGCCTCCCCAAATGCTGGGATTATAGGCATAAGCCATAGTGCCTGGCCCTGAATTTAATTTAAACCTGACATTCAAAGTTTTTCCACAGTCTGGCCCCAAACTATCTGTTGCTAATCCCATCTCTCACTAGCCATTTTAGTTTTACTACCTGTAAGCCTTTATTCACATGGTTCTCCTCAACATGGAATGCCTTTCCTTCTCACCTCTTTCTCAATAGCAGTCCTTCCCATATTTTCGAGACTTTGTTTAAATGGAAAGCCTTCTAGGCATCCCCACTCCAGGCTAGCTCCCTCCTTTATATCCCTCTAATGGAAAGATAGAGGTGCCCGTGATCTGAAATCTCAGCTCCTGAACCAGTTCTCTGCTGTGGCCACAGCCCCACCTTCCAGAACCCCAAGGAGAATATGAAGAGAGGAAAGGTCAGGCAAATAAGTATTCTTTGTTACTGCGTATGGCTTTGGTCTTAGCCCTGATGTGCTCTCCCAGTAAACCAGGCTTCATTTGCTCCAGCCTTGTTGTTTGGAAATTGAAAGATTCATTAAGTCCAGTGGTTTTTAAACCATTTTTTAAAAAAAAAACACTTTTTTCAAAGAGAATCTTATGGGGGAGATCCAATGTATGAACATGGAGTTTCTCTTGTTGAAATGGTAGAGTGCTTTGGGAACTAGCACCAGATAAACGTTATCAAATGAATTTAACTTCGATCAGTTATTCCATTATAAGTACATTATATATTCATCTTTTTAAAAAATTTATCTTTTTCTTGCTCTTTTAGTTCATGAAAAGTTCAGGTCAAAATCTTGAAGGTGATGACCTCATTTAAAAAATCCTAAAACCTTGAAAAATATTCTATTAAAACATAACTCTATGCACTCACCTTATGAAACAAGGATAAAGAGATGTAATCACAGGTAAATTAATATGAAAATGGGAGATCATTTTCAGTTAAAAAAGGTGAAAAAAATTCTGCTACTATCTTAGTCTGAAATTCTAACTTTCTAGATCTGATTCATGCTGTTGCATGAATGGAATATAATGCTTGAGGAATAATAATTCAAAAGGAAAAGAAAACTGAACAGTGGTTAAAGAATCATCAACTTGTTTTCATGCAAATGACCAGAATAATGAAATAAGCAATCCTGCCGACAGGACCTACATGTAATTGTTTTTAAATAGGATGCTTGAAGCATTAGCCACCTAATTCTAGAAGAAATTGATTCATCTTTTCTTCTTCTTGGATAATACCAATCATATACTATACATTAAGACACTGACAAAAATTTGTATTTCAAAGATACAATTTTTCTTGAACATTGCCATCAAATCATTATTTACTTGACAGTAGGTCATGCTGAAAAAGATATATCTGCTGAGAGTTATGATGGAAAGAAAGGTTAATGCCTCTAACTTAAAAGGTCCTTTAAAAGGCAATCCCTGAAAAAAAAATAATCTACCAAGAAAAAGAATATGGCACTTGGTAGAAATCAAGGAAGACATAGCGTTCCTCTCAAAACTTCAACTAATTGCAATAATCCACTCACAATGCCTAAAACATGCAAGCTGTGTAACCTAAGACAATATAGAGCTATGTAGCTATAAGGCAAGCATCAATAAAATACTAAGATTCTCCATAATTCAAAGCATTTAAAGTACCAAACACAGACTAGGCTGGATGCAAGCCTTAGGCAGGGAAAAGGGAAGTCTAAATGGATGGATGTGACTATGAAGGGAACACTTTAGAACTAAGCCATACAAAAACAAGTTATGAGAGGCCCTCCTCCCCCTCCCAATAATGTCAGGAAGTTAGAGTTATTGAGTAGGCATCACTTATGACAGTGAGAAAAAGGGCTTGCCACCCCCTCCTCTCAAAAACTCCTTCACAAGGTCACAGATACATCAGTGTTACAAATGCATTTAAAAAATATTACAGCAATAAACTCTGGTTAGAGTGGTTCCACCTCTATATTCACAGGAAAGAACAAACTCCAAACTTCTCCTAAATTAAAAGGTAATGTTAGCAAACACATACTCTCTCTTCCTACACATGAAATCTCTCCCCTCTTCTACACAAGACCAAAAGGAAACCTACTTTCTGTTTAAAGCTAGATCAGTTGTAGGCAATTAGCTTTATAAGCTTAACTTTGCCAGTCCTATTTCACAGACTGTATAGTCACACAAATAGTGGAAGCATCGCCACAAAACAGACTGCCTTACCCATGTCATTTTTTTAAACACAGCAAAAAGCCATTTCTCAGGTTTGATCCGATTACTGTGATCTATTTTTTGATCCTGTAGCCACTGACTCCAGATACATCTTTATTACTGTAGAAGGAAAACTGTTACCCTGAGGTTTAAATTTCCGTATGTTCACCATGCCTCTTCTAAGAATATATATATCTCAGTTTTAAGACAAGCCTCTCATGAAAGCTGAGGTGAAGAGGAACAGATGACCTCAGAGATAAGTTTCTTGGTTTGTTGCTTCAACTCTAAAGTGACGATATAGCCTCAGCAATGACTCAAAGTCTAGGTATCCCAGGACTGTGAAGTGATTAAATAAATGGAAAGAGATTCTCTTATCTGGACTGCTAGACTAAATCTCTCTAATGATTGCCCAACAACCAAGTATGAACAACCACACTAGAAGTCACTCCTTCAAGATACAAAAGTCAGGCACGTTGATAGCTCTTCATTCATCATGGGAGAACAAACAACTTCAACTAAGAAGTATAGCCCTAAAAAAGCTGATAATAAGACCACCACTAAATTAAATTCATAGACACTAAGGCCTTTGCATATTCTGTATCCCAACGACCAGTATTTATAAGAAATGAAAAGGATAGGATATATACATATTAGAAATCAAATTGTGTAAAAAATGTTAAATGTCATGAAATGGTTAGAGAAGTTGTAACAGAAGTTGAAAGGAAAACATATTCAAGCTGAGAAATTATGTAAGACTTAAAAACACTGGACTTCGGTCTTTACATATACATGGGATTTAAATATGCCTACGTGGAAGGTATGAGGATAGGACATGTCTATTGGTGGAAACAAGTTGGACGAAATGTGTAGCGGGCATATAGAAGAGACTCAGGCCATTCAGAGAAGTCTGTTTGATAGGAAGGAGGAAGATTAGTTAGCAGTAGCCCTTAGGGAAGTACAGAAGAAGGGTTCAAAGAAAAGATACCTAACCAGCCTGAGTAATCATGGAAGTTTCCTTTCAGAATGCAGTGCTTGAGGTGAATCTTGAGAGAGATGTAGGAACTAGCCATATACACTAAGGTGCTTCAGGTAGAGGAGGTAGCATATAAAAAGCAGAGAGGCATGGGAGAGCGTGGTGCATCCAGGACACATTTACTCTGGTAGTCCTAAAGCAAAAACAATGGTGTGGAGAGCCGGCGAGGCCAAGCATGAAGGACACTGCAGGACACACTGAAAGAGGGTAAGCCTCACCTTTAGGGTGCCAAGAAAAACATTTAAAGTTTTGAGCAAGAAAGTGACATCTAAGGTGTATTTTAGGAAGATTCCTCTAGAATCAGTGTTAAGGATGCATTACAAGGAATGAGGCTAGCAGTAAATGAAACAATTAAGGGGCTGTTATACCATTGTAAGTCTACTTTCCTCATCTGTAAAATGAAGACAGGCAGGACCTACAGCTAATATAGGGGGAGATGATAACAAAGGAGGGAATTCTCTATGAGGACTCCCAGGTTTATTTAACTCATTGGATGGATGGTGGTACCCTGCATCAGTATAGGAAACATGGAATAGAGGGAGATGTGGGAAGAACAGATTTGATTTTTTTTTTTTTTTTTTTTTGAGACAGAGTCTTGCTCTGTCGCCCAGGCTGGAATGCAGGGCTGCGATCTCAGCTCACTGCAAGCTCCGCCTCCCAAGTTCAAGCAATTCGCCTGCCTCAGCCACCCGAGTAGCTGGGACTACAGGCGCCCACCACCACGCCTGGCTAATTTTTGTATTTTTCAGTAGAGACAGGGTTTCACCATATTGGCCAGGCCAATCTCGAACTCCTGACCTTGTGATCCGCCCACCTGGGCCTCCCAAAGTGCTGGGATTACAGGCGAGAGCCACCATGCCCGGCCAGAACAGATGTGAAGTTCAGTTTCAGACGTCTTGAATTTTAGGAAAATGCAGTTAAGTGTTTAAAACTATGGGTTTTGAACATAGATATAGTTCAGATCCTGGTTCTGATACTTACCGTTTGTGTTTCTTGGACAAGGGACCTATTACTGTCCTCTCCTCTTCCTCTTCTGTAAAATGGGGCAACAGTGGTAACTATAGGGTGACAGTGAGGATTAAATGAGATCATGAATACAGACACTAAATATAACTGCTGTTTTGTCATTCATATTATTTGAGATAACTGGAACATCCGGACTGAGATGTCCAAGAGGCACTTTTAGAACATAGTCTGAGGTTTAAATGCAAAAGACATCTTGGTTGTGCACTTAAAAGTAAATTATACTGCAATTAAAAAAAAAAGTTGGAAGAATTGGGGTTTGAGGCATTTATTTGCCAACTTATTGGATAAGGAGAAGGGTTAAAAAAAGCCGATCAGAAGCAAGGTAAGGCATGGTTATTAAATATCAGAGACACGTTATATTGTATGAAAAGGGCAATCCTTATTTTCTTGCAAGTAACTTGATGAATTAAAAGAAAAAAAAGGCCGGGCGCAGTGGCTCATGCCTGTAATCCCAGCACTTTGAGAGGCTGAGGCAGGCAGATCATCAGGTCAGGAGATCGAGACCATCCTGGCTAACACGGTGAAACCCTGTCTCTACTAAAAATACAAAAAATTAGCCCGGCAAGGTGGTGGGTGCCTGCAGTCCCACCTACTCGGGAGGCTGAGGCAGGAGAATGGCGTGAACCTGGCGGCGGCGAGCCTGCAGTGAGCCAAGATTGCACCACTGCACTCCAGCCTGGGCAACAGAGCAAGACTCCATCTCAAAAAAAAAAGAAAACAAAATGAATTCCTTCCACTATCCAAGTAAAACTATGAACTTGGAAGGAAGAAATGGGAGAAAAATGAAAATAGTAACTTGGAACCAACCCAAACTTGGAATAAAACTTGGAACCAACCCAAATGTCTATCAATGGTAGACTGGATTAAGAAAATGTGGCACATATATACCATGCGATACCATGCATCCATAAAAAAGGATGAGATCATGTCCTTTGCAGGGACATGGATGAAGCTGGAAACCATCATTTGGAGCAACCTATCACAAAGACAGAAAACCAAACACTGCATGTTCTCACTCATAGGTGGGAATTGAACAATGAGAACACTTGGACACAGGGCAGGGAACATCATACACCTGTAATGGGGTGAGGGGCAGGGGGAGGGATAGCATTAGGAGAAATACCTAATGTAAATGACGAGTTAATGGATGCAGCAAACCAATATGGCACATGTATACCTATGTAACAAACCTGCACGTTGTGCACATGTACCCTAGAACTTAAAGTAAAATAAAAATAAATAATTAAATAAATAAAAACAAAAGGCTTCTAAAGTAAAATACAGCCAAATGAGGAGGAAGGTCATCATAACAAATACGAGAACCTAGGATTTGTCAAATAATACATATTATAGGCAGATATTAACAAAGGCTGTGTGAAAGTTTAAGAGAATAGAACACTACTCATTATATTTTCAAAAGGAAAAATTGAAAGGATATATAAGAAATGTATGAAATTGGCAACTATAGGAAGTTGGGTGGGAATGGGACAAAAAACATAGGGAACGAAATGAGAATGGACAGTTTTGATTTTGAGCCACGTTAATGAGTTATATGTTCAAATTATAAATCAACAATGATAGGAAAGAAATTAAAACAAAATATAAACAGAAATAAATGATCCTAACTGTATACCTATTGATACATAACACACACACAAAAAAACTAATCTGTAAATTTGTGAACATGATACTCATCTACCCTCAGTGGGATCTATTTTAAAGACAAAAAGAGTGGCAAAAAATCCTGCGCTCTACTTGGTAGATTTGTTGTCTACAATGGTCTTGGTGGAGTAATTCCAAAACTATTTTGTACTAAAAAGACGTTGCTGTCACTGGGAAACAGAGTTTTCACCATGGGAGAAAGAAAACACAAATAAGGAATGGGAGATGGAGAGAAAGTACCCTCAGACGTTAGACTGGAATTGAATGTATTAGCATGACATTGTGATTTAAATGAATAAATATTTTTAAAATACACTCACACAGTTGCCCCTTGAACACAGGGCCCCTACCCCCATGCAGCTGAAAATTCACATATAACTTTTTTTTGAGACAAAGGATATTTTATACATATACACAACACACACACACACATCCTTGTTTGCTCACTGAAAAGTTTAGAAACAATGACAAGTCAGTAGCAATGAGCACAATTCTTAGATGTGTCCGCTGTCTAAATATCATTCTTTGACTAAAAGGAATCAGGATTCCTTGGAGAAATAACTGATTCCAGGCATGGGGGCAGGGAAAATACAATGTAAACATAGATATCTTCTTGTGACATGAAATACAAAAGAGCTTAAAAATTAATGAGAATATATTAAAAGGATACAGGAGCCACTCTGAAGGGTTCCCACTGGCCAAATCTGATGGTAATGAAACACACCATACTGAACCCATTGTAATTTTCTAAAAAAAAAAAAAAAAAAGAGGGGGGAAGAGTAGGGAAGGCAAGCTCTTCTTTATTCAGAAATGCCTCTACCCAAGTAGAGGAATTACAGAATTAGAAAATCACAGTTTTATAACCACGGACATAATATTTGATTCAGACAAGGTTTACCAATGCTGCTCAATCCATTAAGTAAAGGGCCATTAGAGAACAAGATTTTCAGGCTCAAAACTAAAGAAGACAGAGGGCTCTTCACAACGAAGTTTGCTCACAAGATATGTATACACAAGGTTACTTATTAATTATAAAGGGACAAAAATGGAGAACTCTACAAATTCACCTACACTCAGTAACTAAATTTATATCTTGAACCAAGGATCAAGCTAGTAATAGGGCAAACTGATATTATGTCTCTCTTGAGGCAGTGTTACAAGGAAGTTGGCAGTATCAGCTATGCAGGGTTCTTGCAAAAGATGTTTAATCTGAACTGAACCATGAGGAAATGATCAAACAATTTGTAGAACTGCAGAACATTCTACAAAAGAGCAGGTGGATTCATCAAAATGTCAATGCCATAAAAGATACCCCTTAAAAACTCCTTAAAGAAAAAACAGGTGGCAAGCAGGGTAATGGTTCTAGATTAAAAGAGACTAGAGACCATATCCAATGTGTGATCTCTGATAGATTCTGCAGCAGAGAGAACAAAGTAACTGGGGAAATATGAACATAGACTATATAATTTCAGTGTAATAATGGTATTGCGTGTGCCCAGGAAAATGTCTTTATTCTTAGGCGCTACATGCTGAAGTATTCATGATGCAATGTGCTTTCATGTGGCTTAGGGAAGAAAAAAGATGAGTATGTGTGTATACATTATTGAGAGAGAGAGAGAAAGCAAATGGGGAAAATGTTAACAGTTGATGGATCTAGGTAAAGTAAATACAAGTATTCATTGTATTCTTCTTTCAAGTTGCCTGTGGTTTTGAAATTTTTTGAAATAAAAGTTGAGGGAAAAATAGACTAGAACCTTCTGAAAGACAAAGATGAACCTAACACAGTGTCTGGTATAAAAGCAGATACTCAATTTTAAAGTCATTTTTAAATGCCCATTTTTCTACCAAATGTCTTATGGGTTAGCTACAGAAACACCATTTCTTTATTAAACATAGTATATAAAATATAAAAAACTGCATGAAACAATAATGTCCTTTCTGTATTAGAAGACCCAGAAATTAGAGATTATAAACATTGTCAGTTTCCCCAAGATTACAAGATGATTCCATTCACTTATCAAAAAACATTCAACTCCAGTTAGGATCTTGCTGTCACGGTGTTCTTCAGTTTCACCTTAGAGATGACTGAGTACATCCTGAATTAATCCTTTTTACATAGTATTTTCTTTTTCAGTATTCCCTAATGTGGAAGACTTACAAAAGTTATTATTATTAGCAGTAGCCAGAGAAATAACCCCCACCACTAGGTATTGCTGTTTTAATAAAAGTGATTGATAAATAGAGATAGGTAAATAGGCAGAAAACACTTCCTACTTAAGAGTGTTCATATATATTATTTTATTTTTGCCATCTTGTAAAGTAAGCAGTCTGATTAAAGCACTGGGTTTTACTATCCTGTAACCTTAACTGGGTATTCCACTTGCCAACCTGGCCCAGAGATGGAGAGATTTGCTTCAGGAAAGGGAAATAAACAGCAACTAACAATTATGTGATTACTAACAAAACTAAAGAAGACAGAGAGCTCTTCACAATGAAGTTTGCTCACAAGATATGTACGCACAAGGAAAAGTGAAATTCAGTGTATTTAAGCTAATCTCTACTTGAATCTTTTAAAAGATAAAACCATTTGAGCAGTAATTTAGTACTAAATTAACTTGGTTTTTTTCTCCCTATCTTTGAAGTTTTCATTGTTTAAATAAGGGTTTCTGCAAGAAAAATGAAGCGATGCTCCTTTTTTATTCAAAAGAAGAAATCAAGGGGATGACTTGTAACATCCAGGAGGCTGGATTTATACAGCCATATTCAGCAAAGAGCCAAATAAATATATACCACATAACCCATTCCCCAAAACTGTCCCAAAATACTTCAAGATAATCAACTTTTAAAATCACTGTATTATCATGCCGCATAGCCTTTTTCTACTAGCAAGAACTGAACTCTGAAGGGAAGGGTGTCAGGCAAGGAAAAAACGAAGGAAGAACTCTGGCAGATATTGCTCCCAGATAAAGGCTTTGAAAAGATCCTTACGATAACAAATTTAGCAGGTAGACTGAGAAAGAAAGGTTTCATTTTTTTGTTTCTTGAGCCAGTGATAATCCACCCTCTATGTTATCTACCAAAATGCAAAATGTAACTAAATTCCTAGACCTGTCCCGATGCTGGCCTGGCAGTGACTGATGGCGGTAACTTCATTTAGCCAGGCAGCTCTGCTCCCAAAGTCAAACGTGTTGAAAACACTAGCTAATAAAGGCCTGGGTTTTAAAGCACTTCCCTTCCATCTCTCTGGGTAGATTTTTTAGGATTTATTTTATTTTATTTATTATTTTCTGGTAACTAGGTAACTACATGCACCAGACACAAGCACCAAATACTCCTCTAAGGTGGTGGTATCTCTTGGATCATCTTCAGAGGAGCCAATCTCATTCACCCCAAGTCAGCAGTTCCACATGAGGCCCTCTGACTGTGACCCTTAAAAAGTCTTCCTACTTCTAAAGGACTTCACTTTTTGTCTGAAAGTCTTACTTTGACAGCTTGTAATTTGTTTAGTCAATTACACCACTTTCATGCTGTAGTAAATCCCCATATTCAAATACAAACTACCAAATGGAGACAATACATTTTCATGAATGTATTGTTTTAAATTTTCACGAAAATCATGGCCATAATATCAACACAGTTTGGCTTAGCATCAAGAAACATAATCATGTATAAACCTGTGAAGTCAAGAAAGAAATGTGTGGGTTGAGGTACCTTTTAGGTAAGTATGTGTTAGTTAAAATGAAAGATGTAAAAGGAAGGTGTTTATTCTCAATGTAGGCAAAGAGAAATCAGCCATCCTACACCTACAAACCAAGACAGACAGTTAAGGGAAAAAAGATAAAGAGAGTATTTTATGCAAAGTTAACCAGCTGAAGGCTGATAGGCAGAACCACTTTCTTCCTCAGTTTCACTGGAGAATCATCAGTCTTCCAGTCCCATCAGGATTAAGCTGAAAAGTAATAAGAAATGAGGGCAATTAGAGAGGGAGTGGGAGAGCAATTGAGGAAGAACAACCTAAAGACAAAACAGTGTGGAGTTTGAATCTGATGCAAGAAGTAAGAATTTGAGATTAGGTTTCTGAACGGGAAATGTTATGATCCTGTCCTGAAAAGAATTAGAATTGCAGTAGCTAGCAGAGGACTAGAGTAGGGGGAACTGGCTAGGAGCCTCCTGTTAGCAAAACACAGTTTGGAGAGGGCACTGATGTTTCCAGAGAATGTCACTTAGAAACAATCAGCCCCATTTTATTTCAGTGCAAGCAGGAAAGCTAAGGAGGGGAAAAAAGACTCCAAATTTAGGGGCCTTGGAGACCAGGATGTCAATGGTGTCATTGGTAATAATGGAGACTTTGAGAAAAGTTGATACCTACTGCAAAAAGATAAAAGGTTCAAATTTTTTAAACATTAACTTTTAGGTTAATCCCAGCCAAGTGGAGATATGGCACAGACAATGGGAGTCAGGGAACTGGAGAACCCTTTGTTTTCAGGCAGATTCTTCCCACCTCCTCTAGGGACGGCATAACTCAATTCCAACTAGACACTGCAGTCCAGTGCTGGACAGCCAACGAGGAATCAGAGCACCTACCTTCCCAAGGAAGTCTGCCAAGAGCAAGATACTTATTCTAGGCATTTTTAAAAGTCTATGTCACTGGAATATCAACTTCAAACACTGAGTAGCATTTAAATATATATCACAGCACTTTCATTTCAAGCCTATTTAACATTTCTGAAATACCTAGATCAAAATGTTGGGTCAAATGCCTGTATTCCAGTAAAACATCTACTAAAAGAAAAAATTTCTCCCACCTTATCTCCCTTAAGATAATCACCTCATTCAAGACACCTGTCAGTCATAACAGGTTTTTCTCAGTGCTGGGTTTTTCTCAACCTTAACACCAAGTTTCTTTTGAGTAATAATAAAGGCCACACGTCATTTGAGCTGTGCATTTGTATAAATATCTACATCGCCCTTTTTTCTAACCCTAGTTCAAGGCCAACTGCACCAAAGCTTTTGAGAACCAGCACTTGGAAGATCTTCAAAGAGAAACTGCCCATTAACCACAACAGCAGCTGCTGGCTAGAGCCTGCAATTTAAATCTCTGAAAAAGAAACTGTGGCTTCTGAAATTTAAACAAGGAGGTGCCACTTGTAATTACAAACATTCCAGTGGGTTCCTTCCTTCATTGATGGTTTCCAAACTAAGGCTTTTTATTCGATTTTGGTGGTGCTCCCCAAATCGTGAATGTAGGCATTCCTTTGTGCTTTTCTTGTGCCCTGGTCAACTCAGAGGGGGCGGTGCAGGGGGCAGGTTTTCACCTGGCCAGGGCCATTCAGACCCCTCAAAATCATCTCAGGCATAATTCCCTGTTTGTCTGGAAACAAAAAAACCAAATGTTAAATGCTTCAGATTTATAGTCCATATTTAATGAAATTTTTGAGAAAGAGCCTCAAAAAAAAAAAAAAAACCTCACATTTCATGAACCTTGGAAAACGGAACAATTTTCAGAAAAACCAAAGACTTTTAGAAATTAACACTGAAGCATTCCAACATTTCTAGCTGAAATTAAAAATTCACATTTTAAATCAATGGGGCAAATATTAAGAAGTAAAGGTAGTAACCTTTTCTCTCCCCACCATCCTACAAAAATAAGGCCCAAATACTTACAGCCTGATGCATGAGTTTCCCACACCAAAGAAGGCATTTTGTGATCACTTCAGTTACAGAATAGCGGCTGAAATTAGCACTTAGCCAGTTCGAAATGGAAAGAGACATTTTTATTTTAAGCAATATATTCACAAAATGCAAAGGTATTTATACCATGGAGGCCTTTAAAGATAAATATACGAATGAGGTATCTCATAGTCATCAAACTAACATGAGCCTTTCCTACAGAAGTCCTCACATGGACGGTAATCATTATGGGAACAATTGGAAATGGCCAGTCTCGCCAACGGTGCTTTCCAGCGCACGCCACTGTTGAGGGACTAGCTACAATTACTGCATATTTACACAACTGTATTTGCACAACAATAAAACTCATCTTATCCGATCCAAACAAAACCTTGCTCAAAATAAACCAAACCATAGGAGAAGGTCTCCTCAGTAGAAGCAATAATCGTGCTGTAGCTTCTCTGGCCTCTGCCTTTGCTTTCACCAACTGCAACAAGCCTTCATTCTCTCTTCCTCAGTAAAGCTAAGGCAAAAATTCGGTACATCCAGGTGAGAATACTGTGCGTACGGCCAGATAATAATACTGTGATAAGGAGTGGAAAAAGAGGGGCTGTATCTTAGAAATCATTCTAAAAGTAATTATGGAAGAAATGATAGGATGTTCAGGATTTATTTAAAGTAATCTGAGGAAAGGAAGAAGCACAGAGGGGATAGAGCGACCAGGGGTGGATAATTATTGAAACTGGGTGATTTGCATGCATGGTTAAATATGGTATTCTTCCCACTTTGTATACATATTTGAAATTTTCCATAATAAAATGGGAAAAAAGAAAAATCTGATCAATGTAAAAAAAAAGTCATCCTTCGAAAATAAAACTTGTTTTTTCTTTAAAAAACAACAAAAAAATATTCTCAGCTTTTTCTTGGTTTCATGAAAAGAGGCAAGTTCCTGGTAAGAAAATCAAGCTCTGTTCTTGTTCTTAAGAACATTTCCTTTTTTCCTTATATAGAACCAGTTCTACTGCTAATATTAATCCTTGAAAAGACAAATAAAAAACTGTAGAAATCTAAATCTGAGCCTTCAGAAGCCTGGTTTTTGCATATCAGACTTATTCCAATGACACAAATCCAGATTTCTCCCCTATGAAGGTGCTTTGGATGACATTTCTGTTGCGGCTGCCAAATAAATTCCAGAGGTTTCAGGATCATTTGTCAACACCAAAGACAATATTACCAAGAACTGGTCCTTTCTTCCCAGAAGTCACTCCTCTGATCCATGGGTTTATTACCTAGAGCAACAATTAATCTTGCTGCCTTCAAAATACAAAATATTTTTAGCCAAGATAGTGTCTATTCATGATCCATATCTCTGACCAGGCATCCTTGCCAGGAGGCGGAACAGAAGGTCCACTGGCTGGACATCAAGGGACCTGTCCCTATCCAGGATCTGTCGTTAACCTAGCCTTAGTTCAACTGCAGAGTAAGATTCTTCCCTCCCTGGCCTTCGGCTACTTTACTTCAAAATGGGATTTCACCAGATGATTTCTAATATCTTTCCCCTCTCAAAAATTCCATGATTATAAGAATCTCTAATTCCTCAAAAGGTAATATTTTTAAAAACAGCTTTAGTCCCAAAATGTTACATTTTCTATTAAATAATTTTTAATGTGAATATGAATATTGTATGTGGGCAAGTTTTTGTATCCTGTGACTATATATGTAATATAAGTATGTATATGTATGTATTTGTATCAGTACTTATACATACACACAAACACACACACACTGATACCATTAGGTGCTTATATGGGACTAATTGCTTCCAACTCAAAGCAGCAAATTTTCAATTCTGCAACAGATGTCGCTGTGTGATTTCTCCTTTCTGTGCTGGATTTTCAGTTAAAAATGCCCAGCATAATGGTCAGAACTATTCTTCCCAAGAAAAATGTACAGCATTTGAATCCTTTGGATTTATTTTGAATTTTCTTCATCTGCTGGTAAATTTCCATTCAAATTATAGCATTGATTAGTTTGGCCCAATTTAAGAGAATCCCCACATTAAAATGCACCTTTTGCTAAAAACAGACACACACACACACAAAATCATTTCTAAAATGTAAATTCTAAGTGACCAATTAGGCATTAAAATGTCACGTACAGAAATCCCAAGAGAATGAGACAGTTTATATTCATAGCAATCTTATCAATTTTTAAAGCCTAAAAATCATTTAGCAATATAGGCCAAGGAATAATAAAAATTCACTTATGTATGAGACTAAAATGTACCAGGTGTGGGAAAAAGTCACTAAAAACTCCAAGAGCACCATCAATAAGAAAACAATTTTTGGATGCTGGTTTTCACAGCATTTCTTTCCAAATAAATAATAAGGCTAATGTTATAATTGCAAGACATCTTACCAATCTGACATTCACTATCAACCACTTCTTGACACATGTCATAGAAAAGTGACATCTCTTTCCCTTCAACCAATATATCCTCCAACGACATCAACCTCAACAGGTAGCTAGCATTGTCTTCTGTTGAAATTTAGAGCTGGGAGAAAGGATTTCACAATCTCTCTGTGGAGACCCAGGAATCCGTTACCTTCTGGGATTTTAGAGAGTGTGGAGAGAGATGAGCAGGCAGTGAGCCGGGGACCAACTCCGATAAGAATATGAAGTCAGGAAGTGAGAGAGGAAACGAAAGTGTCCTGCCTGTTGGTGTCTTCCCTGTCCCACTCCCCTTTACCAGGAGGGCCATTGGGGAAAACTGGATAAAGCATGTACAACATCCATATGAATAAAGCTCTTTGTTCCAGAGAACTGCCTGCTCTTTTATTCCCCCCCTTTTTCGTATTTGTTCATTTCAAAAGATTGCTCAATGGGTCTCTTGTTCCTCCAAAACGTCCCAGGCAAATAATGCAAGCTTGTCTCGTCACACAAGTCACTAAATGAAGCCTTGTGCGTCTCCAGTGACACACTGTAAATATAAAGTGGCATTAATGAGGGATATTTTATCAAATCTATCACAGACAAGTGCAAGTCCCTCCTGCGGCTATTCAATCTGATGCAGGGAAAGGCAACAATAACAGGGCGGCACTTTTGTAAAGTCTCTATCCCCGGTTTGCAAGCCCCAACAGGCCAAAGCAAGCAAAAGTCAGCCCCCCTCCTTCCCATCACCACCATAAATCCCCCATCCACCAGCCATCTTCTCTAATCCTGAAAATGATAAGAGGGGGGTGATCAGCTACTGGTTCACTCGGGATCGTAAACAACATCATGCATGCACCTTGAACGTAACAGGCGTGATTAACACTGGAGTGAGCTTAAGCAAACCCATTTTTACTGCATTTCATTAACATCCATTTCATCCAAACATCACAGGAGAAATGAGAGGAGATTTTCTGCGGGGGATGGATGGCTTCAGTTACAGGAGAAAACAGAACCAGGACCCACGCACGATGGTCCTAATTCGCTTTCCCAGCAAGGATGTGAACGAAACAAGCCTAATGAAGTCAGATGCACCAACAGGTTTCTTTAACCCTGGGAGCGGGAACTGGAGGCCTCTGAGAAAGCTTAAACAGAACTGAGGAGGAAAAGTCCCTTGGTGCCCACCTGAAATTTACCCCTGGGGTATGGGACCCCGGAATGAGCCAAGACCTCCTCTCAAACTCACCACGAAATATATATATGCATTAAGAGAAAAAAATTAAGAAAGTCATCTCATCCCCTCACTACAAATCAAACCCAATTACTTTCTAATTTGAACACAATCTGATAACCAGCATACAAACAGGGATGTACACAAGAGCAAGAAGCTGCTTCCATGGTAACTGGCAACAGAATTTTCATGTAGCTTTGACATGCACGGTTGAGTTCCAGACCGCTCCTAAGTCAGCATATATCCCTCGCAGGGAAGGCAACTTCTCACCGCGAGATAGTTACAAATATAGTACCGTTGCTACTACCCGGTGCCTTCAATGAGCAGTCTTGACAGGGGAGGCATAATCTAATCCTACTTCTGCTGCCAAGCGTCATTGCACGACTCCCATTTTTAGTCAAAAAGCAATATCCCCGACCACAGCTTTCCACCGCCCCCCGGCTTTTTTTTTTTTTTTTTTTTTTTTTTTTTTTTTTTGCAGCCAATACAAGTCTATTGTTGCCTCTATTATGCGCCAGTTACCGAGCCTTTACTCACGCTCACGTTTAACTGACACTGGCGCTTTTTACAATGCAGCAGCACGAGGGATCTCTTTCAGGAACATTTTATTGAACCCATCCAGTCAGAGGCATCACCTGAAATGAAGTTGTAACCACACCGGCATCGGCTGAACCCAATTATCTCGTAACTCATAAATTAAGAATTCACAGAGGAAAAACACATAAACAACATCCGGAGACAGTGGCATGGAAGAAAAAAACCCTCAGCGCTGGAATTGACGCTGCTGCCAGACGCCCCCCAATAGGTTCCCCACGCCGAGCTCCTTTGCAAGCCTATTTTGGGGGCAAGCAGCCAACCCGGCGTCCCCCAAATCTCAAGCTAGCACCCCTACACATCCCCCGTCTCCTACAGCGTGTCTCCTGCGGTGTTTACATAACTGTGTGTCCTCTAGCGTGTAAACAAAAGGCACAGCCCAAGCGGAGAGGCGCCCCTGAAGCGGCACCGTGGCCCCAACGCTGTGCCCGCCCGGGCCTGGGGCTCCGCAGGTGGGGGCTGAGCTCTCGGCGTCCTCCGCCACTTGTTGCTCCCGGGTCCTGCAGCTCTGGAGCTGCAAGGAGGGGCTTTGCAGGCTCAGAGCCCTGCTGCATCCCCTCCTGCATCGCCGCTCGCACCCCGCGGCCCCGTGCCACTCGGTCCCGGCGCCCGCCTGGAGCCTGCAGCAGGGGCCAGGGGACGCCGCGCGGCTGCCAAGCGCGGCGAGGTGGCGGGAAGGGAGGCTGGGTGCAGCACGGCCGGCCTCTCCTCTGGGGAAGAGCTCCGGCTCCCTTTTGTTAGCAAAAGCAAACACTGCCCTCTTCTTTCCCGACCGCGCCAACGCGCCCGGCACACGGGCAGCCACACATCGGGCTCCAGCCGAGTGCTCGGTGTCTTCAGGGAAGGCACCGGGCGTGCAGAGCCGCCCCTGGGCAAATTCCCAAGACTGCTCTTCACGCAGGGAGCGCGCGGAGTCCCGCAGGGTGCCCGCCTGGCCGCAAAGGCCGCGACGCCCCCTCCGCCACCCTCGGGCCGCCGAAAGAACGGGCAGCCGGGAAATCCCGTGTCCCCACTCGTGGCAGAGGACGCTGTGGGGCGGGCGGGCTGCGGGCTCCCGGCGCCTTCCCGCAGAGGCGGCGACAGCGGCCGCCCCCCCCGCGGGGCCGGGCCGGGGAACTTTCCCCGCCTGGAGCCGGGCCAAAAAGACCCGCAGCAGAGCCGAGGGGGCGGAGGGCTGCGAACGGCCGGAGGGAAACACGAGAGGCGTGCAGTTTGGGGACAGGGGAGAAAGGCAGAGCGCGTTGGGGGAAGGGGCAGGGGAGATCAGACAAGTCTGGGGATGTCCTGGGGACCGGGGAGAAATCACGCCGCGGGCGGCTGGGAGTCAGCCACCAGGAGGCTTCGGGGATGGAGAACTGGGGGGGTCCTCTGGAGAGGTGGGGGCGAATGGGCAGCCCTGGGAGGTGGGAGGACCTGCAAGTTACGGGGAGAACGGCGAGTTTAGAAGGGTCCGGAAGGGTTGAGGTTGTCTTTGAACCATCCCCTTCCCCCATGCTTTACAGCCCCCGGGCCCCCCATTCTCACTCCACTCTGCACCCCGCGCCAAGCCGGGGAGAGAAGGTGTGGGTGCAGCCATCCCTGGGGACTCTCATTCACACTTAGCCGGGCAGGGGAGAAGGGGCTCACAGATCCCCTCAGCCCCTTCCCTCTCAGCCCTGAGTTTCCTCTCCACACTCCCTCCGCTTCGGATTTAGGAAGTGGGGGGAGGTTGTCATGGAAACGTTTCCCCCCCTCTGTGGCTAAGGCTACTGGGGTGCCTTCGGAGATTTAGGGGCCAACCGGTCGGTGCCCACACCTACCTGTGGGGATCAGTGCCGCGGCGGAGAAGAGCAACAGCAGAAGCCGGAGCCGGAGCCCGGGAGGCGCCGCCGCCGCCGCTGCCGCCGCACACTGGGATCCGCTCGGCAGCACTACACTCGCCATGTCGGGCACCTGCCTCAGACTGGCGGCGTTGGCTGCCTCCAGAGCCCGAGCGGACAGCTAATGAGATGCTAATGACATGCGCTGGAGGCGGAGTCCGGGCAGACCAATCACAGCGCCGCGAGCCCAACCCGGCTCTTGGAGGGCCTCGCCCCCTCCCCCACCCCGCCCCCTGGCGCTGGCGTTCGGCGGCGCGCCCGCGCCACCTAGGGGCGGGGCCAAGGGGAGGGGCGTATGCAAATATGTTTATGTTAAAATTCGGTTTTGCTTTCCCCGGATCAAGGAAAAAGTGTTCTCCCGGGCGCCTGGCGTGCAAGGACTCGGGCTCCAGGGGGCGGGTCTAGCTTCTTGTACACCTTTATTAGGAATGTTTATAGCAATCGCTGTATCAGACCGACGACTGGAGAATCTCCCTTAAGAGGGTCCTCTGTCCCGCACACCGAGTGCATCTGGCCTAGCGAACCAGACGTTGCAAATTTCCGTCACTCACCTTGCACCGAAGGAATAGATCTTTGGGAACGGGGGCTGTGCGGGAGTGGAGAGTAAGAAGGCAGGTCCCCGGATTGACAAAACAATCTGGGAGAAGTGCATGCGTGCTTTGCACGTCCGGCGGAGCGGGAGAGCCCGCTCAACAGCCTAGCGGTAGACTCGGGGATAGTTGGAGAAGGCAGCCGTAGAGTCGGGTTCTGAGATTTTCCAGTCGGTCTTTTTGCGGCAGAATCTCGGGAAAGGTAGATCGAGGAGGGTATGCTCAGGCTCCTCCGCTTGTCGAGGGTCTCCTCCCTGGTTTTAATATATAGGTGTGTGTTGAATATATGTGTGAAATATTTGTAATATTAGATATTTAAGATTACACAACAACGGAAAAAATTAGTCAAGGCTTCAGGTGAAGAGCGGGGGTGGTGGGAGTTGGGGAGAGGGAGTGTGGTGAAGGCAGGGTCTGCCGTGTTCCTCCTTCGGGGCTCAAACCCTCTCACTCCTCCTCTGCGCCCCCAGCCCTTCCTAAGGAAGCTGGGGACCAACAGGTGCTCCGAGCTTCCCCTGTCTCTGGGAGAGCCTCTCCTGCTAAAGCGACTTGCATCTCCGGACTCACTCTCCCTCCCCGAAATTCTCTTTGCTTTCTTTTCAGCCAGGCAGCCGGCTCTCTTGTTTGTCTGCTTTTTAATTACTTATTTTCTTCCCCTCTAGAAGATCGTGTGCGCTCTGACCCTCTGTTGCTCAAGCATCAAATTGAAGGACGAGCCATATTAAGTGTAAAGGTTTATAATAATTTAAGTATTCATAGAATGCAGAACAATAAGATGTAGGAAATACAATTTGCATAATAAATATCAATATCACAACAGCTAAAACAAACCATGACAAATTATCTGTGGCTAAATGACCAAGAGATTACTGAATGTAAATTGCTAAGTCTGAGCTATAGTCTAGAAGAGCTGCACCAAATGACTTCCCCAGCCTTCTGTCCTCATCTTGCTATAAAATAAATAAATAATACATATCAAAAAGGAAGTCATGATCTGCCAACCCACCAAATGAGTTACACTTAAAAACAGCCTCCTATTATCCATTATGCATAAACTAATTTCGAGACTGCCCGGTCTTCACAGCCCTGGATATTCTGCTCTGTAATTACAGGCCCCGATGCATGAACTGCAGGCAGTCCTTCAGAAGTGGGGAAAGCTCCAACAGGAGAACAGCACTACAGGAGACAGGAAACCATTGCCACGTGGGTGCCAGGATAATGCCCAGTCTGCAAAGTCCTACCTGTTCTTACTACCTCTGGCAGTGAGGTACCTGGGTCGGACCAAATAGAGAGCAAAGTTCCACCAAAATTGGAATAAAAAATTTAAGGCCAGCCGGGCACGCTGACTCATGCCTGTAATCCCAGCACTTTGGGAGGTTGAGGCAGATGGATCACCTGAGGTCAGGAGTTCGAGATCAACCTGGCCAACACGGCGAAACTCCGTCTCTAATAAAAATACAAAAATTAGCCAGGCGTGATGACATACACCTGTAATCCCAGCTACTCAGGAGGCTGAGGCAGGAGGATCACTTGAACCCAGGAGGCGGAGGTTGCAGTGAGCTGAGATCGCATCATTGCACTCCAGCCTGGGCGACAAGAGTGAAACTCCGTCTCAAAAAAAAAAAGTAAGGCCATATGTATGCTGAAAGTGATATGTAAACTATAAAGGCAGGTCCTATATGGCAAGAATCCTAACACAGAGCCTGGCACATAGTAACATTATTATCTGCCGTTACTATTATTACTACTCTTGCATTCATTGAATTCTTAAGTATTCTACATGCAAAATCTCATTTAATACTTGAAACAATCCCCAAGGTACATACTATTATTATCTTTCATTTTATATTTTTTAAACATGATTAGAAAGATTAAGTAACTGCCCTAAGATTACAGTCTCTAACTTGCAGAAAGAGCCTATGCAATTAACCACTGTGCCTTTCTAAATATCCGTAAAGTGAATGAATAAATTTCACATTACAATGCGTGAATAATAAGCAAAGGATAGCTACATTTTTAACATAAGATGAAAATATGCCAGCAACCCAGAAACATTTTTTTTTTGAACTAACAGAATTGCAGTATACTCCTAAGGAAAAACATTCCTCATGAAGCTGAATCTCCAGGAGAATCTAGCCAGGCCCCAGTCCTCCCACACTCGGAACACAGTATGGGGACATTGGAAGATGTGGGGTGTTTTCATCTCCCTTCATTCTCTTGGCACATCAAATGAACACCTACTCAAATTTCCAGTTGGCAAAGAACAACATGGGACATTTCTGTAGGAAATGCTAATGTCGTATGATTTACCTCACTAGAGGAATGCAAATAGCTTTAGAAATTTCCACCAAAATGTCCCCTGTGCCATAAGGTTAAGGAACTTGCACGTACAATTCCCCAGGTAAAGAAACTAAGTCCTGGGGCACATTTAGACTGGGTCTACATGCAAGAAGCAGAGCAGAGAATTTAGGATTAAGCTGTTTCTAGTCTATCCACTAGCCACACGCCTTTCCCACCCCCAGCTCCTTCACACTGAAGATCTCGCCAAGCAATTTAACATATGGAACATGTGAAGAACGCATCAAATTCCCGCAGCCGCTAAGTACAAGTTATGACTACTCTGGCTTTCTCATAGTAAAGCTCGTCATTTTCTGCTTCATGGACTAGAACTCCTCGCCAACTACAAGTTCCAAAATTTTCCCCTTTGCTACATGGATTTAACCAATTTTGAAAACCAGATGGTGTTTTTGCCATTTATAACTGATAATCAATTGTTTTGTGAATTTAATTTTTCAAGAAAGAACTGAAATACTTATCAGAATTACAATCTGGGTGCTTCTTGTGTTTGAATATAATTGCCAGAAGCACCAAGAGCCCAGGTTTTCCATTTCTTTTTTTTCTTTTATTGTTGTGAGAAACTTTAAAGAGCAAGAGTGAGAGCAAGAGAGAGAGAGACCTTATATTGTTTGCTTTCACTAAAACAGTTAAGAAACATGGATAAACATATATGAAAAATGATCATTAAAAGATGATTCATGTTTTGAGGAATACATCAGAGACAATCTATGAGAACTAGCAGCATCTCGCTTTGTAAAGGACTAATTATTTGAGTACCTAGGTATAAAAAGCAACAAAGACAAATTATTAGGGAAAAGAAAACAGTATTTGGAGTCAGCATTTGCCCGGCAGGTGGATTATTTAAGTACCTATAGAAAAGTGATTTAATCTCTGTTACGAACTAAATGTTTTGTGTCTCCCCAAAATTCATATGTTGAACCTTAAACTCCCCCCATGTGATGGTATTTAGGAGTGGGATCTTTGGGAGGTAATTAGATTTAGATGAGATTATGAAGGTGGGCCTCCATACTGGGATCAAAGTCCTTATAAGAAGAGCAAGAGATACCAGAGTTCTGTCTTGCCGTGAGCATGCACCGAGGAAAGGCTAGGTGATCACACAGCAAGAAGGCAGCCCTGTGCAAGCCAGGAAGAGGGCCCTCATCAGAACCCAATGATGCCTTCCAGCCCCCAGAAGAGCACAAAAATAAATTTCTGTTTTTTAAGCCACCCAGTCTACAGTATTTTCTTATATCCTCCTGAGCAGACTAAAGTAATCACTACGCCTCAGCTGCCATTTTCAAAAGGTGCATTAAAAATATCATAAATGTCAGCTTTTGATAGAAAAGCATTCCATACATTCAAGTAAGTTAGCAATATATTAGAATATTGGACTAGATAGACTATTGGTCTCATTTAGTAGCTCTTATATACTTAGATTAAGATTAAGAAGCTCATCTTTAGGGGTATCAGTCTATGAATCTTTATGAAATATGAAGCCAGCTAAATACATATTTCTAAATGTGTAAACAGTTTACCCAAAGGTTTATTCTTCTAGTTTCAGAGAGTTGACTGTACACTCTTGAATATCAAAAGTCAAATACCAATTTGAAGGAAAGTACTGAAGCAGGTTGCAGAAAAACCACACATGAACCGGATCAAGGAGCAGCCCCAATTCCCATGGAAGGGAATTTTCCATTGGGACTCAAGTCATCATTTTTTCCAATCAAATATCTAGGAATATATCCAGATATATGTGGCTGATCCAAATACGTATTCAGTAAAAGAAAAAACATTGTGGTGTACTTCCACTGAGCAGTCACCGTTACATTTTGGGAATACAAAGGCAAATGAAAAACTGTAGCTACTGCCAAGGAACTCAGAGTATAGTTAGGGGAGGCAAAGTGCACCACAACTATCATATGTAATAAATGTTTTTACAATATGTGCACACAGCTCTACGTGAACACAAAAAGGAGGCACCTACTCCGGAGGCAAGTATGAATATGTGTGTGTCTCAGAACATTTTCACACAGGAGAAATTCTTGAGCCAAGTCTTAGAATTTAAGTAAGAGTCCACAAGGTAGAGAGGGATATTATTGGGGCAGGGGGGAGGTGTGACGAGAGGGGAAGTCATTTACAAGGCCCAAAAGCTTGGGAAAGCATCATGTATATTTGGGAAATTACAAATAGAATGGCCGGATGGCAGATTGTCAGAGGATGAGTGGCATGAAAGGAAGCTGGAAAAGATACACAGGGACTAGAGAATGTCTTGATTAACATGCTAAAAAGTTTCAATATTTATAGGTAATTAGAACCCATTGGTCTGGGTGCAGTAGCTCACACCTGTAATCCCAGCACTTTGGGAGGCTGAGGCCAGTGGATCATTTGAGGGCAGGAGTTTGAGACCAGCCTGGCCAACATGGTGAAACCCATCTCTACTGAAAATGCAAAAATTATCCGGGCATGGTGACACGTGCCTGTAATCCCATCTATTTGGGAGGCTGAGCCATGAGAACTGAGATTTGCTTGAACCTGGGAAGCAGAGGTTGCAGTGAGCCAAGATCATACCACTGCACTCCAGCCTAGCAGCCTGGGCAACACAGTGAGACTGTCTCAAAAAAAAAAAAAATAATTGTACTTGCAGCATTGGAGTAGATGTTGGTGTCATTCATCCAAGACAGGTATGGGCACATGGAAAAGGTTGGTTTGATCGTTTATTGTTTGTTTGAGGGATGGGTGCTGGAAAGAAGATAATTTTAACTTGGGGCAAGGAGGCTTTGAGATGCCTTTGAAATATTCAGCCAGACAACTTAGCTGGGAGTCAAGAGCATGTAGGTAGAAATTGAAGTCATGGACTTGAAGGAGGGGAGGAGAGTTTCACCCAGATAGAATATATTGAAGGACTATAAACAAAATAAGCTAGGGGTACCACTATGATGAACACCAATTATTTAAGGAGTGGACGGAGCTTGAGAAGGAGGGACATGGGGATAGGAAAAGAATGAAAAGAGGAAGGAAGCCAAAGAGGGAAGATGCAAAGATTAACCATGCCAACTGCTCACAGAGAAGTCTGATGAATATATTTCACAAAGATTATCAAAGGTTAGCATTAGAGATCAGATCTTCTTATGCTAAGGTCTAGTATTTGATCACCTCACAGTCTATATAAACAGTTTGATTAAAGTTTGACAAAACAAGGAGAGGGATATGTGCTAATTTTGCTTACCTTCCCAGTAGGGCAGGAAGATATGTTTGCTAGTGATTTTCTAATATGGAAGAAATAGCTTTAGAGTTTTTCAATTTGACATTCAATTTCATTGACACTGACAGACAGCCTTGGGTGGGATAGAGGGATTGTGGCAACTGAGGTAACTCAACTAATTATCACATATAGACCTTAGTTTTTATTTCCAAACTAAAATGTGATTGGTTATGATACTGTAAAAGTTTTCTTCCATACTTTAGAAGTAATATATTCCTGATATGATATCATAATTGTCAGATGAGGCTTTCTGATAATTCCATAGCAGTACTGCACAACTTCCCAGGCAGCAGGATTTCAGCAAGATCCATTAAAAAAACAGATATTGATATCTATAGATTTTCATAAAGCTGCAAATATAAAATAGCCATATTATGAATATGAGATTGTATCACTCATGCTGCTAAAAGATGACAATGGTAATATAACTTTTTGTAATATGGGTTGTAAACAGGACAAGTTCTGAATAGAAATTGTCTCGATAATTTATCTTGCCGTCCCAAACAGGAAAACGTTTTAGGAGAATGTTCTCAAAAACCAATCATTGGGGCCTTATGATGGCCCTGTCCAACTTTTCATGCTTGTTCCCCTGGTTTCAAATGAAACTTAAATTTTTCAACTGCATTTTGAACTGGAGATTCAACTTTTGTTTTTTCCTTCTTTCTGGTTGTCCCTGCCTGACTAGTGGGCAACTTGGGTATTTATATTTTTGCACCAAAGTGTCTATATTTTTTCGTTCTTCAAACTCTGTCAATATAAATCAGACTATTGTCTGACTCTGTAATGAACAACAAACCCTAAATTTCCAAAGGACTGCATGTAGTTTAGCAATGCAACTCACATTAAAATCAATGCCTCGCTAAATCCCATGTAACTCTTTGAAAATGTAGGGGTTTGTCAAAAGGGTTCCAGAAGAGGAATAATCATCTTACTCTTTTGCAGATTTAAGTATTGCAAGTTCTGTCTTTTTCTTTTTTAAAAGTTACTTTGGCTCTCCAAGGATGCCTCTCTATCAGCTAGCAGGAACCCCACGTGGTGCTTTGAACATCTTCTTTTACCGGTCCCCAGACTGTGAAGAACTGAAGTTCAGTTTGTTTAAAGATCATGTTTTGAAGAAAAGCAACGCTTAATTTCAGTCTTTCATGTTCACTGACAGCATTGTCACTTGCTAAGCTATTTCTCTAAGACTTTGGTTACAGTACTATATCTTTCTATATATTTTATTTATGTGGCTTGGTCTGTGATGAATAACACATTTATGCAAAAATCTCAATATATCTACAAGATGCCAATAAACAGAATGGGCATACTCTCCTATAGTGCAGTTAATAAAATACAGTAAATAGCATATAGTTTCAGAGGCAATTAGTAGAGTTTGTGGCTCCAATTACAAAAAAAAGCCCTTATGATTTCTAATAATTGTTATTTATCTTTCCTCTGAAGTGGTCGTCTTGTCTGTGTCAGCTGTGGCCTAGAAACAGCATTGCCAGTGGGGAAGGTATATATTGGCTGCTCACCACACTAGGATGAGAAAGAGAAATTGAGGATCAGGACCCTAGAGCTAACTACTCTTCTTGGAGAGCTACTCCATGGGGCTTTGGATTGATCTTATTCTGCTCTGCCATCCACTCATGTCCTCCCACCAGGGTCAATTACCTGGCTTCCCAGTTCACACAGCCAACCTGAACAGTATATTTTGCTTGCTAATGTGAAGGAGAGAAAATCTCATGAAGTCAATTCAAACTTAGAAAGGGTTAGCAATCCCAAGTTGGTAAGGTGTCTGGCATATTAGTCTTCTAAAGATGCATTTTGTAAAGCATGATCATCTTAGCACCAGGTGCCACCAGCTCACTTCATGCTAGTTTAATACTTGTTTGATCATGAAGCAAGCCCAAGGGAGGCTCCCAGGTCATTTGTCCACTGTTCTGTCTTGAAGCAGTGCCAATGGATCAATGTCCTGCTCCTAAAGAATCTCCCAAGTAGGCTAAGATTTGATATCCACAGAACCCAGGAACATTGTGCATGCTTGATATTTAAATGACTCTGCCCCTCTTCTCAAACTTACAAGGCGTCCATCACACTTATATTCAGGGTAACAATGTTACGCTGGTAAATTACATGTGTTCAGCATCTACTGCAAATAGAATTTCTGATTTACAATTTATAAAATTATCTCTTCCACCCTCTGGGTTTACATTGTGGCTCATCCAGGGGCTTTTATTCAATATGTGTTTTGTTATGAAGATGCAAAAGAAAAATGGAAAGCCCCCCGCTTTTCTTTCCCCCCTCCTCCATCGAATGCACTAATAAAGCAAAGTTTTTTGATTTAGAAGAAATCCTATTGAGGGCCTAAAGGGGTGTCATCACAGTAAAATCACTTCTTCATTATCTGATTCTTTTCCCAATTGGCAGTGCTTTACAGAGAGCCATATTCTTTCAAAACCAATGATAAAGAGGTATTTGGAATAAACAGAAGAGCCCCTAGTCAATGAATACCTCAGATTGCCATGGATTGTGACTTTTAAAGCCAATTCCAAGGAACTCAGCCTTTTTATCTTCAAATGTTCAAAATTAATTTGCCGAGCCATACAGATGGGTTTTCTCCCTGCACTAAAATTGTCTTTAAAATCACTGAGGTTTAGACTGTGCTTTCCATGCAGAAGCAGAGGGGCGGTTATTTCTAATGTTTTCTTCTTCCTTTTTTATGATATCATTGATTTATTTATTTTAAATAATTGAGAAAAAGAGATGTTTTTGCAGAGGGCAAGAGGGCTGAAGCTAATGTACAACCTTCTAGTACACAACACCAGTTCAACTCAATTATCTGGGGTCTGGGGAGACTCCAACCTGCCCATTTCTGTTTCTCAGAGGCAGGTTAAAAATCACCCAAATGGAACTGGTTTGCTGAATCAGGTTGCAGTGGCCAATTCCATATTCTCATCATTTTTGAAAGATTGCTCTTCAACTCTGAAAGGCATTGCAAATAAACACACAAAAAAGAAAAAAAATCCACTTTCTCCCTGGAAAGATATAACCTTAAGGTAGCTTAGCACTTAGACCCTAGCCTTTCCTGCAAAGTTCAAAAACTCAGAATCCCTGAAAGGACACTCATGGACACCTAGAAGTCACAGTAGAAAGACTATGACCATAGCCTCCTACTCACTAATAAACACTCTTTTTATTTCAGGAATTTTACTGGATGTCTTTTTAGGTGTCTAGACCACTATAAAATCCATCATTTATAAGCATTTTGCATTTCAGTTAAACCCTCTACTCTTGAAGGAATTATCATTTTTCTGAAGGTTAGTGGCTCATTCTCTTCTCAGTTAAGCTTATTTATTATTAAGGGAAAAGAAGCAAAAAGGAGAACAGGAATAAATTAATATTTTTTAGAAACTATGTGCCAGGAAATGTGTTAGCTTGCCTTAAATGCATAATCTTTTTTTTTTAGAAGCTCCCCCTTTTCTTCCCTCACTGATAAGCGTATCATATAAAAGGCCCTTTCTGGCAGAAAAATTTGAAATCGGCTTATTCCGATTCTAAAAAAGTTAAAGGGACATTATTTGAATTTTTGCTGAAGGGTTCCAGATCGTCAAACTACTTCACTGGATAAAAGGAATAATAGAGATAGGATCTGTATTCAAATGCTATATTACTATTTTTTCTTCATTAGTTTGAAATGCATTTTGACAAAGGTATACAAATTTTAATCAGAGCTGAGAAGTATGGAATAAGAGAGAGAAGCATCAATATCTCCCTCAAGGTTTAAGATATTTTTTCCCAATATCTCTCTTCATGAAGCTCAAATGTTGAATGGACCTGCCTTCATCTTTCTTTACAATTGCCTTCCTGGGTATTTTAAAATTAATCAGTCAAGCAAATATTTATTGACCAATATACTATGTTAGTCACCAAGAAAGTTACAAAGATGTAAAGACATGATCTCTTATCTCAAATAATTTATAATCAAGTTAAAGAGGCAAGATCTGTGAAAAGTTAACTTATAGCTCAAGGCTATATATGAGAAGCTTCTAATAGGTAGAGGAAAAGGCTATGCAAATATAGTAAAATCCCCTTAAACAATTCCTTATGGTACAGATTTAATTACATCAATAATCAGCTTATGTACCTTATACTAACAAAATCAAAAGATCTTATATGACATAATTGACAATAAATACAAATAAATCTCAAAAAACAAGACTACGTGTATACATTCAAATAATATACCTACTTATATTGCTGCCTTGTTATTCTGAATTGTCAATCTGAAAAAGAAAAAACTGGATGCTAAATTTGCATATAATTTCACTTCATATAAAAAGGTACCTTCTTGTTTCATGCCTTTTTCTCACTTCTTTCCCGCCATTGAAAACTCAAAGGTCACGCACAGTGTCAGGCTGAATAATGCTCTTTTTCCCCCACAAAAAAAATTCAGCTTCTAATTCCTGGCCCCTGTGAATGTTACCTTGTATGGAAAAGGAGTTTTTGCAGCTGTGATTAAGTTAAGGATCTTGTGATGGGCTATCCAGGTGGGCTCTATGTGCCATCACAATTATCTTTATAAGAAGGAGGCAGAGGAAGACTTGATATACACACAGACACAGAAGAGATGGGGAAGATGGAGCAGAGATTTAAAGATGCTGGCCTTGAAGATTGGAATGACATGGCCACAGACCAAGAAATATCAGCAGCCACGAGAGGCTGGAAGAGGCAAAGAGCAAATTCTGCCATAGAGCCTCTGGAGGCTGAGCAGCTCTGCTGACACCTTGATTTTGGCCCAGTGGTGCTGATTTTAGATTTTTGGTCTCCAGAACTGCAAAAGAATAAACTTCTCTTGTTGTAAGCCACCGACTTTGTGGTGTTTGATATAGCAGCCTTAAGAAAGCAAATATAGACACTAATGTTTATTGAGTGTTCACTATGAACTATTCTATATGAAACATCTCATTTAAGTCTTGTAACAACTATTATTATTAGGATGAGGGAATTGCAGCTCAAAAAGGTGAGAGCAACTTGCAAAGATTTATCTCACTTCAAACAAAGCCCATGCCCTTTACACAGTGCTATATTTTCTCAACACCTTTTTCCCTGATTGTCTGTTATTCTCATGTCACGTTAAGATAACCCAGGCTGATATGAAGTATAACCAGCTTCAACATGTATGTGTATGGATTTCTTTCTTTTTTGTGTGCTCCACAGGTTCCATTCTAATCCAACAGATATTCTCAGAACCTTAGTTTGAAACAAAACAAAAAGCACCATTGCCCTCTTGCTGTGGAACCTGGCAGTGATTTGTCCCTAAGGGTCACCCTTTGGAACATGCGCTAATAGCTTCACCCCTACCTGCCTGGGGAAGTCATATCTCAGCCCTAGATTGAAAATTTCTTCCTCTCTATTGCTGCAAACACACAAATCTGATCACAGTGTGTGCTGCTAGTTAGCATTTTGGAAATGGAGGCTTTCTCATGGAGAAGAGGGATAGGGAGAGGTAGGGAGGGAGAAAGTTAATCTTGTCTCTCTTTCCTCTTCCTCTCTTTGATGGCTGCCCTGGTCTTTGAAGTTGGGTAAATACACAGCATGGTGGGAGGGGATGCCAGCTGCCCAGACACCACTGGCAGAAGACCGAGGAGCGGTTGCCTTCCCTCCCCAGCCTGGGAGGTGTGCCCTATTGCAGCATTTTTTGCCTGGGGTATTCCACATTGAGAGCTTCCAAGTAACGAATCCCACCCGGTATCCTGGTGGTGAGGCCTTAAGCAGGATCAGCTCTGGACAAGAGTTTTATGACTCTTAGCATTGTCTTCTCACCCTATATTCCCCTCTCCAGGTCATTATCTGGACAAGAGTTTTATGACTCTTAGCATTGTCTTCTCACCCTTTATTCCCGTCTCCAGGTCATTATCTGTGATGAAAAAAAAAAAAAACAACTGGGAAAGGCCATCTGTCTCCTTCTTTTTGTTTCTTTACACCCTCTTCTCTGTGTCACTTCCTTTCCAAATTCTTTTGCAATTTCAGGGGCTGACCTCTCTACCTCTTCTTTTTTCTTTCTATTAAAATGTTAACCTTCTACATGGCCTAGTCAAGCCACAAGCATTCATTAAGCACCTACAGTGTACAATGCACTAGAGTTTGTGCTGTAATAAGGCTTAGCTTGGTGCCAAGGAAGTAAGCCACAGCAGCTGCATGGAAAGGGCAACAAGCAAGTAGCAAAGTGCTGTGAGTAGAATCCAGCTCAGCCTTTCCTTCAGAAAAAAAGAAAAATCTTTCAGAGGATAACTGTCTACTGCAGCAGACATGCATAAATGCCATCAAAAGAATCCAGAAGACTGCAAAAGAGATCCCAGGAGATCTTACTGACCAAATGATTGAAAACAGCCAAAGGTGGAGATAAGAAAGTGGAGACAAAACAAAATTCGAAAGAGGTAGCTTTGAAAGGAAGAAAGAAATGGAGACTCTAGCAAGGCAACTAGTTAAGACTCTATGAAGGAATTGAGGAAGGGGCCATGCTTAGCAAGCCACAAGATTAGGAAGAAACAATTACAAAAAAGAGGTCTTCTCACAAAGAAGGCAAGCATCAGCCATGAACAAGCTCAAGTGAAAACTTCTGAGGCTGTTTTTGGATCCTATTAGGTACTGCCTTCCTCTCCTTGGGGACTCACCTGAAAATTCATATTTATTTATTTATTTTAAAGAGACTGGGTCTAGTTCTGTTGCCCAGGCTGGAGCAAAGAGGCACGATCACAGCTCACTGCAGCCTTGACCTCCTGGCTGCAAGCAATTCTCCTGCCCCAGCCTCCTGTGTAGCTGGGACTATAGGTGTAAGCCACCATGCCCAGCTTATTTTAAAAATGTTTTGTAGAGATAAGATGTTGCTATGTTGCCCAGGCTTGTCTTGAACTTCTGGCCTCAAGCCATCTTCCTACCTCAGCCTCCCAAAGCACTAGGATTATAGGCACAAGCCATTACACCCAGCCTGAAAACTCTTTTTTTTGAAGAAGCTTTCCTAGTTTAAGGAAGCAATATCAATATGGCTACTATGTATAATGATAATAATTAAAATTTATTGAACAATTACCATGTACATGCCAGGGTTTATGCTAAGTGCTATATCAAAATAATACTTTCTGTACTAGGGTTATACTATTATTACCCACATTCCCCAGATAAGGAAACTGTAGATTGGGAATATTAAGTAGTTTACCCAAGGTAACCATTAGGAAGTGGCAGACCCAACCGGAAACCAACTAGGAACTTGGACTAATTCTGAAGTCCATGTTATATGCCAAAGATATGGTAAGTAATATGGGTATGTGCCCACATGTGTGCACACACACACACCATCTAGCATCATGTTTATGGTAGGGTTCTCTGTAATACCTCTTCGGTTTTCTTCAAATCCCCTGATGCCATGACATGGCTTCAACCAATCTCTTTCTGCTGTTCTTTCTAGAAATGCTGGTCAGTTGTCCTAGGAGGCATTAATGCTTATCATGCCCTCCATAACATAAAAGTATCAACTCATCTGTAATTCCCTGTTTTCTGGACCATTTCTTTGAACACACCTTGATTTTCTGGGAAGGCTTTGTTTTAATACTCAACCTAATACTCATCCTCTCTTGCCCCGGGGTAAAGCCGGCATATTACGTGCACGATTTTTTTAGTCTTTGAGAGTCAAAACCAGTTGCCAGAATACAAAATGAAATAACAAAAGAGAAGCTATAGGTTTCTTTATATGACAATGAAGAGCTCAATGGTTGACTGCACTGCAGTCTGGTGCCTTTATAGTTCCTGGCTGAGAATGGACTGTCTGCCATGTTAGCTCAACAGTGCTCAGTGGCTCTCAAACTTGAACATGCATCAGAATCATCCAGAGGGCTTGTTAAAGCCCAGATGACTGGAGCTTCTAGATAGCCAAACGTGGAGGTTCCTGGAGGGTGGTGCACCAAGGGAGGACATGGAAGCTCGGCGCCCCTTCCCTCCACTACCCCAACAAAATACCAGAAGACTGAGTCTTACTCCCTGAGTTCTTGATTCAGTAGTGTGGGGTGGGGCTCTAGAATCTGCATTTCTGATCTACCAAGTCCCCAAGTGATGCCGAGACTGACTGCTGACCTCAGTGGCACATTTTAAAAACCACTGGTATCAAGAAATTGATTTAGAACTAAATAATGTTAGAACTAATCTGGGTTGCATGGGACAGTGCTAAATGGGGGTCTATTTATATATCCATATATCCATATATATCTCGTATATCTACATTTATATATACATATGTGCATATATCACAATATATGTGAATATGAATTTATAACCGTTCAAAACATGCTTAGCCAGATCATTTCTCTTTATACACATAATTTCCTCCATGGAGTAGCATTCATTATGACATTGTGTGTCTGAGGCAGTGGACTCTGAGGTCAGATAGGCCTTAGTTGACATAACCGATCTTCCAATTACTAGTTGTGCTTCTTTGGACGACTCACTTTAAGCTAAGATTCATTTCTTCATTTCTAAAACTGAAAAATAAGAGTGCATACTTCATGGTGGTGTTGTGACGATTAATGGCTATAATGCAGGAAAAGCGCCTCACATGTTGACATTTGGTAAATATTCCACAAACACAGGTGCAATTGTTCTAGTTCTACAGATGAGGCACCAAAAGAATAAGGGACTTGCACAAGGACCCCCACCTGCTGGGGGCAAAGCTGAGCTTCCTGATCTAGAGCCTCTTTATTTGCAGGCCTGGACTCCCGTTTGAATAATTCCAGCACATTGCAGATTCTATAGACAGCTTTGGGGATGGTGGTACCTCAGTTAATGAAGCCTCTGGGAATGAAGCTCTTTTATTCCACATTTTAAAAGCAAACAAAAAACCCTTCATAAATCATTTGAAGAAAAGCTGCATGTATTCACAGCTGCCCATGACAAAAATACCTCTGAGCACAGCTTCTATTTGTCCCCTCCCAGTTGAATGTAAATAGGGCTCATCGCAGGCAAACCTGTAAAGACGAAGACGATTCCTTTATTCCACCTCAGTGGCAAATGTCAGGTGTTCTCTTTCCTCCTTTTCCTTTTCAAAATAAGAAAGTGCCTGCTATCAGTCATTTGCTCTTATTGGTAGATTGACTTTAGTATGAATGAGCTTCAATGTACAATCACACCTGTATTTTAAGTCTTTCATATTTAATTATGGGAACCAAAACTTTTTCTTCATTAGCATAAATTTCAGGCATTAGCTGCCAGACAGAGAGAAATGAGGGAAGTTAACAGAACCCTGGGATATCTTCTGTTTCCCCGAGATATTAGAAGAATGAGCTGGGAACTGTCAAATTCTTTCTTCCAGACAAGTGGCTTAGTGGGGTGTCGGATAGGATGAGGTGGGTGTGGGAGGCTCCCAGAATCTCCATGAACAGCCTCTCAATTTCCCCAAGTAAAAATATAGGTAAAATCCATGTGCTTTCCTTGCAAACAGAATTTGAGGACAGTCCTCAAACTCCACCCAGCCAGATTGCCATGACTGCAGCCCCTCTGTCGAAATTTTGAGACAATCAGGGTTCCAGACTTTCTCTCTGCCCCCTCCCCTCCCTTTCTTACCTGACTTGAGGCTGGGCTCCTTCTTCCAGTCTAGCATATGAAGTTGGACAAATTACTTGGCCTTTCTGTGTCTTGAGTTCCTGGATTTTGAGATAGAAATAATAAGTTCCTCACTGGAAACAGTGAGAATGATAAGCGATATTATAAATAAGGCTCCTAGGACAGATCCTGTACTTCAAGGACACTTAACAAATGCTTATTTATTCATTCCATTTGTCAGTCTGTCATTTGGTCAGTCATTCAGGTATACATTTTTGTATATATAATATGAGCCAGGCACTACACTGGCCACTGGAGATGCCACTTGGGCAAGGTATTGTTCTTCTCATTAAACATGTCAGCTAATGCAGTGGTTCCCAGCCCTGGATGTGCAGCACAATACCTGGTGGGATGAGTTTCCCTGGACCCCACCTCAGAGCTGACTCAGAGCCTCTGGGAAGGAAACTGTTTCCTTAAAAGCCCCACTGATGCTTTTGAGGCATAGCCAACATTGAGAACCACTCTGGGGGTTAAGTCGCTTCTCTTCTCTTCTGCCAATCCTCCCACCACATTAATCTGGCTCTTCCCCTTCCTTCTGTTTTTCCCAGGGAGACAAGACAGTTTAAGTTTCCTGATGCCTTCTTTAGTTATTTTAGTTACCATTTTATATTTTGACTACTATTTAATACTGTTTTAGTCATAACCCTTTTTGCCTAGAATCTTGGCACACACCTTCTACTACCCATGTATTTCTATGTCTGGTAATGATTTTTTTTTTTTTTAAGACAAAGTCTCACTCTATTGCCCAGGCTGGAGTGCCAGGGTATGATCTCGGCCCACTGCAAGCTTTGCCTCCCAGGTTCAAGTGATTCTTGTGTTTCAGCCTCCTGAGTAGCTGGGATTACAGACATGTGCCACCATGCCCAGCTAAATTTGTTGTATGTTTAGTAGAAACAGGGTTTCACCACGTTGGCCAGGCTGGTCTCAAACTCCTGACCTCAGGTGATCCATCCACCTCGGGCTCCCAAAGTGCTGGGATTACAGGTGTAAGCCACTGTGCCCGGCCCTGGTAATGATGTTTATCACATAGAAGTTATGGGATGTGTCGTTTTTGTTAATAGAGATTATACCTGTAGACTTACCTGTTCCAAATGGGTTGGGGTTACTGTCTCTAGAGGACTCACATTCATTCCTGTCCTTTGCTCTCCATCTTCAGGCTCCTCCTCCAGCTCATATTAAAGTAACAAATTGTGGTAGTTTGAAACTCAAGTTTCCCATTCATATCAAGATAGTTACTGGTTGGCAAAAAGACATCTTTGGGTACCAGAGGCCTTATGATTACTAAGTTCATACCAAGTGCTATAATTATTATGATGATTTACCACTCAAAAGCCCCTCAATAGTACAACCAAGTCCTTCAAAGATCTATCCAATTTAGCTTTGAATCAATACCAAATGTTATCCAAAAGTCAAGTTCCGTTGTAAGACACTAGACCCATGACTAATCAATAGACAGATAGACAGATATGCAGGATATAGGCTGGTCAGTTATAATTCTAAGCTGCCAGTTTTAAAAAAAAAGAACAGAAAATAAAGGAAGAGAAAGGTTAAAATCCCTAGATTGGATGGAATGAGCTGAAGTGTTTTCAAATGGATTTGAGAAACTGAACTGTTCCCAGGCGGAAAGATAAAATGTGAAGCTGCAGTCAGTCTGGCTTTCTGGCTCGCCTAACCTTTTTACTGCTGGATAATGAGGAATCAGCTACAATTTAGACACAGTATTCTTTTCACAGATTATACTGAAGTTGGGGGGAGAAAGGGGAAGGGAGAGAGCCTCACTTTATAGTCTTGCATCATCTCTCTCCAGCAGATGAGACTAGAATGCCCTCCCCAAGAGGCACATGAGGGGAGCATTGCCCTCTGTGTGTTGTTGTGACGAATTTCAAGTCAAGAGGGTGCTTGAATTGGATTTATTGCAATTGGAAGAAAAGAAATTGTAATCTTTATGAGCCAACGACATGGAGCCTTATAATAAGAGAATGAAGGATCATTTCAAATTTAAAGCAAATTAGATTACTGGGGTCAAATCCTTCAGCAGAGACATCGTGCCTTCAGAGCATTGCTCAGCTATTTGACATCCTCCTTCCACCCCAGGTTTCGCATTAACATTTAAGTATTTTTTTTTTTGTAAAAAATACATTTAGTACTTTTGTGGAGGGAAAGTGTCCTAAAACTCCAAATGATGAATAGATGGAACAAGAGGCACCTACCAAAAGAATTCACTGATCTCTATGCTAAGCTAAGACTTGCCTTTATTTACTCTAGACCTTCAAGAAACCTCAGCAGGTTATCTGGTAAAGTATTAAGTCTCTAGGGAGTAGCATATACAAATCACACAGGAAAGGGTGTCTCACTTCCACATTTTTTGTAGAAGATTTTCTAGCTCTTTCAGTTGCTTGTTCTGGTATTCGATCTCTGAACAAGACCAATAAGCTCTGTCTTACCCAACTCTTCTCTTATAATTTAAGACTTTGTCTCTAGCCTGTCCTTTTTATTTACTGCTAGTCTTTCAAAATCACCCATCGCTAACATTGTTCTAAGCTGGGATATTGCCTATAATTAAGTTTCATTCCCAATCAAAGATCTTTTCCTTATCATTTAGGCTTGCTTTAAGGAACTGTATGAGGCTGGGCATGGTGGCTCATGCCCATAATCCCAGCACTTTGGGAGGCCAAAGAGGATGGATTGCTTGAGCACATCAGTTTGAAACCAGCCTGGGCAACATGGTGAAACCCTGTCTCTACAAAAAGAAAAAAATACAAAAATTAGCTGGGCATGGTGGTGTGCACCTGTAGTCCCAGCTACTCAGGAGGCTGAGGTGGGAGGATGGCTAGAGCCCATGAAGTGGAGGTTGCAGCGAGCCAAGATCATGCCACTGTATTCCAGCCTGGGAAACAGAGCTAGACTGTGAGAAAGAAAGAGAGAGAGAGAGAGAGAGAGAGAGGAAGGAAGGAAGGAAGGATGGGGGAGGGAGGGAGAGAGAGAAAGAAAAGAAATAGAGAAAGAAAAAAGAAAGAAAACATATGAATTGACATCTATAAGTATTATAATACTTACATAATAATATTATAATACTTATATTGACATATATAAGTATTATAATAATTACAATACACATCTATCTTGCTATGGATCTGTTTTTTTTGTTCTGTTCCTTCCCTAACCAAGAGCCAGTATCTCTCCTTTCCTTCAACCCCATGTCTAGCTCTGCATCCCTATCCCCATATTTTAGTCCATGATCCTTGGGGTCTACCCACTTCTTTCTACTTTCCATTTCTTGTCTCTCTCAAGGAATTGGTAAAGTAACAAGAAAAAGATTCTAGTTCTAATCCAGTTTTGGACTGTGACTCATTGAAGGTTAAAACAAGGAATGCGAACCCTGTTCTGGAATTAATAGGTTTGGGAGTCGAAAGATTAAGTAAACAGATGACATTTTCCATTCTTTCGAAGTTTCAGAATTAGAACAACGAGTGGCTGGAACTTTAACGCTTTTTCTCTTCTAGCTCTGTCAAATCTGTGAGTATAAATGATATTTGTCTTCTATCCAATGATCTCAACACACCTTGTTAACATATTTCAATAATTACCCCCATTGCAGAGGCAGAAAGTGAGAGAGAATAATTAGGAATTGGGCCAAGTTGTTCTCGGCAGTGGTGGCCAGAATTAGAGTCAAGGCTCTTTATCCCCTAGACTATTTACTGTTCAGCCAATTCATCCCAAAGAGACCTCCTTTGCCCCTTTCACCAGCATCTCCCTTGAAACACAAATGGGCCAAGAAGACTCACAGCTCTGGAATAGTAATTTCTCTGCTCTGAAGAAAGTTCTCTCTGGAGATCCTTTGTGCTAAGTGGAGGTTTAGATGATCCAAACATTTAAGTGCATATTGATTGCAGTCAGATACTGTACCCTGACCTGCATCACAAGTTCTGGACTGTATTTCTCTGGGATACTAGCTTTTTATGTAATAACCTTCCACCACCTCCCCATGGAACAGAGTGCAGGCCAAAATCAAAGGCCTGGGTAGGGGTCAAAGTTTTACCTATTAAGCCGTGCAGGAGCATGACCTTGAGAACCAAGTTTTGCATTAACTTAATATTGCTACAGAGTCTTTAAAGAACCTAAATAATTGGGCCACCATTCTGCCTAACTCACTCTTGTTTTGTCATTCTTTTTTTTGTTGTTGTTGTTTTAAATCAAGACTAAGATTAAAAACAAAACAAAACAAAAGACACCAGAAGTGCAGCGCTCTCTGTTTATCCAAGTTGTGAGGTTATGATTTGCTCATATCCAACTCTCATTGTGAGGAGGATTGGGATGTTTAAGGAACCCAAACTCTAGAGACATAAGGAAGAAAGGAACTTTCGAGATACAGAGGAGTGAAAGAGTGTGTTCAGGTATCACAGAAACATAAATCTTTGAGCTGCAAGAGACATCAAAAATGATCTGGTTCAGCTGCCTGTATTCAGACATGGAAAGGCATTAGAGTTTCTCTTTATCTGGGGGAAACTGGGATTCAGATGAGATAACTGGTTAAGTGATTTGGCCAAGGTCACACAGTTAGCAAGTGTCAGAATTGGGACTCAGCCCTGGTGCCCTGCTTCCAAGCACAGTGCTGGCAAAGGAGAGCCCAACTCATCCACAGAAGGGCTGTAAATGTTCCTTCATCAGAAACAAACTACCTTCAGGCCAGATGGCTAGGGTTATAAAATTAATATTAATTTTTTTTCCTAAAAGCTCTTTTAAAATGGAGAATGGATCAGTGTAATCAAAAACTCTGTCCAAGAAACATGAGATGTGCATAGGGCATGATGCTGTCAAGGACAGGCTGGCAAGAGGTGCTCCAGAAGCTTCATGGACTTCAAACCAAATTATTTTAGTGATTTCAATCAGCAGATGAGATTCTGCAAACAATAACATTTACAAGGTAATCTCCATTCAAAGCAATTGCCATTTCCCAAGGGCCAATTTGTGGGAAAGAGCATTACTATCCCAGGGAAGACGTACCTGCTTCTGAATATCTTTCTTGCCTTCAGTTAGCTTTTGGTTTAACATATGCATATAACACATTCTTAAATTTACCTGCATCCACACAGAAACACGTATGTTATGAATATGTAAACACATAGGGTGCTCAAAAGGCCGCAAGATAGTTCTGTAGGATCTTAATCATTATATGTGTAAGTTCCACACTTGCTCTACCAATAGTAAAGAGCAAAACAGTGCTGGGCAGCAGTGTTCCCATATCAAAGAACAAAGTTGAAACTCCCATACAATTATGTTTGATCACAGTAGAAGGTGAAATCATTAGATATTAGCGAGGTGCAGTGGAATAAAAATGATGTGTTAGCGGGGGTTCATTACACTGTATTTTCAGAGCCAAGAAGATCAATGCGTTCATGCATCATGAATTAGGCTCCGGCTTTAGCCTTCCCTGCTCTCCGGAAACCCAACATGATCTATCACCAGCCATACATCACCGTTTCAGGATTGCACATTAACGAGAAAGCTGCAGTTTCCGCCTGTCAAGCTGACCAGCTGCTTCTTTCTCTGCAGAAGGGGAAATATTTCTGGTTCAGGATTTTACTTTTAAAACACAAAGGGGCATCAGAGGTCACTATCAGCTGGGCAGTCATATGGTGTAATATTTGTGTTGTCCCAATGCTCCGATTGATGGTCCTATCCTTCCTGGTCTCTGACCATCCTGGATCCAGGCCTGCAGGACTCACTGCTATAGCTTAGATGTTAAATAAGGACATGGCTCACGTGACACACCTCAGGTCTCCCGGAGCACACCTTCTCTCCACCTCCCCACCCCAGAATTTGCCTAACATCATTGAGTATATTTAGACATCTCAGAGGGAGGTCCATATGTTAAATGTCCCCCTTTTCTATACCCACTACCCCTCTATCTCCTGGTCCACACCCCCTCCCACCTTTTTCCTTTACAGAGGCTCTTTTACTACCCAGCAGTTTGCCACTAACACTTTCCCTTCATTTATTCGCAGTCCACCTCACTTCCCCCCTGCCTGACCCTACACCTGCTAGTGCAGCCCCTCTTCCCTGCTGGTGCTCAGATACCCGCAGACAGTTCTGATCGCTGCTTTTAATCGGCGTTTAGCCAGTCTGTCCATATTTAGTTCTTTTAATCTTTCCTCATCATTCAATCCCTCCAGCCTCTTCATCATCTTTTTTTTTTTTTGGTGTGTTGCTCTTTCCTGAGTTTTATCCAATTTGTCTATATCATCCTTCTGGCTGTGACATGCCCACCAGCCCCGAACTCCATAACTGCAGGAAGAATGGCTATTAAGGCTTCACTCCACCCTTGTCTTCTCCTCTACCACTCACTCGGGCCTCTTCGTCACTTACAGAATAAGCAAGAGAAGTTTGTAGGTAAATTTTGGCTGAGCAAGGTCTGCCCCTTTGCTGTCCAGCTCATGGCTGAAACACAAGTAAGGACAATAGAAAGAGTGATGTCAGAACAAAAGAAACTAAAGTCAAGTACACATAAGAACTTCCCAACAATTGTTCCTTGGGGAACAGAAGAGACCTTGACCTCATGTGCCTGGACTCTGGGAGAAGAAGGCTGTCTGAGGAGTTCCCTCTGCTCACCCAGTTTTAGCCAATAGGGCTTGCAGGGAGCATCATGGTTGATGACTTGGTGGCTGTGATTGCCTCTGGGAAACCAGCCTCCCTCAGTTAACATATGGTATAGGATGAAACAGCACCTGGAAAGGGGTGTCTAGTTCCATCTGTGAATATGAGTAAGAACTGGCTGGAGGCGGTGGAGGGCCTCAGTTCAGTGGATTGCAGCTTTATAAGGTTGAACTCAGTAGCAGAAATTATGGACCATGGGCATTGTTTATAGGAAGACATTTACAGAAGGAGGCATATTGTTGAGATTCGCAGACAGCAAGATCCCAGGTCCAGGTGGCTTGTAATCCAGAACCATTGAAGGAAGATCTTTAGGAAGAGAATTTGGTCAAAGCTGGTTAGAAGCAGAGAGATTTTTTTTATTTGAATGAGTAAAACAAAGAGCCATATCTTAGTGATAGACTTTCTGTTTGTTAGGAGTTTTGAATTCATTCTTTTACTTCATTTCTACCACTTCTCAGATGTCACTTCCTTAGAAAGAACTTCCTTGAAAACACCATCTAAAATGGTACCCTACTTAGCTTTCTGTCCACTTCCCTGCATATATATATATATATGTTTCATTGGTTTAACACTTGATTATTAAATACTCCTACCAGAATGTAAGCCACCTGAGAGCAGGGATTTTCACAAAGCAGCAATAGCAGTGCCACACACTGGCCCTGTGTTTGAGTGTGAGCTAACTAATGGCTATCCTGCTTTGTTTTTTGTGTGTTTTGTGTTTTTGTTTTTTTCTCCAGAAATATGGAGTATGCAGATCCCAGCACAGACTCACAGGATCTGGTTCACGCATAAATTGGCAAGGTTTAAGTCAGCCTGGTTCTCCTGGGATTCTTAATCAAAGTTTTGCTGAGCCCAGGGTAGGGAGGATGAGTTGGGAAAACCTACCCCTTCCATATTGTTTCCTTTTTAACAGCTTGAAGTGAGAGAAAAAGAGTCAATTGTAGAAAGAAGGAAGTGGAAGGCTCAATGCCCCCTCTGCCTCCCACAGGCTGCCATCAAACCTGTTTATCCTGTTTCACTTTTAAAGCCCTGTTCCAAAGAGAGCTCTGTCATTGGCTCTTTCCCCTGTGGAATCACAGCTGCTATGTTTTCAAATACCACCCTGGTTTTCTGAATGGCTTAAAGCTCATTAAGAGATAGAGAAAGAGTTTCTGATTCTCTCTAAAGGAGTACTTCCCTACTCCATGCCTAGCTCTGAAGGCTAGTGGGCTCCCCGCTGTCACTCCGCTAATGCCAGTAATCTGCTCGTAAATTCCAAAAACCTAGATCCAGGAACCCTGAAACTTGTGTTGATATTATAAAAATACACTTTATATATTTTAGAGTTGCTTTATCTCTAGCTATACAATTATACTTTTTTGTTTTCTTTTTCATTTTCCACCAATGGTAGGACAGTTCTCCAGGTGGCCTCAGACTGACCCAGTTCTTCTCCTTTCTTCCTTGCAGTTCTCAAGACTAACTGTAGGATGTTCTGGGACTGCAACATCCTGAGATAAGGAAGGAATGACAAGAGCAGCCTGGGCCCTGTTCCAGTTCCCCCTTAGAAACAGGACGTCCTTCAGTGCTTTAGCCCAGCATGTCATGCGGCCTCTGGGAATAAAACCCAGGGTAGGCTGCTTTCTGGAATCTCTTAGCTGCCGTGCAAGTGGCGCACGTGCTGATGAGACTCCATCCATCCACGGCAGCTTTCCTGAGCCTGGAGGGACCAGCTGGCAATGAATCGTAGGCTTTTGTTGCTCCTTGCTGCCTGTCTGGAAGTCATAAATCCACTTCATATAACTCGCTGCATATGAGCGTTTTCTGTCTCACTGGACTCAGAAAAGTTGGTAACCAGTGCACAGTGAGCCTGCTTTACATCAACCACTGGACACTCCATGAGAACCTGAAACCTTACTGACTAGCCCACTGCATCTTAGACTTAATGGCTGGTGCATAGTAGGTGGTCAATAAATACTTGTTGAATGAATGAACAAATACATTTCTATATCATCTGGTCCCCTTCTCTTAGATTAGCTACTCCTAACCCTGGATATGCATTAGAGTCACCTGGGGCACTTTTAAAATTCTCCCCTATCTGGACCCCACTCCAGACCATTAAAGTCAGAATCTCTGGGGTTGTGGTCTAGGAATCAGTATTTTTAAAAAGGTCTCCAGGTGATTCTAACGTGCGGCCAGGTTAGCACGCTCCCCAGGTGATTACAGAGTACGGAGCTTTCACTCCAGTATCTGTGTGTTTTATATGTCATCTCCTGGGCTAGGAAGGACCATGTTTGTGTTTCAGAAATAGCACTCACTATAATTATTATATCTTGAGATTCTGTGGCCATGGTTAATTACTCAGGTGGCAAGGGGGCAAGGGAGATGAGGTAGTACCAGAACCTCCTATTTGGAACATTTGATAGGGAAGCCAACATATCTGCAAGTATGTCTGGAAAATGGTCTTTTCAGTTGTAGTGCAGATATGAAGTTGGTATCAGGGGATCCATGGGAAAGTTGCGAAGTTACCTGCCAGAAGGGAGAATAATGTGGTAAAAGTAAATTGGAATGAGGGTGTTTAGAAGTTCAGACAGATGAGCAGTGGATATCAGTGTGGTCTCTCTGCAGGCTATCAGGGCCCCAGGCAGTTTGATGGAGTTTAGGTTGGAACCATTGACCTTGGGTGGTTAGAAAGGGACTTATTAGTACAAAAGCAGAGACTTCCAGGACAACAGAGATTGGTCAGGCTGGTGCAATAGGAACTCAGGGAGGAGATTAAAACAGAGACTTCTCTACCCGAATCAGGAACTACCAGGGAGCCTGGACTCAGAAATAAAGTTGGAGCTGTCTAGTTCTGTGGTCAGCATCAGGACAGTAAACCTAGGTAATAACATAAAGGGATACTCAATCTTAAAACCATCAGGTGCTTGAAAGGAGATTTAAGCTACTTAAACAATTCCTGCCATGTCTATTCTGTTCATCAGCGCCTAGCAGAGTACCTGGCAAGGAAGGGTTCTCAATAAACGAGAAAGAAAGAAGCTGGAGCAGACTTGTGCCTGTGAGTGAAGATTGTTAGTAGACTTGGTTTTTGGTGTTTTTAATAGCTTTATTGATATATAATTCACATACCATACAATTTATCAATCTAAAGTGTACAATTCAATGATTTTGGTACATTACATTATTATTAAGTTTTTAAATTATAGTGCAATGTAGATGACATAAAATTTGCCATTGTAACCAATTTTATATGTATTATTTGTAACATTCATTATATTCACAATGTTATACAGCCATTGCCATTATCCATTTCCAAAACTTTTTAATCACCTCAAACAGAAACTCTAGCAAGCAACAACTCCCTTACCTTCTTTCCCCCAAGTTCCTGGTAACCTCTAATCTACCATCTGTCTCTACAAACTTGCGTATTCTAGATAACTTATATAAATGGAATCACGCCATATTTGTCCTTTTGTGTCTAGCTTGTTTCACTTAGCGAACCTAGTTTTGAGGTGCTGGAAGGGTAGTGGAATGATGGGAAAGGGGAAAAATGGACCAGTGCATGTTTTTATATTGGTGGTAGTAATGATCTTGTTGCTGCTTCTGCTCATAAGAAACACAGGTCCTGTGATTTTTGCTTTGGTTTGCCAATGCTCTGAGGGCTAGCATCAGCCCCTATCACCACCCTCTACTCCCTACCCCAATCACCTTAGACAAAATTGGATTTTCCCTTCAGAGTTGCTTTTCAAACTGGTACTAGAGCAAGTATTAAGAAGCTGTTGTAGCCTCCTGATTAATATACGTCTTCATAATAATTAATTGAAGGGATGCTTTGAAGTTCTGAGATAGAGCACAGAAATCATTCTCTTTCTGAAGGCAAGGCTGGGACTTCCTCTGCATTCGCAGCCCAGAGAGAGGGTTGTTTTCAGCTTGGACAATCAGCTCATCCCAGGCTGCTCCTTCTTGAGGGGAGGAGGAATAGCAAGAACCCTTCCCATTGACTGACTCCCTCCAACCTCCTCTCTGCTATTTTCTCCCATCCCCTCAGCTCTCTCTATCTCTTAGGACAGCAGCCAAGCTCTCACACTGCAGCTGGGGGCGCAGCTGAGCGGCTGGTGTTCACATTGGGCCCTTTGATGAGGAAGTATTCTCACAGCAGATACAGAGGCCTTGCCAGGGAGGAGAGACCATCATGAATGATTATTGCAGCAGAAGATCAGGGTCCTTCTTGGTAGAAAGGTGCACCGACTCCATCAGTCCAAGTGAATGAGGACATACTCAAGGTGATAGATACAGCCTGGTGGCCCAGGTTTGTTCTTTCTGGAGTCTCTAGACGAAGAGAACCAAGGGCTTGTGATAAAGAAGAGGATGCACGGGGAGAGGAGAAAGAGAGTCTGAGAGATGAGACTGCTTGGGGAAAGAAACGAGAGAAAGATGAGGGAAGCAAGGGTGGAGAGGTGGCTTTGCCTGAATCTAGATAACACCCACTAATCCCACTGCCCGACTCACATTTCTTAATCAGGCACAACTGGAATTCCACGAGGGTTATTTGTTGGGGAAGGACCTTGATAATCTGGAGATGGTCTCTAATAAATGATATAATATATGCACACACTTGCAGAATAAATCCTCGTTGGGTTTTCATTCATTTAGAGGACTGCGGATTTGATCTCACCGCTCTGGGACAAAATCAACTAGACTGTGATTTATAGCCAGGGTCTATTGGTTCAGGTATCCATCTTGAATGATATCTGATGGAATTAACTGTAGACACACCCCAAGCAGCCTATTATATTTAATGTGGTTCTAGCTCCAATTCCTTTCTAAGAATTTAAAAATTTTAGCCAAGCAGGTCCTGTTTCTATTTGAATTCTTTTCTCATCTTCTTGGTTCTTTATCTTTCACTATATCCCCTGCTGCTTTAGCCAGGCCACCTACTTTTGAATGGTTGCTTCTTTTTATACCAATTGTAAAAAGAAAATCTCAGTCTCTTTGGCAGCAATTTCTTAAAGTTTTCCCTCTAAGTACAGAATCTCCATTAACTGTATTTCTGTAGCTCTAGCTACTGTTGTTTATAATAGCTACTATACAGGTCCATGTAATACTGAACCATTTGTGAATTCATTCTATGAATTTTCCATGTAATTACCTATAACTCTAACAACAGTTTTTTTTATAGACCATAGCCTTACTCTGTCTTTCTGCTTCGTGTGTTCTTTGAGCCATTGTGAGGCATTGCGAGGGATTTTTTAGTCTCTGACTTATTTTTTTGTAAGAAGAGAATAACTCCTCGTCTTAGTAATAACTGGAAAAATTTTCTTCACCATATAAAACACATTGACTATATATTATGTCTTGTGTTACTTCATTTCTAGGTGCTTTTTACTAAACAACTTCATGCTCATATCCATGTGAAGATATGAACTTTTATGTGTAGTGAGAACACAGAATTAAATGATTGAGTCAGTTGCATATTTCAGTGAGAGGTTTTATTTTTAATTCCATAAACTGGGCATCAAAACAAGCAATATAAAATGTTCCAAAAGAGGTCTTGAGACTGTCTCCATGGGAGGAACTGTGTTCTTCCAGTAGGAGACCTTCGTTCAGAGAGAGGCATTTTCTGCACTGTCTTGTTTCTCCTCATTGGACCTGAGACTTCGCTCGGCATAGTTGAAGTTTCTTCTCTGGCCTTTTGGAATGAGTTTGCTGAAGGTGGGGCTAAGGAAGCTGCATGCAGTTGTCTCATGAATAACACAGTTTTTAACTGTGTGGGACCATTACATGTGGATTTTTTTCAATCAAACGCGGATCAAAAATAAGACTATTCCTGAGATGTGAAACCTGCGTGTACGGAAAGCTGACTTTTCCGACAGGTAGTTCTGCAGAGCTGACTGGTGGACTTGAGCATGTGTGGGCTTGAGTATACCCAGGGGTCCTGGAACCAATCTCCCATGTATATTGAGGGACGGCTGTAACTGTTAGAATAAACAGTGCTATCAGCTACAGCAGATAAACCCCTACACCCCAGTCAGTGGCTCAGCAACAGAAGTCGATTAGTCACTCACATTATATTTCAGTGAAGCTGGTCCTAGTCTCATGGCTTTCCATGTGGCAATTCAGGGACAAAAGCCTTGTCCATCTTGTGGTCTACCCCTCTCCAGACCCTCAGACTCCTCTTCATTCAGCTGGAAGAGGAGAAAGGAGATCTGGGATTATAAGAGAGAAGATTTTTTTTTTCTTTTTTTTTTTCAGAGATGGAGTCTTGCTCTGTCACCCAGGCTGGAGTGCGGTGGCATGATCTCGGCTGACTGCAACCTTTGCCTCCTGGGTTCAAGCAATTCTCCTGCCTCAGCCTCCCGAGTAGCTGGGACTACAAGCACATGCCACCACGTCCGGCTAATTTTTATATTTTTAGTAGAGACGGGGTTTCACCATGTTGGTCAGGCTGGTCTCAAACTCCTGACTTCATGATCTGCCCACCTTGGCCTCCCAAAGTGCTGAGATTACAGGCATGGGCCACCGCACCCGGCCAGGAGAGATTTCATGGGCCAGACCTGTAAGAGGAGTACATCTCTTTTGCCACCATTTCATTGCTCGAAACTCAGTCACCTGGTGGCACTTACTCTCAGGGAGGCTGGGAGATGACATCTACCTGTTTGCCTAGGAGAAAAAAATGGGCTCTGCCAAGTATATCACAATCTATGCTGCAGGCTGGGACCGCTTTCTGGCTTCACTGTTTGCCTCTGGTTGCCCCATATGTTTGGGCTCCTTCTCTCCCTATCGCTCCAACATGAGGAGAGGACAGCAGCCAACATGTCCCTTAGGCCGGTTAAATCATACCATGATCCTCATGCAAGGGGCAACATCTGTGTGCTGTGAATCCATCGTGTGTCAGGCACTGTGCCAGGGAATGTGGACAGTGACACACAGTGTCCCGAGGAGGATTTAGGACACCTCGGTGAAACAGAAAGATCCCTCCTCCTGTGGGAAGAATCCATGGGATGGGGGGCAGGTGTAGTGGCTCACACCTGTAATCCCAGCACTTTGGGAGGCCGAGGTGGGCGGGTCACCTTAGGTCAGGAGTTCAAGACCAGCCTGGCCAACATGGTGAAACCCTGTCTCTATAAAAATACAAAAATTAGCCAGTTGTGGTGGCGGGTACCTGTAATCCCAGCTATTTGGGAGACTGAGGCAGGAGAATCGCTTGAACCTGGGAGATGGAGGTTGCAGTGAGCCGAGATCACACCACTGCACTCCAGCCCTCCAGCCTAGGCAACAGAACAAGACTCTGTCTCCCCCTACCCCTGCAAAAAAAAAGGAATCAATGGGGAAATAGAGATTATTCCAGAACATACTTCCCTTCTTAAAACCCTTCAATTAGTGCTTCCCATCTTCCCTCATTCCCATCCCACCATTGACAAAATGAGAAATCTAAATTTCTTGAGCTGATTTATGAGGTTCTTCATGATCAAGCTTCCACTCACCTCTCACTTCTCACCACTCTTTCTTTCACACCCCAACCAGGCTGAAGTCCCTGTAGTTTCCTAAATGCTCCATGCTTTCTTTTAGCTCCAGGTTGTGGGGCACATTATTACTTCCCCTGCTTTGGAATTCTCTCCCCTCCCTCTTTGCCTGGCAAATTCTTTTCTTATTTAGCTCTCAACCTGGATGTCATTTCTTCTAGGAAGCCTTCCTTGCCCTCGCTTCACTCTGCCAGGTTGTGATAAGTGCTCCTGTTTTGTGTGCCCACGGAGCTATTAAAGTTCTTATCTTAGTGTTTGCCCTTTTAGTGTCCGTACTCTCCAAACACTGAGTCTCTGAGAATATTATCATTGTTCATGATAATATCTTTAGCACCTGATACAGTGCTGGACCACAGTAGGTACTCAGCCAACAGGTGAAGCTCTGCCACAGCCATGCTCCCCCGTAACAGCTTCCATTACCATTACCTACTGTCTTTCCCACCCATTTGTAATTTACACCCACAAGAGAAATCAATGAATTTCCATCACTAACCCTGATTTTCTGTTTTGTTCTTGTTACTTTTTGCTCTTCTTGGAACATTTCACTTAAAGTGGTGACTTCCCCTGCCCATAGCTGCGTGACGTAATGAATTGTTCCCGGGTTCCTCGCCCAGGTATCTGAATGCCAGCACATCCCGCATGTCGCCTGGACATGGATATCCATGAATTGCCAGTCCTTCCCGGTTGGTCAGGGTCTCTCTCCTCAGCTGCTTCATATTCTCACAAACACACGTGGACAGTCCTAACTCAAACTTGCCAGGGAGGACGCGGTCTGAAGACATGTGGACATGGGAGCCTAAACTTGGTTTGGGCTTTGCTACCCTCAGTTAAAGAGTCAGTAGATGGGTTTGTTGTAGAGACTAGCACTCCTGGACCTGTGAGGCTGGTTTGGGTCCAGGTACCTCCCAGGCAACGTGGAGCAAGGTTTTCTTTCATGAGTCCTGAGAAGTAGCCTGCATGATAACTGCAGAATCATGCGTCACTTCATTGATTCCTTCATGCATGTATGCATTCATTTACTCAACCAATACTTATTGGGTTCCAACTATTACAAACATTGAGGATGCAGAGGTGAACAAGATAGAAAAAGCCCTTGCTCTTTTTTCTAATGAGGAAGAGAGAAACTAAGCAAATACACAGAATAAAAAAAGAGACCACATATAAAGTGATTTCATACAGCAAGATGTGCTTTCTCAGACTTCTTGGAGGGGCCATATTCTTATTGCGAATGCAGGACTTAAGCCCCTCTTCTTCATTTGAATTAAGGTTCTCCCCTCAGTTGATAAGATACCCACTCCCTTTTAAGACACTCAGAGTGCTCTGCAAATCTGCATCCACAAACCTCCTGTCCCCCACTCCTCGCAAGAAGCAGCTGCTCTCCAAGGCCATGTCAGCCCATTCTTCATCCTTCCTGAACCTATGAGCAAGAAGTCAGGCTATCAAAAACAGCTGGAGCAGAACTGGGCATCATTTGTGTTCCATCTGTCAGGCTTCACCTGGTTCCCAGGCTTTGTGCCTCTCTCCTCCCTGAGCTGAATCTACTTGGCTGCCAGATCTGCAGGCTCAGCTCTGCCCCAGGCTCTAGAATCAATTCTGACTTCAGGCAGGAAGAATTTAAGCTGCTGCAGTCCAACTGTGTTGATTTGGTCTTGTCACCCTGGCTGCTTGCTTCTTGTCCCTAATCTTGTGCTTCATTCTGACAAGTGGATTGTCTGACATATGCCTTTATCCCTAAGTCCTTCCTTGGTTATTTTCCTTCTACTCAGGCCCTCAGAATCTGAGGACATTCCTTCTCAGACAAGTGTCCTGCCCTGGCCTCCAGTCTCCTCGGGGATTACATCTTGTCCTTTTAGCTTGCTTCCTATAAACAGACATCCCCAAAGGTGTCTTCCTGCCTGCTGGGACTTCTGTGTGTTGCCCATATTTGACTTATTTCTTATGTGCATCTCTGCCCATCTACGTAGTAGGTGACCCCTAATATTTCCTGCTGAAGCCCCGGAGCTAACATCCTGCCCCAACTCTCATATGGTCCCTGGATTGATGGCTCTGTGCTCCCCTTAGGGCTTGCCACACCTGAGTAGATGTCTAATTCCTGATCTCAGAACCCCTGCTGTCTTTCCTGTCATAATGCAATTAATCAGACCACACCCAGCTGTGTTCTAAGATAGGACTCTGCCTTCAACTTGGGACACACCATCCTTCTTCCATCTTTTAAATTCCCCCAGAGGTCTCAATTGAATAATCAAGAAAACCCAGGGTATCTGATAATCAGATGACCAGGTAATGGAGATAGAGGCTAATGGAGTTCCCTTAGCTTAGCTGGGGTTGGGGAGGCGGGGGGGAGGGCAGGAACAAAACCAAAAAAAGGAACAAAAACAAAAAACAACAAACAAACAACAACAACAACAACAAAAACCCAACAGAAGATCAGGGCAGCTGTAAGTGAGACATGGCAACCTTGCTAAGTAGGGATCTCAAGTCCCTGTGGTCTGAGGACAGATGTCCCATAAACCCTCATTTATATTGGGTGGTTCATTCTGCCATAGGAAGGTTATCTTGCTTGTGCTGGAAACCAGGGGAGCTCAAGTGGGAGCCCTCCTCTCTAAAGCTTGCCCCATGCCCAGAAAAGGAGCCTCACTCCTCACCTCAAGGGGATACTGTTTAAATCCAGATTTGCAAGCCTTGTCTTCACAGTCCTGACCTACAGCCCTTGCTGCTTCTGTACCTGGTCTGTACCTGACCCTCGGCTTTGCCGGTCTGATTTTCTATTTGCTCCAGCCAAACCTCTATCTTTAATGCCTTAGTTTCTGCTTCTCCTGCTTCCAGTTACCTTTTTCTTCTTTTTCTGACTTACAGCATTCATTCATTTATTCATTCAAGTTCCCTGCTCCTAAGGAGCTTGTAGTCTAGAGAGACAGCAATTGCACAGTTATTGGTTATAGTTATGAAAAATGTTACACAGAAAAGTCTGAAGATGCTATGGAAAGGTGCCCAACTTCCTCTGGTGGATCTGGGAATGCTTTCTGAAGGAAGGGAGTTTTAAGCTGTCCTTTAACAGCAAGAAGAATGGACTCTGGGAGGCTGGGATGAGGAGTCAGGCGGGACATGAAGAGCCTTTCAGCCTCAAAGGAACAGCATGGACAAGGGCCCTGAGGCAGGCAGGGCTTATCTGTGTCTCTCCTCCTGGCTCAGCATGGCCCACCCTGTCTACACAGGAACCAACAGCTGTCTTCCTCAGCCTGAGAACCTTCCCTTTTGTACTGTCATGGAAGCCATGTGCACACATCCTGTAATTCCCAGGATACTGCCCAGTCTTGGCTTTTGATCTGAGCATTGAAGCGGCAGTTGTAAGGAGTGCATCCAGGGAATTCGAGATCTTTATTCTCTACACTGGGCCTACATGAATGGGGAGTGAGCATTTTTGGCCTTGGAGAATTCATCCCAGGCTCTGGTGTTCCTTATGCTCCCCAACCCTGACTCTTTGAGCCCAACCTTCTCTGCCCGGGCTTCCAAGGTAAGCATCTGCATCTAACGCAGTGCCTGGCTCACAGTCAGCCCTCTGCAAATGCTAGCTGATTTGATTAGATTTGATCTGGGTCAATGTAAATAGGTGCAGGAGGAGAAACAGAAGAGAGAAATCAAAGGATGATGACTATAAGGGGAGCCGTGATGTAATTTTAACCTGAAAATTGTCTGTAAATAGTCTGCACAGTTTATTCAAACCTCAGTCTTTCATAATCCAATTATATGCAAATGCCCCTGTGGTCTTCCTTACCATCTTGAATACCTGGATAGAGCATTTTGGAGAACCACAGTGGAGCTCCTTGAGGTAAGAAAACAAAAAAGACAAGGAATTCAGGATCTTTAAGTTGAAAGACAACAGCAGTCGTTTAATACAAAGTGGAGGCCAGGTGCAGTGGCTCACACCTGTAAATCCCAGCATTTTGGGAGGCCAAGGCAGGAGGATCCCTTGAGTCCAGGAGTTCGAGACTAGCCTGGGCAACATAACAAGACCCTGTGTCTACAAAGATAAAAATAAAAAATTAGCCAGACATGGTGGCACTCACCTATGGTCCCAGCTACTTGGAAGGCTGAGGCAGGAGGATCACTTGAGCTTGGGAGGTTGAGGCTGCAGTGAGCCAACTTGGGCAACAGTGTGAAACCTGGTCACAAAAAAATTTATATAATACAAAGTAGTCGCTTCTCCAGTGGAGACAGCTGTCTTCAAACCTCCTTACACATCTGACAGGTTACAAGCATTGCCTTATTCCATTTTTGGAAATTGCCAGCTAGTAGAAATGCCTAATGTTGGGGCAGAGTTGACCTCTCTTTCTTTCTCTTTTTACTGCAAAAAGTTTTATTTCCATTTGGTCCAAGGCTTGAGAAAAAGCTCCAAGGTGGTTAAAAAGCTGCCTAGTGGCTGGAGGGAGAGGCTCAGGCAGAAGCCCTGACACCTTGAAGGGGATCCTTCAGAAGTTTTTGGGCCCAGTAGGCTCCTAGTCATGCTTGAGGGTGAGCCTTTGGAAGAGGAATTTGCCCAGCCTGGCCTGGGGGCCAGTCAGCCTATCAAGGTTGGTCAGGTGGTTGTCCAACTTCTTGATGAGTTTCACTTCCTCATTGAGGAAGTGGCTCTCCAGGAAGTCAAGATATGGAGGTCTGTGTGGGCAGAACCCAGGGCACAAAGATCAAAAAGAGCCTGGTTCAGCTTCTTCTCCAAGGCTGTGGCGGCTCCCATGGCATCCAGGGTTTTACCCCACTCATCTTGAGGTGACTTATGGATGTCCTGGAATACAGCACTGCTGCCACACTGCTTTTGTATCTTCAAGAGATGCTTGGAGCTCCGTGCTTCTCCTTGTCCAATTCATAGAAGTGGCCCACAGCTTCCAGAGCCACATCATCATGATGGAGACAGAAGCCCAGCGAGAGTGGGTGGAGGAGGCTCACTGATGCAAATTGACCAGGAGGTTAGTGGCTGCCTCCACGTCGGTGGAATAATTCTGATGAATCCGGGAGCTTCTCATTGGATGGCAAGAAGGAGCTAACCACAACAACTGTGTGGGCTGATCCCAGAAGCAGGAGATGGCCAGGAAGATGATCCCGGAGTTTGCAAGTGAAGAGGAGACTGGAGGATGCTTGGAGGCTGGAAGAGAGGGAGTCTCCGGGTCTGTTCCATCCAAACACTGTTGAAGAAGAAACATATTCATGGGACTGCTGAACACTCTGCCTGCCATTTCTCTTATTGGTGTGAGTTCTGTTTTTTGAAACCCTTTCAATTAAATCTGATTCCTTTTCTATATGATTTCCATTTGAATGTTGGAAGATGGCCATCGAGCCTCCCCAAGATGGAGAACCGCCCATGTTTCCTACCACGCTGTGGAGCCCTGTCCTGCTGGCTCAGCTCTGCCACAGGCTCTGCGACCATGGGAAGGAACATTGAGAGCCCTGAATTGCAGGCACCCCTGGCCAATACTCCCAACCCCATCACTAGGCCATGTCTGGTCACGAGGACCAAGTCATGTAGTCTAGCCCCTGTGACCGTATTTATTCTCTAATTCCCAGATTTCTGTTTTGTCTCCCTGCCTGGGATCCATTACCTTGGATTGGGGCCCTGTCTTACCTCACAAGGCCTCCCTAGGAGTAGAGCCAAACCTCTGTCCCTGTAGGTGAGTCCCGAGCAGTTGCTGCCAAGTTCTTCTGCCTGCCTTCTCCTTGGCCCCTTGCCTGCTGCCAGACTCCACTGGTCCTTTCTCGTCCTATCTTTGACATGAACTTCCTGCATGGCCTTGGATTCCTTGTTTTCCAGCCAGCAAATGGAATGAGTTTTAATACATTGGTGGATTTAAAAACTAACCCTATCTAAGAATCACCTGAGGGAAACTTTATAGAGTGCCAGTGTCCAGGGCTGGAACTGGGATGAGAAGTGAAAGGTGCTTAGCATGCAAAATGTAAAGTGCATCCCTCTCTGGTGCCAACCCTGCCCTGGGAGGGCCCTGAGAGTGACTGTCTCCTTACATTTGCTCCCCTAGTAGCCTGGCTTGCTTTACCCTGGCTCCAGTCCTGCCATTACCAGGACAATAACACCAGAGATTCTAATCTATGTGGTCCAGGAAGAAGTCCCAATAATGGTATTTTGAAAAACTAGGCAGGGGTTAATGTGTGTAGCCAGGGTAGGGAATCGCTGGACTAGGTGGTCTCTCAGGGGTCTGTCACCCAGGAGAGGGCTCCAAGACCCTGGGACTCCTAACTATATTCTTCTACCCTTTTTTTGGCCTTGGGACTTTGCTAGTAGCTTGTGATGTCCTATTGTTTCCTGGAGAGTATGTCTCATTTCCAAACTCCAGCCAGGATCAGTCAAGCCCATCCCGCCCCCAGTAACCCCAGGCTAACCAGGCCTTTGTTCTGACCAATGTCTTCTCCACTTCCAAGCAAAGCTTCCCTTAGATAGCCAAGGTTCCAAACCCTCCATTCTGTTGGCTCGCCTTTGGATATGTTCCAGCTGCCTGTGCACCTTCTACATAATGGGATGGGGAGGCTTTACAATACTGAAGTATTCGGGTACATTTTCATTCATTCAACAAGCATGTGCTGAGGACCTGTCCTGTGCCCTGCACTGTGCTATTTGCTGAAGAGTACAAAGATAGAGTGATATATTCATGCCTAGGGTAGCTTATGGTACATCAGCATTTCCCCAAATGTGCTCTGATTGTTAATGGATGTTATACAAAAGCAAAGCAAAACAAAACAAAACAAAACAACAAACAACACTTCTTGGTAAAATGATTTAGGAAGAACTGAGGTCAAATAAACAGGTTTCTTTATTGCAGGACTTCTCAGAATCTTTGGGTTGCTAACATATACTGTGTATCTCCATAAGAGAAGCTCAGTATAATATAATTCCCAAATATATTTGACCATCCACTTAATATGAAATATTCCAAAAGGCACTTTGGATAATGCTGTCATAGAATGGTAAATCTGGAATCAACTGTAATTCTAGATATGAGAGCTCTAGTAATGTGATCCAAGGTTGCATTAGCTCTTTGAGCAGCCACATCACTCTGTTGACTTCTCAGGAGCTGTAAGCTGGCTAAAATGCTTGGGTCTTTTTTCACACAACCATCCTTAAGTAGGTCTTTCTCTTTCGCTACTTGGGCTATCGACTTTTTGGAAGTGGAATATAAGGCCTATCAAGTTTAACTTTATTGGTTCGGGGCCAATAAAGTTAAAGGAGTTACAGAGGTTGAGATCTTTTTTATCGGAGTCCTGCCCGCCAACATATCAGCTAGGTTTCCCTGCTATGTGTTGCCTACAACGTAAGTGAGTAGGCCTTCTTTATCTTCATCCAAGCCTCTGAAGAATGTGGTGAATGTGACAGATCTCTGTATCACAACACCAGAAATCTTCCTTGGAATTGGCATTGATCCTTTCACCTACACTGCAGTCAGGAGCTGTGTAGCAATGTTTCAGTCGACCATGGACCACATGTGTGACAGTCGTCCCATGAGACTATAATCTCATATATTTATTGTGCCTTTTCTATGTTTAGTTATATTTACATATACAAATACTTATCAATGTGTTACAATTGCCCACAGTATTCAGTACAGTAACATGCTGTACAAGTTTGTAGCCTAGGAGAAATAGGCTAAACCCTATAGCCTAGGTATGTAGTAGGCTATAACACCCAGGTTTGTGTAAGTTGACTCTATGATGTTCACACAATGACATAATCACCTAATAACCCATTTCTCAGGACATATCCCCACTGTTATCGATGCAGGACTGAACTGGTGTGCAGTCATGCAACAAATTCACCTAGCTGAGCCCTAACCCTTAACTGGACTCATGGCCCTTCATCTGGGTCAAAGGATAACATGAGAGTTTTTGGGAAATCCTTCATGGAAATCCACATTCCCTTAGTCTACCAGTCTGGTTATACTTCCAAAAAGAAGAAAATTAGGCTAATTTGTCATGAGTAAGTCAAAGGTTATTTTATTTTTGTGGTTATAAAAGTAACCTATGCTCATTAATAGAAAATGTGGAAAATATAGGCATTTTTAATATTAATTATTATGAAGAAAATTAAAACTGCCCAGTATCAAACCACCTAGAGATAGTCACAGTTAACTTTTGCTATGTCTCCTCCTTTGTTTTTTTGAGACAGAGTCTCACTCTGTCACCCAGGCTGGAGTGCAGTGACACCATCTCAGCTCACTGCAACCTCCTACTTCTTGAGTGTCTTCCACGCGTCAGGTATAGTTCTAGGTGCAAAAGTAAACAAAAAGCACTCCTCCCTCAAATTCCTGCTCTCATGGAGTTTGTATTCTAGTCGAGGCTTATAAATAAATAAATAAATACATAAATACATAAATAAATAAACACAATCTCCCACGATTCAAAAATATCCTGCTTTTTTTTTTCTCCCAACTTGGCCTTGTATTAGAACTATCCATGGAACGACTTTGTGTTAAGGAACCCAGGCCAGCTTCTGATGATGCCTATTTTCTTTACTAAATGTCTGCAACCATCTCTTTAAAGGGGCAATCTTTGATTTTTTTTTTTTTTTTTGGCAAGGTCTCATTCTGTCACCCAGGCTGGAGTACAATGGTGTGATCTCGGCTCACTGCAGCCTCAACCTCCCAGGTTCAAGGATCTTCCCACCTCAGCCTCCCAAGTAGCTTGGACTACAGATGCGTACCACCGAGCCTGGCTAATTTTTTTTTGGTATTTTTGTAGAGATGAGGTTTCTCCTTGCGCCTAGGCTGGTCTTGAACTCCTGAGCTCTTGAGTTGGAGAGGAGTTCCCCTCTCAGCCTCCTAAAGTGCTGAGATCACAGGTGTGGGTCACTGTACCTGGCTGTTCTCTTTTTTAAGAGATAGGGTCTTGCTGTGTTGCCCAGGCTGGACTCAAACTCTTGGGCTCAAGTGATATTCCTGGCCTCAGCCTCCCAAATAACTGGGACTACAGGTGTGCACCACTGCACCCACCTAATAGTGCAATCTAGAATTTTGCAGAGGGTTGATATGACACTTACCAAGTTACAGTCTCCAGAATGCAGCTTTTACCTCTCTTCAAAAATGGGGACAAATGTGCATATCTCCAGTTACTGGATACCTTGTCTTTTTCACTATTTCTCCAAGATTACAGATTATAGTTCCCCAGTTTTACCTTTCTGGGATGCAATTTGTCTAGGCTTTAAGACTTGAACTCATTTACAGGTATTCTTTTATTATCTCTCTACTCATCATGAGCTTCAGTCTATTCCTGAGTTTGTTCTACTCTTCCAAGATTGAAGATTAGTCTTCTTGGTAGACAAGGTAGAAGTAAAAGGAGTTGCAAAGTTCTGTTCTCTCTCTGCTGTTTATTAGCATTATGTCACCTGCCCCAGGTAGTGATCTCTTCTCTTCTTCTTGCACTCATCTTGAAGGGGGAAAGGCTATGGGAGAATCTGGAGTAAAACCCTTTTATTTTTCATTAGTCTGTTAACTCTCATAAAAAAAAAATCCTGACAGTATTCTTGTAGGACTGAGTTAATGTGCTGCCCTTTTGTATTTGCCTACTCCCTCATTTTACAAATAAGAAAACTGAGTATTATGTTCAGTAAAGGGCATTGCATAAATCGGAACCTAAACTAGAATTACAGTATTTATTTGAGTCAACCTTGCAGTATCTGAGAGATTAAAAAAACCTTGCAAGAAATAGATCACTAAGGGAGAAAAAGGACCTCAGGAGAAATTTAATTGAGAACCCCTCTCATAGGAGAGGACAATGGATTTCACTGAATGAGCCTCAGATTGTAGCAGGTTTTCCCTGGTTGCAGATACCTCACAGGGACCATTCTGGTCTGTTCTGCTTGGGGGAATGGCAACAGCCCACTCCCTTTGCCTTCAGCGTAGGGCTCCAACACGGGAAGCCAAACAGCTGGTTCTTCATAGGAAGCCACCCCAGCCCCATCTCTTCATTAACTGAAACCCTTCCTCGGGGGAGCAGTGACAGCTCCCTGTGAATTGGCTATTGGCAGTCATGCTGAGGCTTCTAAGCAGCTCCTTGTTAACCTTGAAAGATGACTATTTTAGTTTTCTGGAGTCTCTGTCACCACCTGCAGACAGAAGCAGATGATTTAAGAGGTGAGCAGGTAAGAATTTTGTGACCTTCAAACAGAGATGTCCCCAGAATCAGTGGACAGAGTCAAATCACTACATGACTGTCTGTCTTTGTGTCCTGGCTTTGTCCCCAGTCCATTGTGTTAGATAAGAGGTTTTGTGTTACCCTCTGAAGGGCTGGGTTTACTAGGCAAGCTCAGAAGGCATCTACAACACTATTTCTCTGTAAACAGCCTTTGCAAATGCTATGTTAGTAACAGACCTGGGTGGATGCCATTTTGGCATTGAAAGTGCCATCTTTTAGGGCAAAGGCAGTGTGGGTAGGCACATAAAACATAAAATCCGGTTAATTTAGTCTATTTAAATGTATAAATAAATAAAGCTATTCCACTAGGGCATTTTCTAAACCCAAACCAGGAAACATAAAATTCTCTGTAATAAACAATAAAATACAAACTTTGTTTCATTTTATAGCCAGAAGAGTCAGAAGAAGGCCAAGGAAAAGGAGAAAAAAATGAAGAAAAAAAGAAAAAAAAAGAAAAGAAAAGAAAACAAAAGAAAGGAGGTTAGAGATGAGAGCAGGAGAGGAAGAGAAGGAAAGGGACAGGCCAGTTAGGCACCGTCTCTAAGGGTGCTGCCTCCTCGATCTTCTGTCTCTGAGATCATACCCATCTGCTTGTTAATACTCGAGTGGATTCTTGACTCTAAACTCTACAGGGACAGCAACAAGGTGGATTACTTCAAGACTTACCTGACTTCCTGGAATGAACAATATGGTTTATTTATAGTTAACTGCTGCATCTAGGAGACCCGTAGAACTCTGGTTGGGTCCTGTCCCCCTAGCCTGTTTGGTCTGATATGCTCTGAACCCTCTTCTTGTCCTGCTGGATCAGCACTGACAACAAGTCTTCTTCTGCAGCTCCTGCCAGTGTTAATTTGGACCCGTCACTTCCTTGCAGCAGAGCTGATAGGCCAACTGCAGAACCGTAGTCTGCCTCCAACTGTTCACTCTAGAGTATACAGATGTCTCCCTGTGTTTCTTCTACTTTAGATATTTCGGCCATTTGCTATCACACATATTCATGCAAATGCAGGAATTTCACGAGGTACAATTCTCTTCCAATGTAAACCTGTTCTGTGAATACCTTCTGCAATAAAATCCCTCTACAAAATGTCTGTGGATGTCTGTGAATGTCTTTCCCAGCTGTTGTAGAAGGGGTTTTATCATCTTCCATGGGTTTAAACAGGAAAAGAGTAACTTTTGGGTGAAGAGCTGCCTGGAAGACTTCCCCCTTCCATTAGTAGCTCTTTCCTGTATGGTTGCATCCTGAGTCCAACCAGCAAATGGCCCTCAGCCACAGCAGCTGTGGCTAAAGTTAGTTTTATTCTAATTAACTATTTCCTTCTTACTTACACAGAGCCCATGCTTTTCCACTTTCCCTTGATTCCTGACCTTGTTTGCCACCATCCATCATTGGTCCTACTCAGCCTGTTATGCCTTCCATCCAAACAGCATCCATTCTCAATGCCAGCCCAAGCCTCAAGATCTTGGCTTCCTTTGTACTTAGTGCACTGGCCAAGTTTCTATCACCTCTAATTTTCATCTAGGTCTCATTCGTACTCTGAGGCCTAGATCATCCCAGTAGTTCCAGATTCTAGGATTTTAACCAACACCCACTTGGACCATGTTAATCAAATCAGTTTGTTCCAACAATTTCTTTTTTCACTCCCTTCCTCATGCCTATGACTAACTTGTAGCAGGCCCAGTGTCCTCATCAACCAACCATAAATGCTTGGGGTTGGGTTAACACCACAGATGAAACCATCCTCTTTCTTTCTCTCCCACTTCCCACCAAAATCAACTGCTGAACATTTATCAACATCATTAATAGCTGTGTCTCCTTTGAGCTGTTCAGGATAAAGCCTTTTCTACACAGTAGAGAATACATGCATGCAATCATATTTATTGATTTTAATCTCCATGGGGTGCAGGTGAGGGGAGAGGTATATTTCCAAAAATTTAGAGGTGTTCCAGAGGAAATAAAATCATTAGGATTCTATGAAGTTTGGCTAAATAATATGATCCCCTTGCCCATTATAAAAACCGTCTTGGACCAATAGTTCTCAAACTTTAATGTGAAGAAAAATTATCTGGAGATCTCATTAACATGCAGTTTCTGATTCAGTAGGCCTATGGGAGAGCCTCACAACAAGCTTCCACGTACTGCCAATACCACTGGTCCCACCAGTCTGTAGATCAGCCTTGAGTAGTAAGGAGCTAGTGCTCCTCCCACACTGGGCTCTAGACTTGTTTGCATCCCAGGTTCCTCTTACCTACCTGAGATTTACCATTTGTGACATGAGAATATTGAACTGCCTGATCTCTTATCCCCTCACAATGCTAAAATGCAAGGTTCTGTATACACCCTTCTCACCTCACATGTCACCTCTTCTCTAAAGTCTTCCCCAGTTCTCCAATGGAAATTCTCATCCTGAGTTCCATACTTCAATTCAATTCCATTTAGGACAGTTCAACTCAATTCAGAAGACTTCACTGAACATTTTTTATGTATTAGGTGTTTTCTTTCTTTAAGACTGAGTTGATGAGGATGCTATTAACCAAAGTGGAAAGTTGAGTTATATAGATGGAAGAGGAGACTGGAGGAGAATGTGTAAGCAAGTTCGTATTTGCCAAAATAGGTTTCATATTCCTGTAATTTGTAGAAATGGAGAGGTAGTGTGGCATGGTAGCCTCTAGAGGCAGACCATGCGTGTTTGGAACTCACCCCTGCTGTTCATAAGCTGTGTGATCTTGTTAGGTAACCCCTCTATGCCCCCATTTCCTGATTTTAAGATGAGGATAATAATGGCACCCACCTCATGGAGTTGTTATGTTGTTACGAGTAAATGAGGGCTGGACGCGGTGGCTCACGCTTGTAATCCCAGCACTTTGGGAGGCTCTGGAGGGTGGATCACAAGGTCAAGAGATTGAGACCACCCTGGCTAACACGGTGAAACCCCGCCTCTACTAAAAGTACAAAAAATTAGCCAGATGTGGTGGCAGGCACCTGTAGTCCCAGCTACTTGGGAGACTGAGGCAGGAAAATGGCGAGAACCCGGGAGGTGGAGCTTGCAGTGAGCAGAAATCGCGCCACTGCACTCCAGCCTGGGTGACAGAGCAAGACTCCATCTCAAAAAAAAAAAAAAAAAGAAAGAAAAAAAGAAAAAAAAAGAGTAAATGAGGGTTAGTACTTATAAAGCACATAGACTGTTATTGGTACATGGTATACCAAAGAAATGTTTTTCCAACAAATATATGTTCTGGAGATGTCATTCAGAAAAAGTTCAGGTAGGAGATATGGATTTGGGAGCTGTCTGTATTTAGGAGCAAAAGATATTTTGCAGAGAGAATGTAAGCTGCAAATTGAGTGGCAAAGAAGGAAGAAATGGATTCTTTAGGGGATACCAATATTTAAGGGGCAAGCAGAGAAGGAGATGCAATGAAGGAGACTGAGGAGTGGTCTCAGAAGTAAAGATGACCCAAGAGAAAGTGAAACCAGAAGCTCAATAACTAGAGAATTTCAAGAAAGAGGTAGCGGTCAACAATGGCCAACACAAGTAAGATGAGGAATAAAACAAAGCTGTTTGTTCAGATGGCTAAGAAAGCAAGTGTCAGACCACATATAATTTTTATTTGTGTCTGTCTTCACCCCTAAGCCATGAGTCCTCAATGTAAGGGGTCAAGTTTGTTATTCAGCCTTGTATATCCAGAGGCTAACACATGCCTACAGCATAGCAGGATGTTCTCAGTGTGGTCAAAATATTATTTTTGTTATGAGACTCTCTAATGACTCCTGTTCCTTCGAGGTCCACTTCACCCTGCTTGTCTATTAATAATGAGACAGTAAACAAAATTGAGAGAATCTCATTTCCTGTCCTGTCCTTTTTTCTTGGGGGGCCCCCAAGGAGAAGACAAGGCCAGTATTTCTTGGTACTGGACATCTTTTAAACATGAGACTGGATGATTGCAGAAGTTGAGATGAGGTTATATGAGGGCTGGGTTGGGGGGCAGCTGTCTGGTAAAAATCTCAAGGGAGATAATCTTCTTGGGGTTCACAGCATCTTTCTTTCAGCCTAATGTGCACTAGCAGGGTCCCACAGCTTGTGCGCTGGGCTGGGCCCCCAGGTGGGTCTGTTTCCAAGGCTCTATGGTAATAACCATCTTCACTCCGAGGAGACCAAATGCCCATATGTTGTGGGAGAAATTCCTCTGTTGGGTAGTAGTTGGGCTAGCCCCTTCCCCAGATTCTAGAAGCCTGGGTGACCACTTAAGGCAATGGTGATGGCCCAAGATTCTCGTGGTGGGGTTCAGGTGAGGGCAGAGTGGAAAGTCCTGGGCACACAGTTCTATGCTTGTTTAGGCATCTACAGGCTTGTGGGATAAATTGAGAATGGCAGGAAGAGGAGATGGTGAGCCAGAGGAAGGAGGGGGAGTGTGTGGGTTACAGGACTGCAGAGCCCCCTGCTGAGAAATTGTAATTCTGGCCCTGTGGACCAGGTAAGATGGAGGAAGTAAGAGGGGCTGGTGGGCTGGGAAGGTGGAGCCGGGGGAGCTCTGATTCATTCTAGTGTTGACAAATAGGCTGGATTCCTTTCACTCGGCTGGACTTTGCCCTTTCAGGATGTACAGCCAGCGTCAGCACACTGCTAATGGGGCTTTGAGAGTCTCCTTTTGATGAGCACGTCCCAGAAAGCAGGTATTAGCCATTTCTGCTGGGGAGGCAATGAAGGCATTTGCAGCTGAAATCGGCTTTCCTGGCTGCCCTAATAAAGCAGAGACTTTCAAAGCCCCATTAGCAGTGTGCTGACTGCAGCTTTACATCTGGACTAGCCCAGTTTAGGAGGAGAGCGCTGGGCACTCATATCCTGGACCCCAAGGAACAAACTGCCTCTGACCAAAGCTAGCTTCTTTTTCATCGACACACTGTGGACGCCATAGGAGAGGAACCCTGTCTCCCTATCCTTGGAATGTAGCTTGGTGCCTGGCACAAAATAGACTCCCAATAAACGTTGATGGAATTGATAAACGAGTTTGGAGGGGGGTCAGCTACTAAAAGGACCTGGAGCACCACATTATGGACAGCTCCAGGCCCTTGGTGAGTGCTTAATATACATTTCTGAGATGGATGACCGACAGGTAGGACAAACAGCGGGTTGGGAAATGAAAGGAAAGGCTGATGTGAGAGAAAAGGAAAAGTAGCTCCTCCCTCTGTCCCCCACCTGCTGAATTTTCTACAAGTGGGAGACTTCAAAGCCTTCCATGTCTCCCCAGAGAGAAGCCAGGGGAACTTTTTCTTGTTAGGCCCCAAAGGTGAGGAATGGCACGGGGGAAGGAGGACCCCTGGTTGCCAGGCTCTTTTGCAAGTTCTATATGCTGAGAAATCTACGTAGTTGGGAAGGATTTTCACTTTCTAGGTGATGTAATGGCGTCTCTCATAAGTATGTGCCTTTTGCAGGTCCACAAACATATGAATGATAGAGCCAGAGTTCCAGTTCAAGTCGGTCTGCCTTCCAGGCTTGCAGTCTTTCTTCCAAGCCACCTCCAGTTTTCCCTCTGACCACAGAGCCCATGAGGAGTGTCATTCTGAATATTCACTGACTCTAGACAGATGGCCTTTTCTACCTGTTCTACAGGTGTGCACGTGCCCTTCGTCAGAAGGCAGTCTAGAAGTGGTTCATCTCCACTTTCCATCATCTTCTTCCTCTTCCATGACCCTAAGCACACTTCTGGAGGATGGGTGGATGGACCAGCACGACAGCTAGCTGTTAGTTGCCAATTTCCGTCAGAACAGATAATGTTTCTCCAGGTGGATGGGGCTTCCCCACCTCTCCTCCTATTTTTCTGAATACTTTCTGGTCTGGTTTCAGACCAGATCTTGCAAGAAGCTCTGTAAAGGAAAATACACAACAAATAATAAGTGGAATGAAATGGATAAATGCATAAAGACCTAGCTGGCCAGAGCGGCCTGCCCTCGTGGGTTTATCTCACATACCTGTCTTACTCATACACTGCCTGGTCTCACGGAGGCCCTCTAAGTCACTGGTGTGTGACTGGGGCTCTTTGCCCGGCCGTTCTGCCATTTGAAAATTTCCAGTCAAGATTTAGTCACTGCACATTTTTGAGAGTCCTCTAATCAGAGAAATTAACTCTCATCAGACACAGGAATTAATCTTTGTTAGTGTTGTTGTCAGTCTAACTTTGCCTTCCTCAGTGCCAGACGTAGAGAGAGGGAGGCCCTCGCAGGGAGCTGCTGCCACCATTGGCAGAGGACGCAGGCAGGCCTTCACTGAAAGAATGGGGGGTGACCCCTGCTTCTCCCTGAGTTGAAGGGTGTGTGGGATCCCCGAGGAATTCTCCGGCGTTCAGCCCTGGGCTGTGCTGTATTCAGGGCTCTAAAAACGCTGGCCGACTTGAATGTGTGAATACAGTTATGGCAGGGAGGGAGGGGAGGTGCTTTGGGAAGGATACCACAGCATAATGGAAACAAGCTAAGAATCAGATGACAGCACACGATGAGGGGCGGTGGGGACAGGGTTCTTTACTGGGTCACCAGTTTGTTAAAAATACAGACCTGTTTTATTTATTATTTATTTATTTTTTGACAGGTCTTGCTTTGTTGCCAAGGCTGGGGTACAGTGGCACGATTTCAGCTCACAGCAACCTCTGCCTCCTGGGCTCAAGTGATCCTCCAGGTAAGGAGGCTACCTTAGCTCCTGGCTAATTCTTGCATTTTTTGTAGAGACGAAGTTTTCCCATATTCCCCAGGCTGGTATCAAACTCCTAGACTCAAGCGATCTGCACGCCTCGGCCTCCCAAAGTGCTGAGGTTACAGGTGTGAGCCACCACGCCTGGCCCAGACCTCTCTTTTGAAGTCATCTTTCAATGGGTGTGGGTGTGGAGTGTGTGGCAGTGAGGGTGGGGACAGACCCTTAGTTGCATTTGTGGAAGTTTGGGACCAACTTCAAGATTCAGAGAATCATAGCCATTTTGGTTGTAGAGAAACTACAATGCTCAGAGAATCAGATTGCTGCAAAGTAAATAAACGTGATGTTAACACCATCATCCATAATATATATTTCATATCCTCTCATTTGCTCATGAAAAATATATTATGTAGACTTGTCTATTATCATCATATTCATTCACTCATAGCACTTGATTTTGTTAGTGTCAAGCTATCTCTATATTCAAGTCAGTAGTCATCAGCTATTGTCATTAGCATTCTAGAACATCTTTTCACTTTAAGTTACATTTTCTTATATACGTGTTTCTTTGGCAGGATTAGAAAATTTGGGGGCCTTTGTTTCTGAGTGAGGAGTAGTAAGGAAAGCACTGGGAACCAGGAGAGATGACTTCCATCTTGTCTTCTCATGGCGTGCTCTGTGACCTTGGGAAATTCACATCCTCTCGCTGGTCAGTTTCTCCATCTGTAAAATGTTGGTATTAGACAAGATAATCTCTAGGGTCTCTTCTAATCTTTACTTTGTCTGTGAGTTGTTACTGAGAAAGTAGAGCAGGAAAATGGACTTAGATATCTATGGCCCAGAAGGAGATCAGAGTTTCTGGATAATTTGGGACACAGTGGCCAGCATATAAGTTGCTCCGTGGCCACATTTCAGAGCCACAGGAGGATCCCACCAGGATAGGGCTGTTTCATACTCTCCATTTCTTGGATGATTGCTTTCTCTGCTACTGGGATTAAAAAAAAAAAAAGGAAAAAACCTCTCATTGGCCTGTGACATGCTACATGAACCATCTATATTATGGATGCAACCATGGATGCCGCCAATGTTGATTCATACCTTGGCGACCTCATGGATCACTGACAGCCATGCCACCTGGCAAGCTGCCTGGAATTCACCGGGGCCTGTCAGAAGCCCCAGCTGCACCTCCATTTTGCAGGCAACCACAGGCCTGGCTTTCTACCCTTGGGTTTTAAGCCTACTATTATCAGTCTAACGAACAATCACATCCTCAAATCAAAAGTCAGGAATTCTAAGAGGAGCAATGCTGCTCATGGAACTGAGTGGTGACTTGCAGAAGTACAATGAGATAACAAAGTGTCTTTCAGACATCTTTTCATAATCCAAAGCCCTAGGTAGCCGATAAACAATGCACCGCCAGCCAGGCTGAGTTCTTGCTATCTTGTTGACTGAAGCATTCATTGTGAGGCTTCCTGGGCATCCTATTATGGGGGAAAGGAGGACTCTGACCATTTCTGCATAGTGTAGATTAATCTGAGGGCTGCATGACACCTTTGCTTCACGGTCTTCGTCTCATCGGGTGTCGCGAGGGAGGGCGAGTTGCTCTCTCTGGTTTTGGACACTTGCTTTTTGATCTTTTTTTGCTGCCTTTGATTTTTTCCTTTTGGCTCGAGGAAAGGTGGGTTGTCCCGGATAGAGCCTTGTGCCTGGCTTAGCATGCCATGCGCTGGAGGAGCATAACACTGAACATTCACCAGTGGGTCCAGGGCCAAGGTTAACAGATCTCCTTTCCTGACCTTTATGCTCAAATGATCTCATCAGACCGAACTAGGCGCACAGCTACAAAATACGCCCCCCCAAACACAACCACCTCCACCACCACCGCAGTTCTAAAACTCCTCCCACAAATCAAGTTGCAAGAGATTGAGGAAGGATTAAAGGGAGAGATGACTGAGTAATAAAGGTCAATGTCATTTTCTGAGAAACACTAGCATGTAGAGAATATTTGGCACCTGACAAAGTGGCCATTTCCCAGACTTGCAAATTGATCCCTATGTAGGGCTTGAGTCTTAAAAGAGATAATACCACATGCTTCAAATATAATAGACAATGGGACTAAAATAAATTTAAATAAGCTTTCCCTTTTCGTATTTTTTCTATGGTTTTATGAAAGTCAGCAAGCAAGGCTACAGAGGAAAAAGCAGTAGTTTTGAAATCAGACTGGAATTTGAGTTCCCATCATTTCTATGTTCCTGTTTACAAATCTCTAGAGTGGGGCTGAGTCAGGTGGCTCGTGCCTGTAGTCTCAGCTACTTGGGAAACTGAGGAGGGAGGATCACTTGAGTCCAGGAGTTCGAGTCCAGCCTCAGCAACATAGCGAAACTTTTTCTTCCCAACCACCCCCACCTCTGAAAAAAAAAAACAACTATAAAGTGGGGAATAATAGTACTTTCTTCATTATTGTTGTGAGGTTCAGGGTGTATGTAAAGGGCATGGCACGTAATAGGTGCTCAGCAAATAAAAGTGTTACTTATTCAGGAGCAATATATACATATATGTGTGTATATATATCTGATATATATATCAAATATATATATCATTTTATATATATATCTCAAATATATATATCATTTTATATATATATCTCAAATATATATATCATTTTATATATATATCTCAAATATATATATTTGAGATGGAGTCTTGCTCTGTTGCCTAAGCTGGAGTGCAGTGGTACGATCTTGGCTCACCACAACCTCTGCCTGCCGGGTTCAAGCAATTCTCCTGCCTCAGCCTCTCAAGTACTTGGGATTACAGGCACCCATCCCCAAGCCCAGCCAATTTTTGATAGAGACAGGGTTTCACCATGTTGGCTAGGCTGGTCTTGAACTCTTGACGTCAAGTGAGCCGCCTGCCTCAGCGTCCCAAAGTGCTGGGATTACAGGCATGAGCCATCACGCCTGGCCTTGAATTGCTTGTATTGCCCTTTCTGTCCAGATTTGCCAAGAATCAAATATCTAGGTGTAGTAAGAGACTGAGTCTCTGAATGGAAAAAAGGGCTAATTTTGCTACCCTGGGGTTGAGAGTCTTTATGATTTGTTGTGGAGATGGGCAACTGCTTCACAGCCAGTAGAGAATGAACACTTTTTGTATATTCCTAGGTAGGAAGGAACAGCAGTGGCTTGGGCCCTGCATCTGGCATAAAGAGGAATGCTGACCAACCTTTAACAAACTCCCTTAGGACCAGATATGTTTAAGAATTCAGAATTTTTCAGATTTTAAAAAAGTTAGATGGGCTGGGCCTGGTGGCTCATGCCTGTAATCCCACTTTGGGAGGCTGAGGCGGGAGTAACACTTGAGGGCAGGAGTTTGAGAACAGCCTGGCCAATACAATGAAACACCGTCTCTACTAAAAATAGGAAAATTAGCTGAAGGTAGTGGCAAACACCTGTAATCCCAGCTACTTGGGAGGCTGAGGGAGGAGAATTGCTTGAATCTGGGAGGCGGAAGTTGCAGTGAGTTGAGATCGCACCACTGCACTCCAACCTGGGTGACAGAGTAAGACTCTCAAAAAATAAAAAATTTAAAAAGGTAATATGGTGCAGTTAGTGTATATTATGTAAGACCTACAGCAGAGTTTGGGGCAATAACTTCTGAGCAAAAAACATTCAGATTTCTGTAACAAATATTTATCTTAAGTGGGATAAGTGAAGTCCACAAAGAAACTCAGGGCAGGTCAGGTTTTGCTACCAAATGAGTTATGAAAAAATCTTTTAGTATTCAGAGCTTTTTGGATTTCATTTTGCATTTTGTTGATTTATAGTAATAATAGAGATGATGATAAATAATAACCCAGTTGCATTTAACAAATATTTTCATTGTGTCAGGGTGTCTAAGTGCTTGGCATCTATTTTCTTACTTGTTCTGTAACAGTCTTGTGAGGTGGGTAGTATTGTTTTCCTTTTAGTGATGAAGAAAATGAAGCTCAGAGATATTAAGAAACTTTCCCCAGAGGACACAGCCATTAAATGGCAAACCTAGGATTTGAACCTATATTCATCTGATTGCAAAGCCTATGCTGGTAAAAATCAATCAGTGTTTTTCCCTGCATAGTAGAGGTTGCCTCACCTTAGAGTCAGAGACTTTGTCTTGTGGATGATAGAACATTTGCCAGGCTATTTTAGCCCCATGATTTGAGCTGGGCTGGAAGTGTCCTAAACTGACCAGTAGTTGTGCCATGTAAAGGGATAAGATGTCAGTAGGAGTGGATGATGGATGGCATAAACCTGGCCATTGCAATATGAGCATGCTGGCTGTATTGACACAAGGCTGACCCAGACAGACTTTGACCTTGGTTTGATCTCCCGCCATTCAAGAAAAGCTTCCTTCAGCTTCAAATGGCCTTACTTGGAGCTCAGCTGTACAGAAAGGGTAAGTGAGCTGTCCAGGCCCAGACCAGGCCTCATGTCTGTGTGTGGGACCTCTATTGTTTGGGTAGAGTACTACAGAAAAAAAAAAAAAATCCTAATGAGCCTTAATACGGGAGGAAATGGCCATCCTAAAAATAACGCCAGGCTCTGTGGAGTAATGACATCATTAGGCAACTCCAGCCTAGAGGGATTCTAAGCACTTTTGACTAGACATTTTATTTCAGCACAAGATGTATCAAGTAGATCTATTATGCTTGTCAGCCCAAGACAGGGTTGCAAGGCAAGAATTAAGTGAAAGGCTTATGTGAAGGGCCATGACACTTCCTTTAATCACATTTTACATAATTGGAATAGTTGCTATTTCCAAATCTTTGGCTGGGCAGTCTTCATGACCATAACAAAACAGATCTGGGAAGAGAAGAAACTCTATCATCTGGAGAGGACCTGGCATTTTAACTTAATTCTAAGTCGTGGGGAGGAGAAGAGGCCTGGGGAACTGGATTAACCAAGAGCTGCTGACAAAGACGGAAGTAGATGTCATGGAGAATTCCTCGGCTCTGGGATTATCCTCCTCTTTTTGGCTGACAAGTGAGCAGAAGGTTTTCTACTTCCCATGGTTTTTTTCCCTAACAAGTTCCTAGGATCATGCATGAAATAACAAGGCTTTATCATCTTCTGTTTAGCTTTCTCTACTTGGCCATGAGCTCAGGGAGGCCAGGATTGGATTTATGCATTCCTTCCTCCCCAGCACTCAGCATAGTGCCTGGCGCGTATTGTGATGCTCAATAACAATGTGTTGAATTACTTTGGGAGGTCATGGCAGGAGGATTGCTTGAGCCCAGAAGTTCAAGACCAGCCTGGCAACATAGTGAGACCCCCGTCTCAATTAAAAAACTATATAGATCTAGATCTAGATTGTACATATATATATAAATTTAGATCAAATGCCCATGAATTAGTTTTGTAAATGGTGAGGGACTATTTTGTACATCTCTGTTTGTTCACTTGCAAGAGGTTATTATTAATGTATCGTAGCCCCAGGAATAGAAGGGGAAGCCAGTCCTTCTCCATCAGAGCAGTGAAATGTGCACTGGACTAGGGGCAAAGAGACCTGCATGCCATGGCTTCAGTCAAGTGGTTCTAACAACTCAGGGTCCCTTCATGTAAAGTAATGATAAAAACTCTTAGTATCTCCTGGCTTCACAGAGGGACCAGCAGAATACATGACATTAAACCTGACTGTAGTATGGAGACAAATCAGCCTGCTATTAAAACTCAGGCCTAAAGGTTCTTTCCCATTTCCATTGCACTGGTCCTGGACCTCTCATGGGTTCATCTCCCTGAGGAAGCAGGGAAAGTGAGGGGTGACCACTCTTCATGTGGTCTGGCCACGTGCCTGGCCATGCGCTTGTTTTTCCCCAGAACAAAATGTCTGTTTCAGCTCCCTCGTTCCCTCCCTCCCTTCTTTGCCCTCCTTTCCCACTTGCAGTCCTCACTCAGCCTTCCCCTCTCTTTGCTCTGGCCCCCTGGGGCCTGTCATAATTAGAAAAGGAGGAAAGGGGGGAGCCATCCTAGCCCACCAGGGTTTTAGAGGGAGTTGGGACTACGTGCTGGGAACCCAGAGCTGCAAAGGTTTCAACGTCTTTCTTCCCTTTTAACCTGGGACTTTAGCAGGCCCTGTGCTAAAGTCTGGGAGGGGCCAAGGTAAGGCCAGGAACACATGGCTTTGCATGTGAATATGTACATAGCAAAATGTGAGTATGTGCACATGTGTGTAAAGATGTGTATGGATGTGGGTATGGATTAATCATGTGTTGTGCTTCTGAAGCGAGAGCAACGCAGAAAAGGATTCTTTTTAATCCAGAAACTTTAATCCATGTCATCTTTGGGGTACAAATTCTCTGGGGAATCTTTTTGTACTTACCCCTCTTTCTTTCCTCACCTCATTGCCCCCAGGCTCTCCATTCTACCTTAACAAAAGGAAAGCAAAGTTTGGAGTAGATGGGGGAGGCCTCCCAATCCTTTCTCCCTCCCTCCAAACCAGGTGTTGGCTTGAGACGGCACCATAGTCGCTCGCAGGGGGTGGATGCTGGCTTCCCACCTTCTGCGGAGCCACACCACAGTCTCGCGCCTGTGCTGGCATTTTCCTGAGCAATGCTGAGGGGATCATTAATCTGTCTCCTTGCTATTTTTCTGTCCAGCCCAAGGGACAACTCTGGCCTATAAATCAGCTCAGTATGAAGTGGGAAAATAAAGAAAGGGATACAGGAAGGAGGAAAATAGCCATTGAGAAGCATACAGATCTGCGGTGTGAGACCCAGAAAGTGAAGGAAGAAGGAAGAACGCTCTTTTGAGGAAATAACATGGAGAAAAAATTATACTAACATGGCAGGGCCAGATCTGGGACAAAGGAGATCTTGAATCTGGTCTTCAAGATGTTATTCTAAGCTTCTTGCTTTAGCTAATCTCTCTGGGCTACAACTAGGCCATCTGTTAAGGTGGGATCCCACCATGCACTCACTCAGCTTTGTGCATTCCTGGAAATTAGAGCATGTGCAAAGAAACAAAACAAATTCATAAATGCAAATTATTAAAACCTTACATATTTCCTCATGCAAATTAATTAATACAACGTACTCATGTTGAAGATTTCTAAGCAGCCCTGTAGGAACTGGGAGGCAGTGCAGTCAGTGGGAAGGACATGGGCCTGGAATCCGGCCTCATAAGGATTTTCTCCAAGTCTCTGTCCATTCCGTTAACTGTTGGCCAGCACCTCAGTTTCCTCATTCTTTAATATACTTCTGAACGCCAAACTTCTGCACTGATGGAAGTTGTGACCACAGCGATATGAAGCACTCTCATTCCTCTCAGTGATGCTTCCACATCTTGGCAATCATTCACAGGTACCTCAGCTTGAAGGGAGAAAGGGCTGCCTCAGTGTGGGCCATCACTGTGGGTCCCAGCTGTAGCCCATTGCTTTCTGGGCCACATGGGCTTGACCAATCCCTTCTGGGACAAAGTCTGCTCTAGGGGCATTGATATTTGCAGAGGCAGTTTGGTGGCTTAAAGAAGAGGTCCCCAACCCCAAGCAGGAGGTGAGCGGCTGGTGAAGCTTCATCTGTACTTATGTCCACTCCCCATTGCTTGCATTACTGCCTGAGCTCCACCTCCTGTCAGATCAGCCATGGCATTAGGTTCTCATAGGACCATGAACCCTATTGTGAACTGTGCATGTGAGGGATCAAGGCTGCATGCTTCTTATGAGAATCTAATGCCTGATGATCTGTCACTGTCTTTCATCATCCTCAGATGGGACCATCTAATTATAGGAAAACAAGCTCAGGGCTCCCACTGATTCTACATTATGGTGAGTTGTATAATCATTTCATTACATATTACAATGTAATCATAATATAAATTAAGTGCAAAATAAATGTAATGCACTTGAATCATCTCAAAACACTCCCCTGCACCTCCAGTCTGTGGAAAAATTGTCTTCCACGAAAATGGTCCCTGGTACCAGAAAGGTTGGTGACCGCTGGCTTAAAGAGCTCAGGCTCTAGAAACAGATGGGCTTGGGTTTAAAGCCACTGGTGAACTATGTTGCCTCTAGGAAGATCCTGAGCCTGTTCTGAGGCCCTATAACCACATCTGTGAAATGGAACCACAACACCTGCCTTTTCTTGTGAGCATTAGGGATAGTGCATGGAGAGCACATAGGACAATTCCTGAAGAACAAAGACACTCAGTGAAGGACAACATTTACTATTATTGGACCACTGGAGTTGAAGACTGGAAAAGAGGATGAATGGGAATGAATACACCCCTCAGGTAGACATCTCACAGAGCTGGTAAAGTGTGTGTGCTTACTTTTTTTTTTTTTTTTTTTTTTTGAGACAGGGTTTCACTCTCTCACCCAGGCTGGAGTGCAGTGGCATGATCTTGGCTCACCGCGACCTCTGCCTCCCAGGCTCAAGCAATTCTCCTGCCTCAGCCTCCCAAGTAGCTGGGATTACAGGTGCACACCACTGCGACCTGGCTAATTTTTGTATTTTTAGTAGAGACAGGGTTTCACCATGTTGGCCAGGCTGGTCTCGAACTCCTGACCGCAAATGATCCACCCACCTTGGCCTCTCAAAGTGCTGGGTTTACAGGCATAAGCCACCATGCCTGGCCTGTGTGTGCTTACTTAGTGAGCTTGTGCACATATGTGTACATGTGCATGGGTCTGACTGATGTGTTAAGTGTGTGTGAAATAAGCGCATTTGTGTGTAAGAATGTGTGATATGTGCACACGTTTATGCACAAATGAGTGTGTACATGTGTGCATATAAATGTAGTTTTGAGTGAGTGTGAGTGTGTTTGTGCGTTGGGGTACTCACACTGACTAGTGTTTCAGATAGACTTTAGCTTTATTCATGCTTCTCTCTCCACCTGAAGTGTTCTTCTCTCCTTCCCTATCCTGTAAACTCCTTTTGATTTATCAAGATTCAACTCGTATCATCTCTCAAGCCATCCTTGAGCTCTTTGGGAAGAGTTGATCATTCTTCCCTGTGTTTTCCTCTGCCTTTACTCTAATTAGAGTAAGCTGCAGGTGGAGGCATTAACTGTATGACCTCTAGACTCAGACGTTATAGGTTTGAATCTTGGCTCTTCGACTTGTAGCTGAGTGATCCCAGATCAGTTATCTGACCTTTGGAAGCCTTAATTTTCTTATCTATAATACGGAAATAATGGCGTCATGCTCATAGGATTGATAGGTTTAAATAACACAATGCATGTAGAGCATTTCACATGGCACCTGGTTTGTAATAAGTGCTCAGACTGTATCAATTATCATCATTACTCTTACGAGTGTATTTGTCACATAGTATTAAAATATTAGAGGTGGCCAGACATGGTGGCTCACACCTGTAATCCCAGCACTTTGGGAAGGCAAGGTGGGTGGATCACCTAAGGTCAGGAGTTTGAAACCAGCCTGGCCAACATGACGTAACCCTGTCTCTACTGAAAATACAAAAATTAGCCAGGTGTGGTGGTGGGTGCCAGTAATCCCATTGCTCTGGAAGCTGAGGCAGGAGATTCACTTGAGCCTGGGAGGTACAGGTCACAATGAGTGAGATCGCGCCACTGCACTCCAGACTGGGTGACAGAGCGAGACTGCGTCTCTCTCTCTCTCTCTATATATATATATGTATGTATATATATATGGTTCATTTTCATATTTGTTCCCCCAAATCTGTGAACTCCCTGACCATAGACTCTTTCTCTAGCATCTATGCAGTAGCCTGACATCCAGTAGCAGTTTAGTAAACATAAAGTAGTACTACTTATCTCTTCTCTTCCCTATTTCTATTTTTTTTCCCCACCTTAGCCTCTCCAGACTCCCTTTTATGTTACCATCAGAAGGAAAACTTGAAGGCTAGAGAACAGCCTCATTCCCATACAAAAGACATCCTCAAGCAACGCATAAAGATCCACACTGTATCTATACTTAGCAGGCATTTGGCTTAGATTTATTACATCACCAAGGCTATTTTTTCCTGCAGTTGTATTCAATGGCCTCAATTGAAACACTAGAAAGCCTCTTCTGGACCATCAATGAGTCCAAGATCAAAACTTCTGGTAGGACAACACCCTACTGTTGCTGCTCCATAGAAAATACCCTTGGCCACCCTGGTCTACTCATTCCCCAAATATGCAACACCACGTGCAAAACCAGGTCCAGAAAGAGAAAAGGCCAGCTTGCCACAGAAAACTGACCCCCAGAAGTCACAGTGCAAAATACATACAAATAAATCATTGTATAGGACACAGGCTACCAGCCTCTTCAACTTGTTATCCTGCCTTTGTTTTCTCCCATCCCTCCTTTTCCCGAAGGGATCTGAACTGGAGGCTCAGGCACATCCTAGTTTCTAAGGCAGTCTTGATTGGGGCAGGGACTTCAGTGCAATCATCTGGTGAGGATGAGAACTAAGTTATGTTCTCTGACACTCAGGATTTGGTGTGCTTGGATGAGCACTGGGTACCCAAGAAACCTCCTAGTCAGGGCATTTCCTATGCTTCTACTATTATTCAATCCATAGGCCAAGACTTCTGCTTTGATGCACCACTCTGTAATTTTCTCCCACTCTATAATTTTCTGGGCTCTCTGTCTGGTATTACTAAGCCCCTTGCAGCTGGGACCGCTGCTCTGAAACTCATCAATGATGGGGTCTCTGGGAGGCCATCTGCTTCTTATCTGTCTTTCTTCCTGGGATTGGTTGCATCTCTACATCCCTTTGCCCATTGCAAGGGGCTTGCTGTATATGGATGGAACATGGATGCTGTATCCCCTTCCCTTTGGCCTCACCTCATCTCATCTTTTGAACTTCTCAGACCTGTGTTTGGCTTTGCCCAATTTTGTATAGGCAACAAGCATATACATACTAGACTCACTGGGCCCGCCCCAAGGTCCCAGCCAGTAAAATTTGGCTAATTGCTCCCAAAGCACTGAGGACTACATGAAGCAGTGTAAAAGTTGTATGGCTATCTTCATTGTTCCTTGTAAGGATAGGTTAAAGTGCCATTCCTAAGCAGGTTTGGCTGGGCATGCATTCATGCTGGGAAGGGAAGAGGTGTGAAAGGTGGTAGCTGAAGAGCAATGTAGACTATAGGGAGGCCTGGTGTATTAATCAGGGTTCTCCAGAGAAGCGGAACCCATAGGATATATAGAGAAATATAAGAGGAGATTTATTATGGGAATTGGCTGACACAATTGTGGAAGCAAGAAGTCCCACAACCTGCCATCTGTGAGCTGGAGAACCAGAAAAACTGGTGGTGTAATTCAGTCTGAGTCTGAAGGCCTATGAACCAGGAGCTCCTGTATTTGAGGGCAGGAAAATACACATGAGTGTGTATTCGTGCACATAAGTGTGAAAGAGAGACGAAGAGAAATTCAGTTTGAGATATGTTCAAAGTCAGGTGCTTATAGAGTATACCCAGAGTTTCCAGTAAGAGATTAGATCTACAGTGATAGAACTCAAGGGAGAAACCTGGGTTACAGACATAGACTTGGGAATCATCGAGACCCCTAAGGTCATTGAATCCATGAGTCTGCCTAGGAAGATAGTGCAGAATGAGAAGGGGGAGCTGAGTCTTGAGCCTGGAAGATTCCCAATATTTATGCTGTAGGCAGTGGAAAATGAGCTGCCATGGAGTCTGAGAAGAAGTACAAAGAAAACCTGAGAAATGTAGCCTTTCCAAAGCCAAGGGAGGAAAGAATTTCAAGAAAGAGGAATGATGAATAAGATAAGGGCTGAAAAGTGTCCATGGGCTTTAGTCACAGACATCACTGGTGATTTAGGAAAGAGATGTTTCAGTCTGGGGCAAAAGTCAAACTGGTGTGGATTTTGGAATAAGAAGGTGAGGACATTTTAAAAAAGCTGGCTGGGAAGGGAAGAGGTGTGGAAGGTGGTAGCTGAAGAGCAATGTAGCCTACAGGGAGGCCTGGTGTGTTAGTCAGCGTTCTTCAGAGAAGCAGAACCAATAGATATATACAGAGATATAAGAGGAGATTTATTATGGGAATTGGCTGACACAATTATGAAAGCAAGAAGTCCCGCAACCTGCCATCTGTGAGCTGGAGAACCAGGAAAACTGGTGGTGTAATTCAGTCTGAGTCTGAAGGCCTGCAAACCAGGAACTCCTCTATTTGGGGGCAGGAGAAGATAGCTGTCTCAACTCAAGAAGAGAGAGAGAATTGACCCTTTCTCTGCCTTTTGTTTGTTTGTTTGTTTGTTGTTTTTTTTCTATTTGGACCCTCAACAGATTAAATGGTGCCTGCTCACAAGTTGGTGAGGACAGATCTTTACTCAGTCTAATGATTCAAATGCTAACCTCTTCCAGAAACACCCTAACCCAGAATAATGTTTTACCAGCTATCTGGGCATCCCTTAATCCAGTCGAGTTGCTACAAAATTAACCATCACAGTCTGCTTGATTGTTTTCTTTTTAATGGAAGAGACTTTAGTGTATGTGATTCTTCAAGGAAAGTAGACAGGGAGAGTTAAGTATCGAGGTTAGAGAGGGGATTCATGATAAAGAGAAATTCCTTTTTTTCTTTTTGGAGACAGGGATCTCACTGTGTTGCTCAGCCTGGAGTGCAGTGGTGCAATCAGCTCTCTGCAGCCTTGAACTCCTAAGTTCAAGTCATCCTCCTGTCTCAGCCTCCCAAGTAGCTGTGACCACAGACATGTGACACCACACTAGGCTAATTCTTTTTTTTATTTTTTATTTTTAGGGATGAGGTCTCTCCACATTACCCAGACGGGTCTCAGACTCCCGGTCTCAAGCAATCCTTCTGCCTCAGTCTCCCAAGTAGCTGATATTACAGGTGCATGCCACTGTGCCTGGCTAATGAAGAGAAATGTGATGCTGAGCACAGGTGGAAACACGAGCTTTCGACAGGAGAGGGACCCCTCTTCACCTTTAGACTAGATCTAGCAACCACCTATTAGACAGAGAGAATGACCAGAAGGATGTCAGGTGGCAGATCAGTGGCCTACACTCTTAACGTTTGGCAGAGATAATCCACACAGACAAATTAGAGTTGCCTGAACTTGAAATATCTAAAATAATAAAACTCTCAAAGTGGCATTTCAGGGACTCTGACACACATCCGCAGTGACCCATGATGGTACAGGAGGGGTTGCCAGTGACCCTGAAATGCTACTGTATGGTGCCTGCCTAGTGCTAATGCGAGATGGAACTCTTGCCTGGAGAACAGGCCCACTGGGGAGGTGCTGCCCTCCCAGGGGTGCTGGGCAGGGGTCTTCCCTTTGGGGACTGATTGCAAGGTTCCTCTGACAGGGCCTTTCCTTGCCCACTACCATTTTTCTTCATTATTTCTGCTATGTCACCCGTCATGTTGTCAGTTTCCTCTCAGAACGGCGATAAATGGCGCCTCTCATGTGCTGTCCTTAGGGGACACCTGTTATTTATTTCCATGATGGGCAAGATGCCATGGCTAATTAAGAAAAATTGTGGGCTGTCCACAGCCAATCCATAGTTGCCTGTCAGCTCAGCCCTATAGTCCTTCACCCCACATTGGAGCCATTTTCCCCACTGAGAGCTTTTGGGGGTCAGGAGATGAGAAACAATGGACGCCCCTCCCTTCCTTCATCCCTGAAAAGTTCCACACCCCATTTCCTGCTAAAGTACATGGGAATCGTAGGCCTATGCTGGAGGCCTCTTCCAAGCCTCAGACCCCTGAGGGCAGGGGGAAGTCAATCAGGGCCTTTCCTTCTGTTCACCCTAAGAACCCTGGAGACACGGCCAGCAGAGGAGTGTTCCCTCCCTCGTGACCTGGCAGGGAAAGAAAGGCAGGTTTCTGGCCAGGGCCACACGGACACAATGACCTAGAAAAACGAAATGACACCTTGCTCCTGCACGGGTTACCTGACTCAGCCTAGTCTCGGCTTCTCTAAACAATAGATATTGCTGGCTGCACCTTCTGGAGTCCCCAGATTTCCAGGCCCTGTAAAAGGTGGTAGAAAGTTGGTGTGTGGGAGTCGGGGGAGAACCTACTCAGGAGAGGCAGCTCCTGGCCTCTGGGGAGCGAATGGTAGGGGACTCAAGATGAAATGGGGCAGGGTGCAGTGGCTCACATCTGTAATCCCAGCACTTTGGGAGACCAAGGTGGGTGGATCACTTGAGGTCAGGAGTTCAAGACTAGCCTGGCCAACATGGTGAAACCCCGTCTCCACTAAAAATAAAAAAAAATTAACCAGGTATGGTGGCCGGCGCCTGTAATTCCAGCTACTCGGGAGGCTGAGGTGAGAGGATTGCTTGAATCCAGGAGGTGGAGGTTGCAGTGAGCTGAGATTGCACCACTGCCCTCAAACCTGGGAAACAGAGCGAGACTCAAAAAAAAAAAAAAAAAAAGATGCTGTGGGGTTTGGTGGAGGTTAGAATGGGGCACAGAGGGATGTGGATGAGTCTTTCTCTCAAGGCTTTTTTTTCTTTGGGATGCAGTTTCACTCTGTGGCTCAGGCTGGAGTGCAGGGGCACCATTATGGCTTGTTGTAGCCTCAACTTCCCAAGGTCAAGCAATTCTCCCACCTCAGCCTCCCAAGTAGCTGCGACTACAGATGCACACCACCATGCCTGGCTAATTTTTAAATTTTTTGTAGAGATGGGGGTCTCACTATATTGCCCAACCTGGTCTTGAGCTTTTGGTCTCAAGCAGTCCTCCTACCCTGGACTCCCAAAGTGCTGGGATTATAGGAGTGAGCCACGTGCCTGGCCTGAAGAGTTTCTTACCTAAGCGGGTGTCATACTTCTGGGAGGATATGAGTGGAGGCTTGCCCAGGACAGGAGAATTGCCTGGATATTTCCTGTGCTCTTGAGACCCCGGATATTTTGAAATTCTTTACAGGAATTTTCTTATAACTTCAGATGCCCAGGTGGTATTCTTTATAGTCCTGACAAAAGAGGCAAAAGGCATAGGGGAAGGGAGAGAGGCAGGTGTGACTGGCCTTGGGAAAGCTTTGGCTGAAGATTGGATCAGCGATTTGTGCCCTAAATGAAGGCTGGGGAAACCTGAGTCCGGTGCCTGCAACTGCGATATCACTCATCATGACTTCTCCCTCTGTCTGGCTTGCACGACTTCCAGCCCTCCCTGCTGGTCAGGCTATCAGAGCACTGCCCGAGAAGAAATTACATTGCACTCAGAGACGCGATAACTTCAGAGCAGCCTGTTTTCTTCACACTGGGACACAGTGCAGCCTGCCCCTTTTGTCTCCACTTTGATTCACATTGTACCTATTTTAACACACAGTCCAGGACAAAAGTCCAGTGTGTGTGACTCCCTCCTCCAGCTCACCCTCTGGTGCTGCTCCCTGCCCCCATCGGCAGAGATAGGCACACCCTGCAGTGATGTGATCTGGGGTTGACATCCTAAGGACCCGACTGCTTCAGGAATTGCAGATGTTCCCATTAAAACCAGCAGGGCTAATCTGAGCACAAGTTGCTGTAATGCTGAAGGAAATAACAGTTTGCTGGGTTTCTCTGACTCCCCAGGTCCAGGAAAGAAAACATTTACAGGGAGGAAAAGGAACAAAGAAGAGAAAGGAAAGGAAGTCTACACACATGGCTGTGTGGTTTTGGCCCTTATTTCACCCAGACGAGGCCAGTGGCGATTGCATACTGTTTTCTGCACAACCAGACCTGCACCTAGTCTTATAGCTGCACAGTTTTGTGGGCAGACACAACTTCTAGACATCACCAGGAAACCACAGGAGGAACCTTGTGTTCTAGATCCATCTGGGGGATGAGGGTTACCCCCAGCCAAGTCCAGACCAGCCTGGGTTCTGTTGCCTTGGATGGAGGGTCCCACGGGCCGGGGGAGGATGCTCAGGCAGCAGGGAAAGACAGATGGGAAAGAAGCCCTTTATCATCCCTGGATGTCTAGACCTTCTGAAACATTCGGTCACTATTTTTTGTTTTTTTGGTTTTTTTTTAGGCAATGCTGTCTCTGAGCATTGGCCAGTTCTTGAAAGGTCGGCTGTTAGGGTGAGCAGGATTTGCAGAAAACAAAGGGAAAGAAGTATACTAAAGAAAACAATACAGAGACTCAACAAGACTTGAAAACTCTAGAAATCTGAAACTCATCTGGCAGACTTGAGACTGTGACTCTCATCATGAAGAGTTTATGGCAGAGCAAACACAGAGTGCAGTGGGATAGGGAAGGCGGACATAGTAGAGTCCCTTTCAGCTCCCATCCAGTCCAGAGTGAGCACCCTCAGCTCACCCAGGCTGTAGAGTGAGCCCCAGGGGGTGACTGCAGCTCTGCCTGGCTCTGCCATGTTCCAGCCACACTCAACTCATAGGCAGCTCTGACAATAGCTTTTCCCACAGGATCAGCCCCCTTCAGAGATGACTTCTCAGTCTCTGTGAGGACTTGTGTGTGTTAAAGGGCACACAGTCTGTAAAATAGGTATAAATGCAGCATCTACTTCGGCAGAGTTTTTCTGAATCTCCATAATTCTGGATACATTTTCTCCAGGATTGGGATTCTCCATCCAGGTCTCTCATTACTTCTGTCTTGAAATCTATATTCTTCTTTTCTCAATTCAGTCCATTTCAGAGAGCAGATGATATTTAAACTGGGCCTTAACATGTGTCTAAGAGTTCACCAGGCAGATGGCATTTGCTGTTGCATTCACTCACAAGCATTCGTGCCTGATTCTGAATGCCAAGCACGGTGCAAGCATTGGGTTTACAAAGACGAGGTCACTGACTTCAAGGAAGATACAATTTAATGCAGGAGACAGACATAGAAATAATTAACTATGATAGAAAGCTGAATGGAATAAGGGCTAAATAGCAGCATTTGAAATGACTTCTGCCTTGAGATTCAATCTGCTGCTGTCTGAGTCTAGGCTGAGCCCCTGGCTACCTGAGAAGTATGTCTATTGTCCTCTACCTCTTCTGAACTAACTCAATATAAGTCAACCTTTTATTTCTTCCTCTGAATGTCTGCCCTATTCCTCCTGCGAAGAATGCCTTGATGTAGACTTCTTTCAACCAAATAACAATAATGATCAATTTCTGAATGCCCAGTGATTCACAAATATCTTTGGGCCTTGGAGAAGTCATCGTATTTATAAGTGTGAGAACCTGGATTTACATCCCAGTGTGCGGAATCTTAAGTGCTCTTACTACTACATCATCATGTTCCCTTATAAGTTGAATTTGGGGTTGAATTGAACTACTCAACACCACTTTGGAATGAGATGGGGTGAATATATATATATATATATATTTTTTTTAATCTCATTTAATCCTTGCAGCAATCTTATGAGTTCAAGATGATATATACTTTCTTGGAAGTATAGAGATGTATCTTGTTTAAAATTAAGAGTGATAGTAATACTGGACAATTCCATAGTGCTTTAAATTTTCCAAAGAGCTTGCACACACATTATATCATCTCATCCACTTAACCACTTACATATACAGTCAGACGGCACCAACATTAGTTACCCCAAATATATCATCTATTCAAATAACTCATTCACGGCAGGCATTCTTCTAAGTGCTTTACGTATATTAATTCATGAGACCCTACAAGAAGTCATGGTTAGCCAGGTGTGGTGGCTTATGCCTGTAATCCCAGCACTTTGGGAGGCCAAGGTGGGTGGATTGCCTGAGCTCAGGAGTTCAAGATCAGCCTGGGCGACAGAGTGAAACCCTGTCTCTACTAAAATACAAAAAATTAGCCGGGCATGGCAGCATGTGCCTGAAATCCCAGCTACTTGGGAGGCTGAGACAGGAGAATCGCTTGAACCTGGGAGGCAGAGGCTGCAGTGAGCTGAGATTGCCCCACTGCTCTCCAGCCTGGGTGACAGAGCGAGACTCCATCTCAAATAAAAAAAAAAAAAGAAGTCATTCTTATGATTACCATTTTAAAGATGAGGAAACTGAAATACAGAAGGGGTAAGTAACTTGCCCTGGATTACAGAATCAGTAAATGCAAAACTGGAATTTGAACCCAAGCAGTCTGTCTCTTAAGTGCTGTGCTATACTAAGAAGGATTCCTTCTGCTATTTTTTGAGCCAGGTGTCCTAGCTATAAGGAGTCAACTTTTTATCCCAGTTCCTAGCTAGCTGAAAAATCCAAAGCTTGTATGTTTGACTTATGTCTTAGGTGTTTCTAGGGGCAAGATGTGCTGTAAGTCTTGAGAGGTGACCAGGTAGCTCTAGGCAAAAAATGTATATATTAGGCATGAAGTTGTATAAGAGCATGACATTTTGGGGGAGCAGCATTCAGCAGGCTTGGTTGTGGGTGCATAGGCTAGAATAATGTAGATGAATATGGAAAGTAACGTGGTACCAGATTGTACAGGGTCTCATATGCCATGCTAAGGAATGATCACATTATGCTGAAAGTGATGGGGATCCATGGAAGAACTTTAAGGAGGGGATTATAACTAACAGATTTTTTCTTTAGAAAAATTGTGCTGGGTGCAGTGGTTCACACCTGTAATCCCAGCATTTTGAGAGGCTGAAGCAGGTGGATTGCTTAAGCCCGGGAATTTGAGACCAGCCTGGGCAACATGGAGAAACCCTGTCTCTACAAAAAATACAAAAAAATCTAGCCAGGTGTGGTGGCACTCGCCTGTAGTCCCAGCTACTTGGGGGGCTGAGGCAGGAGGATCACCTGAGCCCTGGAGATGGAGGCTGCAGTGAGCTGAGATTGCACCACTGTACTCCAGCCTGGGCAACAGAGCAAGACTCTGTCTCAAAAAAACACATATTCTTGTATCAGTATGGAGGATGAAATAGAGGGGGAGGAGGCCAGATACCACAAAGAGCCTTTTGCAATGGTTCAAACAAGAGACAATGAAATTAGACAAGCTGTGAGGTGGTGACTACCATCAAGCTAAGGCACTAGCATGGAGAATAGAGAGGATGGGATAGGCTTGAGGGCTATTTGAGAGAAAGAGACAAGACTTTGTAAATGGGTTAAAGAGAAGGAGAGGGAAGATATGTGATTATTTCTCACATTTTTCTCTTGACTAACTTGGGAGATGGTGATACTATTAACTAAGGGAATATGAGCGTAATAGGTTTTTATGGGGGAGATGATAAGTTTGGTTTTGAAAACTTGATCTTGAAGTGCTCTAGGGAAATCTAGTTATAGGTACTTAGAAATAGTAGGTGTTTCTTACAAACCAATAAATAAAAGAACATCTTTATAGAATAAAATGGACAAAGTAAACAAAACCACAATTTTCAAAGGGAGAAATACAAGGAACAATTAACAAAAAATTAACAAATAAAAACTGAAATTCTTTTGAAATAATGATAAAATAAATGGGCAAAATGAAAAACAATGCTATTTTGTATTCTTGGTAAGGGTTTGGGAAAACTAATATTCTCGTCCATTGTTGGTGAAGAACATACATTGGTACAATCTTTTTTTTGAGGACAATTTGACCAAATGTATGAGCAACTTTTTATTTTTATTTTTATGTTTATAAAGACAGGGTCTCACTATGTTGTCTAGGCTGATCTCGAATTCCTGGGCTCAAGTGATCCTCCTGGTTTGGCCCATCCCAAAGTTCTGGGATTACAGACATGAGCCACCATGCCCGGCCTCACTTATGAGCAACTTTAAAAAGGTTTGTATGTTTGAACACAGCAATTTAGCCACAAGAATGCCATCACCATATTGTTTATGATAGTATAAAATACTGGACAAGGCTAATGTGCAAAAATTAGAAGAAAAGTTTAAAAGAATTTTGATAGTCATGTCATGAAATACTGTGCAGTTATTAAAATAATGGTGTAGGATTATACTTAGTGATCTGGGAAGACTACAACAAAAAATAATCACCCAGCAATGTTTAATTATGTCAATAATATTTGGCCAATATGTATGGCCAATATTTTAGCAAAAAAAGATAGATTTTTATACCAAATATTCAATATTTTGCATACAAATGTTTATAAAGTTAGAGATACATCAAACTATTAGTAGTGATTATTTCTGGAAGTTGGAATTTCAGGTTTTTGCCTTTTGGATTTTCTTTGTTTCCTTGCATTTCCCAATTTTCTACAGAAATCATGTATTACAGGCCAGGCACGGTGCTCACGCCTGTAATCCCAGCACTTTGGGAGGCCGAGGCAGGCGGATCACCTGAGGTCAGGAGCTAAAGACAGCCTGGCCAATATGGTGAAACCCCGTCTCTACCAAAAATACAAAAATTAGCCAGGAGTGGTGGCGGGCACCTGTAATCCCAGCTACTCAGGAGTCTGAGGCAGAAGAATTGCTTGAACCGGGGAGGGCGGAGGCTACAGTGAACCGAGATCATGCCATTGCACTTCAGCCTGGGCAACAGAGCAAGACTCCAACTCAAAAAAAAAAAAACAAAAAAACCCAAAAATCGTGTATTACTTGTGGAATTTTAAACAGTAACTTAAAAGTCTAAAGTTTTGGGTAATCAAGATTACTTTTACAGAAGGGATGATTCTGAAGCTTAGCAGGTGATGAGTACTAAAGGTGAAGAATTGGGAGTCACTGGCTTATAGATGAGAGTGGATGAAACAACCCAGGGAGAGCAGGCGGAGAGTGAAAGCGAAAACTAAGCTGGATGCTGTGGCTCACACCTGTAATCCCAGCACTTTGGGAGGCTGAAGTAGGTGGATCACTTGAGACCAGGAGTTTGAGACCAGCCTGGCCAACATAGTGAGACGCTGTATCTACAAAAAATAAACAAAAAAAACTTAGCCACGCATGGTGTTGCGCAGCTGTAGTCCCAGTTACTGGGGAGGCTGAGGTAATAAGATCTCTTGAGCCCAAGAGGTCGAGGCTACAGTGAGCTGTGATTGCACTACTGCACTCCAGCCTGGGTGACAGAGTGAGACCCTGTCTCAAAAAAAAAAAAGGCAAAAAGTGAGCCCTGGAGAGTAACAAGATTTATGGAGTTAGTGAAGGGAAATTCATTAAGATTTCCTGAGAAAGAGTAGTAGGAGGAATGGTGGTTGATCAAAAGCAAGTCATGCTCTGTGATAAAGATCAAAGAAGAAGAAGGTTTCTTAAAGAATGAAGTGATCACTGCGGTGGGCAACAAAGAGGTCCAGTAGGTTGAAGGCTGAAGGGCGGTTGTCGGGAGAAAAAAAAGCAGGTTGGAGAGCTCTTGGATGACTCTGGTCTGGGCTGGGTGTTGCTGCCCAGTGAAACATTGGAGATGGCAAGTGGAGTTTACTCTCTGAAGGATCTTTGTGGGTAGGAAGGCAAGAGGACATGGCTTTTGGGGCGGAAGCAGAGTTGAATAATGGGATGTTTTTAACAGAAGAGACTTGGGATGTAATTAGGTTGAGTTAAGGGAGCCATTATTAGCGAAGAAATTGAAGAGATGAGGGAAAGTGGGGATGAATAATGGACAAGATTGGAGGGATGTGGGAGAGGAAGAGATAAGCGTACACGTGGGTGGATTGGCCTGGAACTGAGAGAGTGGCTAGTTCTGGAAGAGGGAGGATCCGCCCTTTTCTGCAGGGGAAGAGGGAAGGCATCCTGAATGCTGAGCTGAGCTGCCCACATCCACACATCAGGACTGTAGGATGTGTCCTCCCAGCTGCTGGGTTTCCCCTCTTCTTTGAGAATGGCCTCAGTTGAAGAGTCGCCTTAAGCAAGGCCACAGCTCTTCCTGGGGCCTCCCACATCTTGCTCTCAGAAGGGTCCTCTGCCTGGTTAAAAGCTCTGCTGAGACTATCTTGAAATTATCAGTGATTTTATCTTTGAATTTGTGTTTTGTTAATCTGATGGGACAATGGAGCACACGTGTGAACAGAGGGAAAATGGCCCAGATGAATGCCCCGCATTTCTTGCTACCTCCTTTGGATACAGCATTCAGGATCACCGTGAAACTTCCAGAACGTGCTTAATTTGTACTCATTTTGAGTCTCGCTGCGTTCTCATGTATCGTGCCTTCACAGAATTCCGTGCTCATGCTTCATATCAACATGTCTATGACCGAGTAAGCAAGACACTTGCAACCCACCAGGCCATACTTTTCATTCATCCAGAACTTGCTTTGAACTCAGAAAGAAGGCAGTGGCATTCTAAGAAGCGCAAACAACCAAGAAGCCCTATCATATCCCTTTCTATGTGCATTACTTTCCTGTATTAGCCAACTACTTATCCTGAAAATGATGACATATGAGGAAAGCGAAAAACAGAGCAACACATATTTCCTTTCCCTTTCAGTCTTTGCTTATTCACCAGTGAGCCAAAGGTAAGAAGTATTGATAGAATGTATGCATACCAAGAAGTGAAACAAAACCAGTTTTGTGCAGTATTTCCACTGTTCTGGTAAGAACAAGATACAAGTATATGCCCAAGCTATGAAATTCCAGTGAAGTGATTCTATATGTATGTGTGTGTGTGTGTATTCTTACATTTGCGTCTAAAATTGGCATTGCACAACATAAAGATGAACAGTAAAATTTATGCTAACGGTTTAGAATTTTAACTTTACTTACCTCTCATGTTTTATAAGTAATAAAGTGGTTGTTTTTTTTTTTTTTTTTTGTCTTGAGACAGAGTCTCGCTCTGTCACCCAGGCTGGAGTGCAGTGGTGCAATCTCAGCTCACTGCAAGCTCCGCCTCCCAGGTTCACGCCATTCTCCTGCCTCAGCCTCCCAAGTAGCTGGGACTGCAGGCGCCCACCACCACGCCTGGCTAATTGTTTTTTTAAGTAGAAACGGGGTTTCACCGTGTTAGCCAGGATGGTCTCGATCTCCTGACCTCGTGATCAGCCCACCTCAGCCTCCCAAAGTGCTGGGATTACAGACGTGAGCCGCTGTGCCTGGCCATAATAAAATATTTTTAAAGAAAAAAGCTAATAGCAAAGATGTGGAATCAACCAAGATACCAATCAATGATAGACTGGATAAAGAATATGTGTTACATATACACCATGGAATACTATGCAGCCATAAAAAGGAATGAGATCATGTCCTTTGCAGGAACATGTATGGAGCTGGAAGCCATTATCCTCAACAAACTAATGAAGGAACAGAAAACCAAATACAGCATGTTCTCACTTATAAGTGGGAGCTGAATGGTGAGAACACATGAACATATCAGGGGGAACAACACACCCTGGGGCCTATGGGGGGAATAGGGGAGAGAGAGCATCAGGATAAACAGCTAATGGATACTGGGTTTGATACCTAGGTGATGAGTTGATCTGTGCAGCAAACCACCATGGTACACCTATGTAACAAACCTGCACATCCTGCACATGTGCCTCAGAACTTAAAAGTCAGGAAAAAAATAAACAAATAAATAAATAAATAAGCTTTACAGGTGTGGTGGCTCACACCTGTAATCCTTGCACTTTGGGAGGCCGAGGCAGGAGGATTGCTTGAGTCAGAAGTTTGGATCAGCCTGGCAATACAATGAGACCCCATCTCTACAAAAAATTCTTTAAAAATTTAAAAAAGAGAAAAAAGAAAGAAAAAACTTTATAGGCGAGTATATTAAAGAGTACTTTTCCCTCCCTGCTCTTTGAACAAGGGGTCCTGAATTTTCATTTCCCGCTTGGTCCACAGATTATGCAGCTGGCCCTGACTGGGAGCCTTGGGCAAATTACCCAACCTTAGTTTCTTTATCTGCAAACTGATGAAAAAGATGAAGACAGTTAATATATATAAAGGGCTTTCCATAGGGCCCAGCAAAAGTCATGCTATGTGTTTGACACTGTTATCAGAAAAGTAACTGTGTGGCTGAATCTGGAGGTCAAGGAAGGACCAGAGGGCTGGTGGAGAGAAGATGGGAAGAGTCTGGAAGACTAGAGGTCTGGAAAAGGGAGATGCATGGTTCTAAAGGAGCCACAGGTAGAAAAATAAGAAATTGGCTTTAGGGATCAGGCTTTTTAAACTTAAGGGTTTGCTAATGAAACAGTTCTAGGTGATGACAAGATCCAGGGTGTTGCCATGGAAGTGGGTCACTTAAATGAAATGAAGGTGAAATTTGTCAGTCGCGAAGGAAATCAAGAAACTGCGAGTTCATGTTATTAGATGAGGCACCTGCTTGGAAACTGAAGTCATTTGGGATGATGACAGAGATTTGGGTGGGAAGAAGACTTAAGGGCTAGCGGTGGAAGATCTGTAGGAATCTGCGAGAGTGACTGAGGTCAGCAAATGGCTTCAGTGGGACTGCGAAGAGTGTGGCAAGAGGAAGAGCAGTTGGATGTTGGAGCTCAAAAGAGGAGGAGCAATTGAACGGAGCTGTTTGTTTCAACATGAGGTTTTGCTCCAAAAGGCTGAAAACAATAGCAGCCAACATTTAATATAGAAAGTACCAAAAGCATATCCTTGATCCCAAAGGCAAGTAGAATGAAGCCCAGGACTAATAGGAAAACACCAAGCCCTGATTGGGAGGTAATAGGGTCACAGACAGAAATGTGAGCCAAAAATCAAAGAACAGCAAAGCAGAGGAAGCATGGGAACACAGAGAGTTGGGGGATAAGTGGGGAGAGGTCCAATAATTGGATGAGGCCATCAGACTAATAAGGGATCCAGTTAAATGTCTGGTCATCCTGCTGGCTACAGACATTGTACACAGCGTCTGGGAGCCTGGAGGAGCTGTGGAAAGTCCATTTTACCTCTGCCCCGCAGCGGGCATCCCTTGCTGCCAAGTTCTCTGAAGGCAAGCAGCCCACCTCCCATCAATGAAATGGTGAGCATGTGATCAAAACATGTCCAGAACATTTCTCTGTCTAAATCAAATTGTAGCTGGTCTGAGTGCTTGCTTCAGCAGCATATCCACTAAAACTGGAATAATACAGAAAAGATTAGCCAAAAAAAGAATTATAACTGGTCTGACACCCCCGAGGTTGCCAATGTCTGCATGTTTTCAGAATATTCTCACATAAAAAACAAACAAACAAAAAACAGCAACAACAAAACTTGGGCTTCTCAGGTCTCAGAAGGTGGAAGTGAGGTGTCCTCTGTTTGGTCCTCAGTCTATGATGCTCTTGGCTGTGCTCCTCATCCAGGTCCACACAGGTGAACTGATACCATGGAGACTCCCAAGGCCATGGCCTGGGTGCTCAATCCTCACGGACACCCATGGAGCCCTCCAGAGCCACCTGATCCTCCCTCCTCAGAAGATCTGCATTCCCTGGGGTTCGGGTATCTGCCTCGATGGAAACCACAGGCCTCTTCCTTCTCCTCCTTTCCCTTCCTGAGTATCTGGCTATCCTCTTCAGGGTCAGAGGTAGGCCCTCCTCCTCAGCCAGCCCTTTTCATTTCAAACCCCACACTACACACCCACCAGGTTTCTCCCCTATATGTCAAACCGCATTTAATCGCTTGGTCGTTCTCGAGTTTAGCAAAAATAATGGCATCTGGCAACTTCTCCTTTGTTCTATGAAACAGAGGTAAATGTTATTAACCGAATAAAGAAACTTAGACCTCAAGGACACAAAAGCCTGGAAGAGAGATAGAAGGAGGGGTGGGGAGGAGGAAAGGAAATACCTTTCGTGCCTTTGTGTTGAGCCTACTGCAGAGAAAAACAAGACACAGGTAATTTCTGAGTCAGTTATTCTGCTCCATTAAAGTCTCAATAAATTGCCTTGCTATAATGCAAACTCTCTGGAATGTGAGCATGGTCTTTGGTAGATTCAGGATTCACCCCTGGAGGGGAGCATAATGAAGACATGGAACTAGTTAGGTGTCCCAGAGGCCTGTCATGGTGGCTGGGGGAAGATGTCTGAGTCTGAGACAGAAGCTGACCAGGCCTTGGGCATCTGATCCCCCAGAGGAGCCAAGTTCTCACTGTGCCCAGTGACCTTCCCGCAGTTCCTCAGAAAATGACATTAAGCCCAATCACATGTGTTCAGGCATACAAATGGATATCAGAAAGCATTTGCCTGAGGTTGGGGGTGAAAAAGAGAATGTATTTCTGAGCCAAATACAATAAGCAAAGTGCGCAAACCTTCTCAGGATTGCTTATTAGCCAAGGGAAAAGGGAGTTAGGGAGAGTGATTGGGGAAGGAGATGAGGCTGGGAGTCCTGCAGCGACAGAATCTGAGCAGATCCTGGTCTTTGCTCTCATTTCAGGTAACAAGATGGAAAAGTTAGAGCCCTTTTATTATTTTTTTCTAATGAAGAAAACAGCCCTGTTGGGTTTCTCACTCCCAGTTAACACTCACCACACTACCTAAGCTCTTAACTCAGGGCCAGGGTCAGGGAGAAACTCTGAGAATAATAGCAATGGCTGCATTTTGCCCAGAAGCCACATCTTTTTTCTTTGTGCTTTCCCTGTTTTCGCCTCATTCATTTCCAGAAGTGGTAGCAGGTCCATGCTTTTTGTTTTCTGTGGCTGTGTGTGTGTGTGTGTGTGTCTTACAACCCTGGCAAGGGGCATAAGTAAGAAAATCAATATTTGTTTCAAATGTGAAATTTACAGGAAGGGCCTGGGGGAGGAGAGAGAAGTTGAGGCAGATGACTGGAATGCTCAGAAAAGAGGGGCCTTTTTGGAGGATGGCCAGCCATCCCCTGAGAGAGGAGCCCACCTCTGAGGGAGGGGCTGTCCTCCGGCTGCTCAGGCAACAGACTGAGGCCTTGCTCGGGGAATGGATTCATGGAGGGCCAGGCTGAGACTGTGGTGCAGGAGACCACGGGCAGGAGGGGAAGCTAGGAGTGAGGCTGGTAGGTGGACTGGGTGGGCCTAAAGGATTTCTTTTAGGGAAATGGTGGGGACAGCTGTGTACTGTCCTGGAAATATTGCTTTTGATGAGATTGTCAACATTGCTTGACAGATGCACCACCAATCTTTAGCCAGATAATTCTCTGGAACCATTAAAGATACCCTGGGGACTGTCCAGTCTGTGGGCTGCAGTGTTGACGGCTGCCACCCTAATGACATCAAAGACAACATCGATGGCGGCGCAGAGGAGCGCCCAGCTAGGTAAAAACTACAAAGGAAAATATTTCGATAAAGGACCATTTGACAACTAGTAAAATAAATAATAATTAAGTAAATAAACTCACTCCCCAAGGGATAAAGTCACACTAGTGCCAGGGCAGGCTCAACATCCAAAGCTGGACCTTACAGACCATGGAGATTCTTAACTTCAGTTAGGAGGCAGGGCTTTGCTTCAGGGAGGTTCCTATACTTTGTCACAGGACCTCCTGCAGTGACTCAGCTACAGAGATGGCTACAGTCCTTGAGGGAGAGGCAGAGAAAGCTGGCAAGAGTTATGTAAGATGGTGGAACCCTGGCCATGTGGATGAAGATTCAGGGCCATTCTCTAGCCCCAGACTCTACCAGGGAACCAAAGCAGGAGCCCACTGTGCTGTCTGGGCCATCATGAGTGGGGCCATCCGAACCTTGGTGAGCACCTAGGTCACCCAAGCCCACTGGATGCTGAACTGAAGATAGCAAAATTCAGACCGTGCCTCCTTGTACAGATGGAGCTGTCACACGCCCCATGCTGGGGTCAGCTTCTACTCAGAGTCTAGGAGAGTGTGAGCCTGCAGACGAAAGGTCCTTGAGGCCTACAACCGAATGGGACTGAAAGCTAGCAGGGGCTGAATAGACCCAGGGAGAGAGAAGGATGGGGAAACCAGCACGCAGTGGCTCTTGCCATGAGGAAACAGCAGGAGCCCAGGCTGCCTCTGCAAGTGGAGGAGAAGAGTATGGAGCAGAGCCACAGCCATGCAGAGCTCCGCTGCCAGCTGACCTTGGGATCCTCGGGAAATAACCCAACCTCCATGCACCCTAGTTTCCTTATCTTGGGGAAATCATATTTTATAGATAAAAATCTCATCTACAATGTAGGCTTATAAGAAATACTCTAAAAACTTCTTTAAATCAACTGGAACCCAGTTCTTGGTTCATATTCTTCTAAGCAAGTGGATAATTATTTCGTCGTAGTCATTGAGGAGACTCCCCACCCTAGGGCTGTGCAAAGGTCCTGGGATCTTATGCAATGCAGAGGCATCTGGAAGTCTTTTATTCATCCGGTGACTACTTTTTGACATCTGCTTGAACCAAACACTGTTTCCGGCACAGAATGTATGAGCAAAAGAGACAGAGTCTCTGTTCTCAAGAAGTTTACGTTCTGTAGGGGATGGTAAGAAAGGGGAGGTGTGTGTCCATGTGGTATGTATCAGATGGGGGTAAGGCAAAAGATGTGTAAACAAATGAATCAACCAATAAATATAATGATTTCAGGGAGAGGCAAATATGGTTTTGCAGAGCCCAATATATAACATACCTGTTCCCAGCCTGTGTTCTGAACGGTTGGAGAGACAGATATATGAGTCAGACAGTGGAGACCCAAGCACCATGGCTAATCACAGCTAGGTTGGAGGATGTGGCTCCAGCCCACGGTTGGAGTGCAGCAACCATGAGCTTCATGGCACTGTACCCTGGAATTAGGCAGATTTGCACATCCAGTTTTAGGCAGTGATGGTTGACCACAGGCCTCCATCTGCAAGGGCAGAGCCTCTACCCCAAAGCCTACTTCCTGGCTCATAGCCGATCAGCACTCATGTTCTCTGCCTGAAGTATGTCCCAACAAGAAAGGGAGGGGCCCATGTAGTCCCAGGAACTTCTCCGAATTTGCCAACCAGATAAGACACACCTGCTCTGCGGAGGAATGGGTAAGGGCTGGGGAGACCAGTAGTGTTACTCTGTCTGATGGAAGGTCCTTCCCATGGAAGGGAACCTTGGGACCTTGTCCCCTCCTAATGCTATGGGGTAAACAGTGTAGGATGATAGGCTGGAGAGTGAGGGGTGGGGGAACATGGTTATTACTTTAGCCTGAATGGTTAGGAAAGGCACTCTGAGGAGGTGACATTTGATTAGAGACCCAGATGATGGGAGTGAGCCACTATGTGAATATTTGGAAAGGAGCTCTCAAGACGTGGGGGTGGGGGGTGGGGGAAGTGGGGGGAGTGGGTGGAGGCTCTAAAGAGGGAGGGAGTTTGGTGTGTTCAAGGAGCAGAAAGCCAGCCAGCGCTGCTGGAGTGAGTGAGAAAACAAGCAACGACGGGGGCTAAAGTCAGTAAGATAGCAGAGGCTGGCCCTCTGCTTTGTCCTATTCTAATGGCAAATCGCAGCTTCTGGAGTTTTCTAAGTGCAAACCAATTCAGCACCAGGCAAGAGTCATCCTTCCAGAGAGCTCACCTCTCTTGATTCCTAGACTCATGTTTTTTCTGTTATCATGTGCGGTTTCTTCCCAGAAACAGAAGGATTTGTTATCCCTGCCCTATCTTCCTCAAACAGTTGTGTTGAAGATGAAAAGGTAAAGCCCGTGACAAAGCTCTGAAGAGTTACAAGTGCAGTTAACCAACTCCTAATTAGGCTGTAACCCTCCACTCTTGCCTTGTGGCTACGGGTTGTGGCCAGAGGCTCAACTTGGGGTCAAGCAGCCTAGGAAATTGAAAAAGAGGTAGGAGATCCAGACATGACAGAATCCAACCTCCCCACTTTTAGAGGAGTTCAGATCAGCAAGGAGAGGCAGCCTGGTCAGGTAGCAGAAGAAGTGGGGTACACCCCAGGACTTTGGGTCCCTAGTCTAGAGTTCTTTCCATTGCCCTCTGTGAAGATAATGCCTTTGTTTTGCTAACATAGGTTCCTTTCTTAAGTGCCAAGAATGAATGAATAAATAAGCACTCGTGGAGCCTCTATTACGTTTAAAGACTTTCTCTTTGTCCTGGCTCCACATTCAGTACCTCGCTTACTCTTTTTTCCTCTCCCCTCTGTCTCCCTCTTCCCCTCCCTTTCTCCCTCTTTTAATCTACTGTGATCTTGAGCCTCCCAGATACTCTGTTTTCCCTTCTACATCCAGGCCAATCATAATTGCCCTCCCTATGGTACAGGGTGATTGTGAGATTTCAATGAGATAACAAATGCAAAACACTTTGTAAACTGTAAGGTTTTACTAAGCTGTAAGGAGAAATGTTTTTATCATTAGCCGAGGGAAGGTAAGAGCCCTTCAGGATGGGTGAGCAGCCCCTACTTGCATACAGATGCAACCTCCCCTGCTCTTGCTTGCCTGGACTCCCCCTGCCCTCCTACCAGTTCCCTGGCCTGTAGTTTATCTTCCTGCCTCTGTTTTTTTTTCCCCCCACTCTGCTTCCACCCCCAAGCGGAACTCAGCCCAGACACAGCAGCTGATAGTTAGCAAAGTGCCTGCTTTTTAACCTAATTATCTCAATGGGCTTGCCTGGGGCACAGGGGGTCAGGGAATGGATGGGAGGTCACACCACAAGCCTCCAGGTCCCCTGGGAGTAGGCGGCTCCTCTGGCAGCCTCCCAGCACTCTGGCTGGCCACACCCTACACAAGATTTCAAATCTGTGCTGGCCAGGAAGAGAAAATAAAAACTCAGAGGAGTAGGTTCACAGCAAGGTTTCTCAACCTACTCTAATTTGGGCCAGACAATGCTTTGTTCTGGAGTGTTCTGAGCAGTGTAGGATGTTTAGCAAGATGGCAACCAAAACTGTGATAAACAGTGACGCGAACACACCCGCTCAACTTTTTCATTATTTTAGTGTTAATCTATGGGTCTATTCTCTAAATGCTGCCATTTTGCTTTTGATGTGCTGTGTGTGTGTGTACATGTGTGCACATGTGCGCCGTAGCAAATGACTGGAGGAGCTGTCCCCAGTGAAACGCAGATTGGCTCCGATGTGATTGATACACTGAACAATGTGAGCATAAAGCAGACTTCACGTTTGCTTATGCACGATTCTGGCCTCCAGAAACGCTAGGTGAACACAGAAAACTGAACCAGCTGCAGTGAATATACCAAACACACGCACACACATCAAACATCTTCAGAAAGAGGGAGCGTGAGCAAGCCAGCACACTTTCCTTGTCAAACTCCTGCACTTTTCCTTTTTTGCCCAGTAGATGGGGACGGGGTGGAGAAGAGCTGGTCTGGAGGTGGGGAGGCTGGGTGGAGTTGAGTTACACCACCAAGAGCACCCTGGGCTATAAGGGAACTAGAATGAAGTTGTTAGCAGCAGCGAATCTGCATGGGTCTGCAGCAACCTCGAGTCTCCTCAGAAGAAAGAATTTGACCAAGGGGCATAAGGCAGGAGAGACCCGGGCAAGCTTCAGAGCAAGAGCGGAAGTTTATTAAAAAGCTTCAGAGCAGGAATGAAAGAAAAGTACACTTGGAAGAGAGCCAAACAGGTGACTTGAGAGATCAAGTGCGTAATTTGACCTTTGATTTGTTTTTTGTTTTGTTTTGTGTGTGTTTTTTTGAGATGGAGTTTCGCTCTTGTCGCCCAGACTGGAGTGCAGTGGCGTGATCTCGGCTCACTGCAACCTCCGCCTCCCGGGTTCAAGCAATTCTCCTGCCTCAGCATCCCTAGTAGCTAGGATGACAGGCGCCCACCACCACACCTGGCTAATTTTTTTTGTATTTTTAGTAGAGATGGGGTTTCACTGTGTTAGCCAGGATGGTCTCAATCTCCTGACCTCAGGTGATCCGCCCGCCTCGGCCTCCCAAAGTGCTGGGATTACAGGCGTGAGCCACTGCACCCAGCCTGATTTGGGGTTTTATACGTTGGCATACTTCTGGGGTCTTGGGTTACCTCTCCCCTGATTCTTCCCTTGGGGTGGGATGACCACGTGCTCAGTGGCCTGTTAGCACTCGGGAGGGGAGCTTGCACAGCGTGTTTACTGGAGTTGCGGGCGTTCTTCCCTTACTAGTCCAGTGTTCCTAGAGGAAGGTCACATACCAGTTAAATGCTGCCATTTTGCCTCTTGGTGCGCATGCCTGGGCCCACTCTTCCAACTCCTGAGATCTTATCGGGCAGCTGCTGATCACCAGTTTCAGGTGTTTTGTTTGTTTTTGTTTTTGTTTTTGTTTTTTTGACAGTGTTGTTCTGTCACCCAGGCTGGAGTGCAGTGCTGTGATCTTGGCTTATTACAACCTCCACCTCCCAGGTTCAAGCGATTCTCCTTCCTCAGCTTCCTGAATAGCTGAGATTACAGACACCCATCACCATGCCTGGCTAATTTTTGTATTTTAAGTAAAGACGGGGTTTCACCATGTTGGCCGGGCTGGTCTCAAACTTCTGACCTCAGGTGATCCTCCTGGCTTGGCCTCCCAAAGTGCTGGGATTACAGGCATAAGCCACCGCGCCCGGCCCCAGTTTCAGGTTTTTTCTATCTATTGAAACTGCCTTTCCCTGGCATTGGCTGTAACCAATTATTATTTTAGACAGCTAACAACTGCCTGACCATCACCTGATGGTCACCTGACATTCCTGGTGGTAGGGGGCCCTCTCCTGCCCTGTTCACACCTGACTACATACTGTAACAAAGTGATGAAGGAGCTAGGAGGAGGTAAAAATGGATAACTTGAACCAAAGGGTAGAAATAAGAGAGCCAAGTCAACTGGAGAAGGATTTTGTAACAATCAGGGCAATCATGGAATGGATTGGTTGAGTGTTTCTCATTCCTGAATGAATTTAAGAGGAGGGTGTGTTGTGGAAGGGAGGACAACAATGGGTAGGTGTTTTGACTGAAAGACCCACATGTTTTTTTCTAACTTTGAGGTTCCATAATGTTGTGAAAGCTGCTGTAGGAAATGCCAGTTTTGAACAAGGAAGTGAGTTCCTAGAATGGGTGCATTAAGAGAATTAATCTGGAAGTTCTGAGAGACACATCAAAAGAGGTAGAAAGGCTCCCAGAGGAAAGGCCTCATTGCAGAGACCTAGTCATAAAATCATGGGGACATAAATGTATGTGCCGAGGCAGAGACAGAAAGAATGTGGGTGAGTGGGTGCTAAGGAAGAGGAATGTGAGGATCAAGGGGAGAGCTTTTTCCTGGGTCCTCTGAAGGTTCTCTGAAAAATCAACTCACAAAAGGTAGAATAATTAGAGAGAAGGCGTACAAATTTATTTAATGTATGCACAGAGTATTCATGGGAAGGATCACAGAATAATTACCCCTCAAGGTAGATCAGAAGCTTGTACACCATCCTGGCAAAATAGGTTATGAGAGGAGAGAGAAGAAGAATTCTGTTGAGGGGATTACTAAATGAACGGGTCAGGGAGCAGAGATCAACTTGTACGTAATCTTGCGAAAGGGTCTGTTCAGGTGTGGTGATATTCTTGGTCTTAGAGGGAGGGGAATTAAAAAACAACCGCTTCTTTTGATGGGTCTGGGCCTTAGATAAAGGCTTTGGGAGAGGCGGTTGGGGCTGGAGGCCAGGGGGAAGGTCAGAGAGACCTTGAGGCTTCTTCAGTTTGTCATGACAAAGTACCATATTTTGTGGTATCAGTTTCTGAGCCCCAACAGGAACTAGCAGGATTTGGAATTGATCAGATTTGGGGAAAAGTGTGGAGAAGAGGAAGAAGTAATGAGGAGGGGGGACACCCCACTGTCATAAACATAGATGACTAAAATGATTGTCAACTGTGGGGGAAGATGATGAGTGTGGTTTTATGCTATGCTATTTTTGAGAAGGTACGTGCTGTAATCTGTTTAATGATAGGTTTTATGCAGGAAACATCACTGTACTCTAGAAGCATCTAGCACGGTGCTGGGCACAGAACAGGCACTACATGATAATGGGTTGACTATTAGTTGCGAGGGTCCTGGTGACAAATCCAGGCCCAAATATCTCAGGCAGTGTGTGTGTATGTGTACATTTTCATCTCAGAGCTCTCGATGACTCATTTGGTGGGATAAACAAATTCATGTGCCATTCTGAGAGAGACCACGTTGGGGTGGGGGTGCGGAACAATGGGAGAGGCATTTTATAGTTCATCACGATATTGGTATCTACAGCTCATTTTGTACATAAGTATTAATAGCACTTCCAGGATTTAGACAAATTAAATGTTGAGTGACAGTGAGGCATCCAAGTAGAAAAGCCCAGAAGGCAGTTGGAGACACTCAACTGGAGCTAAGGGAAGAAGTCAGGGCTATTGCTTGAGATATGAGAGATGTCACACTTCGAGGAAGAAGATGGGAAGGCTGGAGAAGCAAGGGACCCACCTGAGCCTCAGGCAGGCCCAGTGAGAAAAAGGAGTGAGGGAGTGGGGAGTGGGAAGGCCAGTGAAGAAGGCAGTCCACTGTGTCCAGGAGGAGGCGGAGGGAGGAGAGAATGCTGTCAAATGCTGCAGGGGATGAGGGAGAAGAGCTCTGAAAAATGCATTTAATCCGGCACAGAGGTATGTTTCTAGGTAACGGGGAGAATGTAGCTCTAACGGAGTGGTGAGGATGGAGTGCGTATCGCAGGGTGTCACCAAATGACTGGGCAGGAAGGAGACGAGAGTAGGGGTATGAATGGACAATTTTGTCTGTGAACGGAAAGTGAAATTTAGAGATGTGTGGTTAAAATAAGTGGTTCAGAATGTAAGACCTCAAAGAATACAAAAAAGAGTTAAGAAGATGTCTTAAAGGACATTGAATTTGAGTTGGGTGCTAAAAAATGAGTGAGCTCTGGCTGGGTGGAGAGCAGTGAATGGAAGTTTCAGGCGTGCATTTGCCTCATGGTAACATTCTGGAAATCCCCAGGGTAGTGAACTGAGTTTGAGAGGCAGAGCGCTTTGAACTGAATACAGTTCACGTCAACAGAGAGTGGGACCTGGTGCTGTTTGACTCCAGGGTCCTCTGATAGTTGGAAGAAAGTTAAATAATAGGTAGCAACTATCAGCTTATGACATACAAATTGTTGAGGTTGAAAGCTCAGGCCTTGGGGTCAGAGAAACAAACCTCTCGAACGAACTTGGAACATCTAGATCACTTAGGGTGCTAGGAGTGTGGCCTTGAGCTCCTTACTTGTGAAATATACATAGTAATACCTCCTTCAAAGCGTCATTGTAGGGCTTAATGAGTTTAACACAAATGGCCCAGCTAACCATCTTTTGTACTAGAGAAAACTAATGTTAAGTGTTTTTGTTTTTGTTTTTTTTTGACGGAGTTTCACTCTGTCGCCCAGGCTAGAGTGCAATGAGTGGCGCCATCTTGGCTCACTGCAACCTCCACCTCTTGGGTTCCAGTGATTCTTCTGCCTCAGCCTCCTGAGTAGCTCAGACTATAGTTGTGTGCCACCACGCCCGGCTAATTTTTGTATTTTTAGTAGAGATGAAGTTTCACCATGTTGGTCAGGCTGGTCTAGAACTCCTGACTGAGGTTAAGTTTTAACCAAGGTTGCTCAGCCAGTATGGAGTGGGATGAGATCAAACCTAGTTCTCCAATGCCAGAGACTGTCCTCTTTCACTTGCTTTCCTTCTCCCTTCTTCACATTTGTTAACTACTTTTTATAGGCTGGACTCTAAGGGGTACATGCATGTCTCTCTCTCTTTCTCTCCTGTGCCTTTAGTCACATGTGGTGGGAGTAGGGTGGAGAGATGGGTACAAGGATAAATAAGGCATAGATTCTGTCCTTGAAGTGCCCATGGTCCAGGCTAGTGGGGAAGGTACTATGCAGAGAGGTAATTAAAATAAAATGTGATAAGCGCAAAAATAGACTATAAACAGAGTGTCATGGCAGCCCAGGAGTGAGATAAACTCTTCCTGGGAAAGCTGGGAAAGGCTGCATAGAACAGGTGATGCATATCTTGGATCCTGAAGAATAAATCAGCATTTGTCAGACAGAGATCAAAGAAAAGGCATTGCAGGAGAGAAGAACACAATGCAAAGGCCTGGACTCCTGTGGCAGCCACAGCATGGTATGTTCAGGAACAGGGCAAGCTCAAAAGCTCAGCATTTGGGGTACATGTCAAGAAGAGAGGAAGATGAGGCTGAAAAACGAGGTGGGGCCAAACTGTCAAGGGAGAGTTTCATGGTGGGCCAAGGAGCTTGGGCTTTATTTTTGGGTGATGAGAAACCAGCAGAAGCCTTTGGTAGGGGAATGAGCAGGTTAAATTTTTTTTTTCTTTTTGGGAGTACCAGTTTCATTGACATATAATTCACAATTCACCTATTTAAAATGTAGAATTAAATGGTTTTTACTATACTCACTGAATTGTTCAACCATCACTACAACCAATTTTAGAATGTTTTCATCACCCCCCAAAGAAATTTCATATCCTTTAATGGTAAGAACACCCACCCCTTCTTCCCCCAATCTCTCTCCAGCTCTAGGTAACTTACAGTCTCATCTGTGCACCATGATGTTGCAGTATCTTGTTGTAAGGTATCACCCAGAGTTCTTTGTCTCAAGACCAGGAGAATTAAGGAGCATGGACACAAAAAGTGAGGTTGAGGCGAAAGTTTCATAAGTGAAAGAAAGCTCTCTGCTGCTGAGAAGGGACCCGGAAGGGGGTTGCTGTTTTCACAGTTGAATGCAAAGGCTTCTATAGGAAACCGATGAGGGATTAGTGTCTCATTTGCATAAGGTGCAAATTTCTCGTCGCTCCATCCCGTCCTCCTAACGCACATGTGGGCCCTTAGCTTGAGTTACTCCATATTGCTTTGTTCCCCTTCCTGCGCATGTGTCAGGGGATGGAATTTTCTATTATGGGCATTTCCAGGCAAGTCACCTGTGTAGCCTTTCTTATCTGTGCAGCTGTGGGCATGTCTTAGGCAAGTCCTCCTGTGCAAGTTCCCTTATCTGTGCCTGCAGGCTGTTTTTTTGTTTGAAAATATTCAACCGAGGACCCACCCTAACTGCCTGCCTGCTTTTTTTTCTTTCTCCTCTCTCATAACCAGTTATCTACTTTCTGTCTCTATAGCTTTGCCTACTTTGGATATTTCTTGTAAATGAAAGCATATAATATGTGGCCTATTGTGACTGCCCTCTTTCACTTAACATAATTATTTCTCCGTGTTCTAATTTTGCTTCATTCCTTTTTATTGCCAAATAATATTCCATTGTTTTGGATATGCCACATTTTGTTTATCCATTCATCAGTTGATGAACATTTAGTTTGTTTCCACTTTCTGGCTAGTGTGAATAAAGTTGCTATTAACATTCATATACAAGTTTTAGTGTGGACCTAGGTTTTCATTTCTTTTGGGTGTATACCTAGGACTAGAATTGCTGTATCATATGGTAACTCTATGTTTAACAATCTTATGAGAAATTGATGGACTGTTTTCCAAAACAGCTGTACCATTTTACACTCTCACCAGCAATGTATAGAGGTTCTAATTTCATTACATCTTTGCCAACTCTTGTTACTATCTGTCATATTTGTTTTTCAGGAGGCTTGCTAGGGCATCAGTTTGAAGGGTAGACAGGTGTAGACCCCTTAGGAGGCCGTTTCAGTGACCAACATGAGAGATGATAGCAGAACTGGCTGCCAATCTGGCTAATACTGTTACTGACTGTATAGACTTCTTGATCCAATTTCTCTCTTGTGGATCTACAAGTGCGGACTTGAGCATTCTACTGTGAGGAAGAAGTCTCCTCTCCCCTTCCATGGGGTCCCATTGAAGCCAGCAGGAAAGGATTTCAATCAAAGAAGAAATATACTTCTGGTGTTTACTGGTACTGTTCTCTTCGGTTACATGGTAGTTGTGAGGACTTTCCTAGCTCAGCTACGTAACAGGGATTAAGGAATTTTGCCTTGTTTTCACAGGGAGGTACTCAAAATAGACAAAATCTTCTTTGGTCAGAGAATGAGATGGAAAAACAATCATTAACTCTGGAAAGCAGGATAATGAGTTCCTTCTTATGGGATTGAATCCAGTGGATAAAATTCTCTGGGCCAGCCTAGTCAAGACTCCAAACCGGCCTGGCACGGTGGCTCACGCCTGTAATCCCAGCACTTTGGGAGGCCAAGACGGGTGGATCATGAGGTCAGGAAATCGAGACCATCCTGGCGAACACGGTGAAACCCTGTCTCTACTAAAAAAACAAAAATATTAGCCGGGTGTGGTGGCGGGCGCCTGTAGTCCCAGCTACTCGGGAGGCTGAGGCAGGAGAATGGTGTGAACCCGGGAGACGTAGCTTGCAGTGAGCCAAGATCGCGTCACTGCACTCCAGCCTGGGTGACAGAGCAAGACTCCATCTCAAAAAAAAAAAAAAAAAAAAAAAACTGCAAACCAGTACCACCTTCCAATATATGAAGCTCAGCTAACAAAAACACTCTCTGATGTGAGAGTTTCGAGAATGTCATTTTTCCATTTAAGTCTTTGCTACGCTACCAGTATTCTCCAAGGTCCTGCGTTAGTCCCAGTCTCGCCTTTGTGCAGTGGCCACATGATGGTTTTCTGTTTTCTCAGGAAGGCTAAGGCTCACCTACAGATTCCTCTTGCCCTGAAGAGACAGTAGAGGCCCAGGAGACTTGGAGCAGTAACACTCGGTGTCAGTGAGCCTTCTTTCATTCGATGAATATTTATTGATTCTCAACCGCACGCTGTGCTCTGTGCTAAGTCCTCTTGAGCACTGAACAAGACAAACAAAGCCCCTACCTTCAGATAACTTTCAGTCCAGGCAGAACCTCCATAAAGGAAGAGAAACACACACACACACACACACACACACACACACACACACACACGACATTGAGAAAGAATATGTGTATGTGAGAATTTAGGCTTTAGTTAGAATGCAGTCACTTGCCCTTGAATTAGTTAGAATTGTTTAGCAAAACAGTACTCCTATCAGCATCAAAGGACTGTAGGGCTAGAGGGCAGACTTCCCTCTCCTGAAACAAAATGGAAGTGCTTGCAGGTGTATGCATGTGTGTCTGTGTGTGTGTGTGTGTGTGTGTGTGTGTGTGCGTGCTTGCGTACACATGCATGGGAGGGGGTTCCTCCAGGCAGGAAAATCCAGAGGGTCCTAAAGCCTCTTCTCTTCAATCTCCAACCCCCACCCTCCCACTTCAAAATGTCTAGATTGTTACAGGGCAAAGGGAGAGGAAATTGTGGGTCAGCAAAATCCCAAGTTTATAAAAATAAAGCACACACCAATGCAATAAAGTGTGTAAGACAAAGACTTTCCTTTAGAAGTGGGAGCTTGAAAGTGCAGGAGATCACAAAAAAACAAGGAAGCGATGCTTCTCTCCCAATTATTGTGCACTCTCAGCTGTATTTTGTTGACCTCGCTGATTTCAATCAGCTTTCAGCACATCCAGCCTTCACCTGCTATGAATCAAAACCTGGAGGGCTCTCTGTTCTCTGTGCTCAGAAGAAAAAAAACCCTTTGATAAGGTTGTTATGGATGCAAGGCAGAGCGGGTTGGGCTGGGTGCTTTTCTTAGCCTGGCATTACACGTTTATGATGCAAACCAATGAAGAAGCAAGGGCTCAGAGCGCAGGGTCTGGAGAGGGGGGCCTGAGGCGCAGGTGGGGCGGGGTTTGCCTTAGGGGAGTCGCTCACCCCTGTTTGTCTTTCATTGTTGGAACAAAAGGCTGATGAGGGAAGGGCAGGTGCTGGAAGGCTGTGACCACAGGTCTCCTTTGAGGAGCTTAGGACTGTGAAGCTCAGTTTAGGACTTCTATCATGATCTCTGGGCTCCTCCATGGATTGACTTTTCTCTTAGGAAGGTGAATGGACTGACGATTTTGAGCACTAGAAACCTCTTTGGCAGAACATAATCTCCATGAAGGCAGGGATTTTTTTGTCTGCTTTGTTCACTCGTCTGCTCTGATGTCTAGAATAGTACCTGGCATAAAATAGGCATTCAATTAAGTATTTGTAGAATTAATGAACAGCTAGGCATCCTGGTTTTTAGGGCCACCCTGACAGGGGTGCATAGTATAAGATCATTTCTTCTTGGCTTTGGTGAATTTAGGAGCATTTCTGGGCTCCAGGCTGCTATAGTGACTGCTGCTGGGGGTGGTTGGGGAGGATGATAGTGAGTGTGGGAGACAGATGGTGGAGGAAAATCAGGTGGTTCAATTAGCTTGTACTAAAAAATACAGATGCTCATATACATATCACCCACCCCGTAACCGTCTACTGTTACCAAGGGAAAGAGCAGAACCCTCCTTTTCTGCTTTCTCCCACAATTAAACCCCCAAGCATATGATTTTTTTTTTAAAACTTCCTTTCTTCTTCAAGGCTACCTATAACATTACTTATTCCTATTTGGATGCTGGCTATTTATGTAACTTTGATTTTTCACCTCTAATATATCAGTTTTCTCATTTGCAAAATGGGCTTCATAAAATTGATCTCATCAAGTGGTCAAGAAAATAAATGAATTAATGTATGATCAAGCCCCTAGCACGTAAGAGCTGCCCCATGTATGCTAACATTGCGTGCCACAGCTACTACCACTAAAACTAATTATTGTTCCTCAACACAAATATGAGTCTAAGATTGCTCTTTGTGATTCAGGCCTGAGATGGGAAGAGGGAAGAGGAAGACAGCTGTTCCTGACTGGGACCATATTTCCTGAGGGCAGATGTCCCTCTTCTGATAACAGATTCCGTACCAGTCCTTTCTCAAGGCCCAGACTGATCAAGAGCCACCACTGGGTTTCTCCAAATGGTGGTGCCCAGGACACAGGGTGTTTTCAGTATTTATGTATTTATTTTTTGGGGGAAGAAGTCTCACTCTGGCACCCAGGCTGGAGTGCAGTGGTGCAATCTCGGCTCACTACAACCTCTGCCTCCCAGGTTCAAGCGATTCTCCTGCTTCCGTCTCCTGAATAGCTGGGGTTACAGGCATGTGCCACCATATCCAGCTTATTTTTGTACAGTTAGTAGAGATGGGGTTTCACCATCTTGGACAGGCTGGTCTCGAGCTCCTGACCTCAAGTGATCCGCCCACCTTGGCCTCCCAAAGTGCTGGGATTACAGGCGTGAGCCACCGCTCCTGGCCCTGTTTTCAGTGTCCTCCAGTGAGTCCCCTTACTTCTCCTTGGGAGCCAGGTCTCACCACTTAGTGCTTCTTTAATTCTCCCGGCATCCCCTGCCATGTTTTGCATGTAGTATGGTGTTATATTTCAAATTTGACATTGGATCTCATGATCTAATGAAAGATTTGGGGTTGCTTTCAGGTGGGAAAGCCAGTGTGGGAGGCTTGGGGAAGCAGCAGGATGAGGTCCTGGACTGGGTAGTGACAGCAGGCAAGTCACAGGGGCAGGTAGCCTGGGCTTACCTTCCTGCCCCACCCCTCATCAGCTGTGTGATGCCAGACATGTTATGAAACCCCTCTGTGGGTCAGTTTTCTAGTCTAGAAAGCAGCAGTGATGATCCACTCAACAAATATTTAGTAATCACCTCTGTGTGCCAGGTACAGTTTACAAAAGGCATTGACATCACAGGTGAATAGATGAGGATCTGCACGGAATAGATGAGATAGTGTATGAATTACACTCAGCTAGAAAGCATGGAACACACGTTAGCTATTGTCATTATTTCATATGGTTTAGATGCCAACATTTTGGAATATCCAGGACTTGTCATTGGTTCTCTTTGTTAGAGAGAATGTATGGAATTGGAATTGTCTAGAAAAACAGGCTATATGGTCAGTGAATCTGTCCAACATATGCTTCCCTGCAACTCTTTGCACCTAAGCACCTTGAAGGTACAACAGTTACTTATGGCTTGGGTCTTCCATTATTCCAGCTGCAATATGTACCTAACTCAACCCCACTGAATCTTCCTCTCTGCATTTTTAGGTAAAACCTCATTAACGTAACTGCAACAATGAAGACATTACCTAGTAAGTATGTTCTACTGAAATCTCACTGTTTTGAAAATGCTTTTAAGATATAGTACCTCATTGGCTCCAATGGCCAGGGAGGCCTATGCCTGATTGGAGTGTGGATAAAGGTGACACTAAGCCCCTGAGAACTGTCATAACCACATTGTGTTTCAAGTTTGAGAGCGTAATGGTGTATCCTTTGTCATCATCTACAGCATCTAGGCTCTTTGCCTAGAAGAGTTTGTGAGACTCCCCCTCCCCAACCCCCCCAGCCCCACATTGTAGACAAAAAGGTTATAATAGACTGTGTGTGAGTTTGGGGATCAAACAAATAAGCATTCAATTCCAGGTATATCACTTGGGGAAAAGGCCTAGTAGCTTACTGACCTCAGTTTTTTTCCAAGAGAAAATAGGGCAACAATATATATTCCAAAGAGTTGTATGAGAATTACGTGTCTATAGTAAGATGTGTAGCATGCCTCCATAAATATTCCTTCACTTTCCTCTTCTCACCCTCCTCCTCCCCACAACACCACCTTTCCTGTGTGTCCCTAATGTTCTCTGGGGTTGATCATCACCCCTTATCTCCACTATGTCTCGAGTTGTGGAGCGTGTGTGTATGTGTGTGTTTTGTGTGTGTGGTAGTGGAAGGGGGTGGGGAGAGACAACATGGAGCCTGGCTCCTTCTCTGCTCTGTCCTGCGGGAGGAACCTAGCACAGCAGCCCCACGCGGCTCACATAATACCATAAGTAAAACACAAACAAAGCAGAGGTTGTTCTGCTTGTCAGCCTCCAAGACCATATGGAGCTGAGACATGATTGTATTACCTCTGCTATACTGCAGTCGAGCTAAACAGAAAAGCCATAATAAACTATTCTGGGAGGTCCCTGAGCTCCACACACAGAACACAAACAGATAAACAAGAGGGTGGCTGGTTTTTTTTTGTTTTGTTTTGTTGTGGGTTTTTTTTTTTTTTTTTTGAAGGAGCACCAGAGAAACAAGGGAGAAAGTGAGAAAAAAAAAAATGGAGGGGTGCGGTGGCTCATGCCTGTAATCCCAGCACTTTGGAAGGCTGAGGAGGGTGGATCACCTGAGGTCAGGAGTTCGAGACCAGCCTGGCCAACATGGTGAATCCCCATCTCTACTAAAAATACAAAAATTAGCCGGGCGTGGTGGCTGGGGCCTATAATCCCAGCTACTGGGGAGGCTGAGGCAGAAGAATCGCTTGAACCCGAGAGGCAGATGTTGCAGTGAGCCGAGATCACGCCATTGCACTCCAGCCTGGGCAACAAGAGTGGAACTCTGTCTAAAAAAAAAAAAAAAGGAAGAAGAAAAAGGAAAAAAGAGAAGGGGAGAAAGTAGGAAAGAGGGCTATGGTTCAGGACCATTTTAGTGGAACTGCTGGATCAATGGAGCATTGCTCCTGAAAAGATTTATACCCTCTGGGGGACTCGTGGTTTCACCTAGGCAGAGAGTAAAATCTGATTGTAAATTTAACTTCTCTGTGGTGTGTGTCTATATTTGTAGAGGAGTTGGGAGAATTGAAGAGGAAAAGATGCAACACAGCATTGAGGAATATTTGGAACACCTTTAAGTCTACCCATATCTCCTTTCCTCTTTCCCCCTCCTTGTGTCCCTCATCCTCATGATTCCAGTCCAAACAGGTTGATGAGACTCATATTTTGTGACACTGACTAGACTGTTTACTTCAGCAGGGTTGGAGCTGTGGGCTCAGAGAGAGAGAGTGTGTGTGTGTGAATGTGTGTGTGGATATGTATGTGCAAGGAGTGAGGGTGGATGGATAGAAGGGTACACGTTCAGATAGAAGCTATATTGCCCCTGGGGTTGGCAGGCTATATGCCCACTGGGAGTCTTCCCAGACCTCAGGAAAAACTAGAGAAAGTAAATCAGGAAGAAAGACAAAATAAACAAAAACAAAATAAAACAAAACAAAACCCCACAGCCACGGCCACCCAAGCCTTACAATAGGAAAGAAGGATTCCCAAAGTGTCAACAAACCCATATGGAAATGTCTGCAAGATTAAAAAAAGCAAATTCCCTGTTTGAATGTTGTTTCTCCCAGGTGTGAAGGCAGGTCCCAGCACTTTGAGAACTGCTGTCTGTTTTGAAAGTGTGTATAAGGATAGAGTTCAAATGCAATGTAACCATCAGCAGTAATTACTTTTATGTAGCCACTACCTCCTACTCAAACATTATAGCCACTTTTTCAAATTCTTAACTTATAAAAGCCATATACGATGGCAGTTGAGCATGAGGGATTTTGATTTAGACAAACCTGGGTTCAAATCCCAGTCTGACACTTATCCATTGCGGGGCCTTGAGGCATCTAGTGTAGGAAGATGGTATAAACAGTCTTGGGGAAGCAGCCTGCTGCTAGCCTCAAGAGCAAAATATAGAATTCTACTCTGTGGAGGATCATGGGGAGAAAAGGAGCAATTAGATTATCTGATGGATATAAATGTTTGAAAAATTATTGCTAGGCGATAGATCAATTGGAGTATTTGGCAGTGGTCGTGGGGAGTCCATTTGACCCCTGAACAACAGAGACTTGAGCTCCATGGTCTACTTGTACACAGGTATTTTTTTCCAACTAAACGTTGGTTGAAAATACAGTATTTGCAGGATGTGAAGCCTGTGTACATGGAGGGTCGACTTTTCCTATAGGCAGGTTGCTCAGGGCTGACTGTGGGACTTGGATATGCGTGGATTTGGACAACCTGGCTCAGCAGAGAGCAATACTTACACAGTCATCATAGTATAAATGCAGATGATTGATTCAACCCCAAATGTGATATAATTACACCAGAAGGATAGGTGAGAGATAGTAGGAAGAAGGTGGCAGTGTATTAGAGAAACAAAATTCTCAATTGCAATAAAAGGAATTTAGTAGAAACTGTCTAAAATGGTTAACTTGAGAAATAGCAATATGAATATGTTATTTAAAATGGTAAAGGTAAATGCCAGTAGAAATTGCTAAGAGTTGAGAGAGGTTACCTCTGTGGGACTGAGGAGGTAAGGAGGAGTAGAGCTATTGGTTGATATGAGTCTTTTAGTACGACTTAATTTGTAAAACCATGTATATAGATTACTCTGATAAAAACAAAATTAATTTAGAAAGATAGTACATACAAAGTGCTTAGCATGGTGCTTGGCACACATTAAAGTCTTAATAAACATTAACCAACATTATCGGCTGGGCATGGTGGCTCACACCTGTAATCCTAGCACTTTGGGAAGCCGAGGCGGGTGGATCACTTGAGGTCAGAAGTTCGAGACTAGCCTGGGCAACATGGCAAAACCCCGTCTCTACCAAAAATACAAAAATTAGCCAGGTGCGTTGGAGTGTGCCTGTAATTCCAGCTACTTGGGAGTGGTGGAATGTGCCTATAATTCCAGCTACTTGGGGGGCTGAGGTGGGATAATCGCTTGAAACCTGGAGGCAGAGTTTGCAGTGAGGCAAGATGGCACCACTGCACTCCAGTCTAGGTGACAGAGTGAGACTGTCTCAAAAATAATAAATAAATAAATAAATAAATAAATAAATAAATAAACAAACAAACATTAACCATCATTATAGAACTAGACTGTGTAGGAAAAGATTATTTTTTCCATTCCCCTGCCTTTAGTCAGGCCAACAGCTAAACTCCCCCACAGGGCTGGTGATATCATTGGGTAAATCCAGTGACTCTGCCAGCATCAACCATCTGTGTGACTTTGGTGAGGCCTTTTCCCATAGTCTGTAATAACCTCAGCAAGGTTGAACGTCAGGGCCAATCCTGGGCACAATTGCCACATAGGTAAAGTTGCTGTAATAGGCTTTCTGTCCTTGTAGAAGGCTGAATAATGGTTCTACAAATATGCCCATGTCTTAGTCCCCAGAACCTGTGAATGTCATTGGGTATTTGGCAAAAGGGTATTTGCAGATGTGATTAAATTAGGGATCTTGAGATAGGGAGAATATTATCTTATTATCTTGATGGGTCCAATATAAATAAAACAGTTTTTATAAGAGGGGAGCAGAGGAGTCAGAATCAAGGATAGTAGGAGATAGGACAACAGAAGGAAGAAACTGGAATGATGAGCTTTGAAGATGGAGGAAAGGGCCACAAGCCAAGCAATATAGGCTGCCATGGGAATCTGAAAATGTCAAGGAAACAGATTCTCCCCTCAGGACCTCCAGAAGAATCAGTCCTACTGACCTCTTGACTATAGCAAGGTGAAATTGACTTCAAACTTCTGACCTCCAGTCCTGAGGAAAGTATGTGTTGTCTTAAGCCACTAGGTTTGCCATCATCTGTTACAGCAGCAATAGGAAACCAAATAGAGTCCTAACGCCCCCAAATTTCCCTCCCTTTCTCTTCAGCTTCTACCATCCAACCAACATAAAACAAGTCTGGTAACCAGGGCCTGTCTGGGAAATGGGAAAATTTGTTTGCATTAAAGTGTTATGAGTTGTTATATAGCTTTCCAAGAAATTTTACATCCAGAAAAAAAGAGAGCATGAAGAACAGAAATGTTTTCATTCACATTTGTATTTCTAGTATAGTCAGCCCTCCATATCCACAGGTTCTACATTCCTGGATTTGGCTGATTACAGATCAAAAACATTTGGAAAAAATATAAAAATAAAAATACAACAATAAAAAATGGTACAAATGAAAATATAGTATAGCAACTATTTATACAGCATGGATATTGCATTAGGTATTATAAGTAATCTAGAGATGATTTAAAGTATATGGAAGGATGTGAGTAGGTTATATGCAAATACTATACCATTTTATATAGGGACTTGAGCATCTGTGGATTTTGGTATCTAGGGGTAGGGGTCCTGGAAAAAAATCCCCTGCAGATACCAAGGGATGGCTGTACCTACCACAGTGCTTGGCCAATAAACAATTGCTGAAAGAGTGAATGAGTAAGTAGCTAAATACATAAACGAAGAAATCCCTGAATAAGGACCCTAGACTTAAAGAAGCATTCCATCACTGCTCATTAGTCAAAGATATTTAATACTTCTTACTGTTGAGAAAGCCTTCTTGCTGCCTAATTGAAATCCCCCAAGCTGAATTTTAAGTGCTGTCTTTTTTATCCTCAGTGGATTTAGTGAACATCTGGTGACCAACCAACATCTATTAAATCACTCACAGTTTTCTTTTTTCTGGCTAAATCTCCATTCAATGAACTATTCATATCAGTCTTCTCTTGTCATGGTCAGAGCAGGCCAGTTTCAATGGTGGGCTTTGCTATGGGCTCGCTGGCTAAAAGGAACTACAATAGAATGGGGTTTCTATTGTATTCTAGTTCTCTAACCTTTGCACACATTTGTTTAGGGGCTATGTACAGAGAGATTCTCCTGTCTTTGTTGTCAGCATCGTGCTTAGAGAAAGTAGAACAATCTGAGTCACATGTGTCAGTGGCCTATTTCTGTAACCTGTGGAGGCACCACACTGAGCAGTTAAGAGTATGGATTTTAGCCTCTGATAAACCTGAGTTCAGGCATGGTTCTCTTACTATCTGTGTGGTGTTGGGCGGATCACTGAAGCTCTCTAAACTTGATTACTATCGTCTCTAATACATAATCTCTAAAACAGGAAGCTTGTAATGTTGTTGTGAAGATTAAATTAGATAATATAATTAGCACTCTTAATTGTGCCTGGCCCTTAGTGAGTGCTTACTAAATGTTAACTATTAATGGTGAAGAAATTGGGAAAGGGTGTGGCAAAGCTTGCTTTTCTCCTTCCAGGACAGTCAGGGCCATTCACGGGGTGGAGTAGGGTGGGGGATTCAGGTCAGGTTATCTTGGGCAAGGAATATCATCATTCATTCATTCATCCATTCATCCATTGCATGCGTTTTTATTTTGTGCCCTCAAGGCATCCTCAATGAAGTAGGGAAACAAACAGATAAACTTACACTTGTGAGGCCCTGTGATAAGGGGTTCTGCAGTGGCTTCTAGAGAAGGAGATGTTTGAATGAGTTTTAGAAGATGAATAGGTGCTACTAGGAAGAGATATTGGCATTCCAAACAGAAGATGAAACAGAACATAGAAAGCCATCAAATGTGCAACAGCACAACGGGTCCCAGGGGATGTAAGAAGGAAGTCATAAAAGTTATTTATCCTATTTCAAGTTTTCTACTTTCTTTTCTCCCCCTTCCCCTTCTACTTCCTCTTCCCCTTCCCCTTCCCCTCCCCTCCCTTCCCTTCCCCTCCCTTCCACTCCCTTCCCCTCCCTTCCCCTTCCCTCCCCTCCCTTCACCTCCCCTCGCCTCCCTTTCCCTTTCTTTCTTTCTTTCTTTCTTTCTTTCTTTCTTTCTTTCTTTCTTTCTTTCTTTCTTTCTTTCTCTTCCTTTTTTCTTTTCCTTCCTTCCTTTCTTTCTTTCTCTTTCTTTTCTTTCTTTCTTTCTCTCTTTCTCTGTCTCTCTCTTTCTCTCTTTCTTTCTTTTTTGACAGAGTCTCACTCTGGCTGGAGTGCAGTGGCACCATCTTGGCTCACTACAATCTCTGCCTCCTAGGTTCAAGCAATTCTTGTGCCTCACCCTCCTGAGTAGCTGGGACTACAGATGCATGTCACCATGCCTGACTAATTTTTTGTATTTTTTGGTAGAGACAGGGTTTCACCGTGTTGGCAAGGCTGGTCTCAAACTCCTGACCTCAAGTGATCCAGCCACCTTGGCCTCCCAAAGTGTGAGGATTACAGGTGTGAGCCACTGAGGCTAGCCCAGTTTTCTACTTTCTTAGTATTTGTTGGTGATATGGTTTGGCTCTGTGTCCCCACCCAAAACTCATGTTGAGTAGTGATCCCCAGTGTTGGAGGTGGGACCTAGTGGGAGGTGATTGAATCATGGAGGTGGTTTCTAAAGGTTTAGCATCATCCCCCTGGTTCTGTCTTGTGATAGAGTTCTCATGAGATCTGGTTGTTTGAAAGTGTGTAGCACCTCCCTCTTTGCTCTCTCTCCCTCCTGTCGTGCAGGACGTGCTGGCTTCCTCTTTGCCTTCCTCCATGATGTAAGTTTCCTGAGGACTCCCCAGCCATGCTTCCTGTACAGCCTGTGGAACTGTGAACCAATTAAACCTTTTTCATTTTTTTTTTTTTTTTTTTTTTTTTTGAGACGGAGTCTCGCTCTGTCGCCCAGGCTGGAGTGCAGTGGCGCAATCTCGGCTCACTGCAAGCTCCGCCTCCCGGGTTCACGCCATTCTCCTGCCTCAGCCTCCCGAGTAGCTGGGACTACAGGCGCCCGCTACCACGCCCGGCTAATTTTTTGTATTTTTAGTAGAGACGGGGTTTCACCGTGTTAGCCAGGATGGTCTCGATCTCCTGACCTCGTGATCCGCCCGCCTCGGCCTCCCAAAGTGCTGGGATTACAGGTGTGAGCCACCGCGCCCGGCCAACCTTTTTTCTTTATAAATTACCCAGTCTCAGGTAATTCTTTATAGCAATGTGAGAATGGACTAATACAGCGGACTTGTACTTGGCCTCCTTAGAGTTGGGTTCCACTCTATGGCCGTTTGACAAGGAGTAGTGAGCAGAAGTCACTTGTGCTAGGGCATTTTATTATTGACGTGAAAACTTTCCAAACTCTCTTTTCTTTTATTACAGTGACTGGTAATGTTTAAGATGGCAGCTGTTCTCTTAGAGTAGGTGTGGAGAGAGGAGACATAGAACAGAGTCCCTAGTTCTGTTCTATTCCATATCATATAGTTTACAGAATAATACCTCTTATTGCTACAAGTCAGCAAGACTTTGAGGTCGTTTGTTACTGCAGCATAACCTACTCTATCCTGACTTGTCAGGTAAATATAGCTTAAAGAAATAGCAATATTTGGTTTCCTTTTCCCCCCTTTTCAGACCCACCCTCACTCTCAAGACATAGGGCAGAGTTAAAGAATTTCAAAGGCAGCTTTGAATGAGAAATGTCAAAAATGAAGACTGTCCATGTGTGTGCAGTTGGAATTCCCACCCAACTCTTTGCCTTTGGGGAGGGAAGGTATTGTTCAGGGATTGGCTGTAAACATGGTGCTTTGGGTTTCCCTGGCGGCAATTGCCTCCCTGAGCCACTGCCCAGCACCAGTGTGTGGGTTCCTCCAGCTGGGTCCCACGGTGATTCTCCATAATAATGATGCCACTTTCCTTTGCACAGTTCTCTGCCCAGGGTAATGTGCTTTCACATATTTTACTTCGCTGACACATCACAACAACTAGTGAGGTTGGTGTTAAGATTAATCTCATTTCACAAATGAAAAAACAAGAGGTCAAAAAGGTTATGTGACTTGTGCAAGATCACACAATTAGTAAATTTTAGAGACATGTTTCAATTTGGGGTCTGCTGACACCAGCCTATGAATTCTTTCTGCTCAATGTCTTCTGCCTCCCCCTACCATTTTTTTCCCCACCGAGGATGGTTCAGCCTGCCTTTCTAAATACACCCAGAAACACAGAGTTTTCAATTCATAATAGTGATGGCTTCAGAGACAAAGTGAAAAAAACAAACAAAAAAACAACCTTGTAGGAAGTTTCTTTCCAGCTATTCACTTTTTTCCCATCAGAAAAAAATGTAAGGGGTATCGTTATGATCTTCCAAATACTTTTATTATAAATATGCAATGTCTATTTGTCCATCCCTACACAGACCCAGATTTTAGCTTTGAGGAGCTTAGTCTTTTCCGAGTCTTTTCTACTGCAGAGCTTTGGCTCATTCTAGAATGTTTTAGACTGTAGCATACAATTTTTTTTTTTTTTTTTTTTTTTTTTTTTTTTTTTTTTTTTGCGACACAGCCTCGCTCTGTCTCCCAGGCTGGAGTGCAGTGTCATGATCTTGGCTCACTGCAACTTCTGCCTTCTGGGTTCAAGTGATTGTCTTGCCTCAGCCTCCTGAGTAGCTGGGATTACAGGTGAGTGCCACCACGTCCGGCTATTTTTTCCTATTTTTAGTAGAGACAGGGTTTCACTATGTTGGTCAGGCTGATCTCAAATTCCTGACCTCAAGTGATCTGCCCACCTCAGCCTCCCAAAGTGCTGGGATTACAGATGTGATTCACCGCATCCTGTAGCGTCCCTTCTCCACAGAGCCTTTCCTAATCACCCCAAATCTGTTCTGGTTTGGTTCTTATCCTGTAATGTCTTCTATTATGCCTAGCTGTAAACATGTCTGACTTCCTCACTGAAATGTGAGCTCTTGGTGAATAGGGACTGTGACATACACATTTTTGAGGGGGCTGATGTAATAGATTAGAAGGCCCTGGGTTTTAGCATGAGCTCTGTCATTTGCTAAAGTCTGTAGCCTTTGACAAACCACGTCACTTCTCTAGGCCTCAGTTTTCTTTTTTGTAAAATATGAGTGTTGGGATAAAGGCTTCAAAGGCCTATGATCTCTAAAATCACAGGCAAACATTCATATCTATGTGCAATTTCTTTAGAAATGATTCAAAATATTTATCAGATTCTTAAAGAGGTCTGTAATCTAAGAAAGTTTACAAAACAATAAAGAATATTTGTTTCCTTCAAGCTCTAACATTCTGAGACTGTTTTTAAAAAATCCATCAATCAATGGAGCAGAACAGAAAGCCCAGAAATAGACCTACACTTATATAGTCATTTGATTTTTGACAAAAGTGCAAAAGCCATAAAGAAGGGAAAAAAAGTCTTTTAACAATTTTTTTTTTTTTTTTCCTGAGACAGGCTCTGTTTCTGTCACTAAGCAATCCTCCTACCTCAGCCTCTTGAGTAGCTGGGACCACAGCTGCATGCCACCATGCCCAGCTAATTTTTTTGTTTTTTGTAGAGCATGGTCTTGCTATGTTGTCCAGACTCATCTTAAACCCCTGGCTTCAAGCAGTCCTCCTGCTTCAGCCTCCCAAAATTCTGGGATGACAGGCATGAGCCACCACACTGGCAACAATTTTTACTGAAAACAACTGGATATTTATATGGAAAAAAAATTTTCCTTGGTCCCTACCATATATGAAAATTAATTTGAGATGGATTACAGACCTGAATGTAAAAGCTAAAACTACAAAGTGTCTAGGCCAGGTGTGGTGGCTCACACCTGTAATCCTAGCACTTTGGGAGGCTGAGGTGGGCAGATCGCTTGAGTCCAGGAGTTTCAGACCAGCCTGGGCAACCCGGCAAAACCCCATGTCTACAAAAAATACAAAAATTATCCAGGTGTGGTGGCAAGCGCCTGTAGTCCCAGCTACTAGGGAGGCTGAGGTGGGAGAATTGCTTGAGCCTGGAAGGTCAAGGCTTCAGTGAGCCATGATCGTGTCACTGCACTCCAACCTGTGTGACAGAGTGAGACCCTGTCCTAAAAAAACAAAGTGCAGTGGCTCAAGCCTGTAATCCCAGCACTTTGAGAGGCCAAGGCAGATGGATTACTTGAGGTTAGGCGTTTGAGACCAGCCTGGCCAACATGGCGAAACCCCATCTCTACTAAAAAAATACAAAAATTAGCTGGGCGCCATGGCACACACCTGTAGTTCCAGCTACTTCGGAGGCTGAGGCATGAGAATTGCTTGAACGCAGGAGGCAAAGGTTGCAGTGAGGAGAGATTGAGCCACTGCACTTCAGCCTGGGCAACAGAGCAAAACTGTCTCAAAAAAAAAAGAGGACTGGGTGCCAAAACCAGCCTGCCCAACATGGTGAAGCCCCATCTCTACAAAAAATACCAAAAAATCAGCCAGGTGTGGTGGCATGTGCCTATCATCCCAGCTACTTGGGAGGCTGAGGCAGGAGAATCGCTTGAACCCGGGAGGCGGAGGTTGCAGTGAGCCGGGATCGTGCAATTGCACTCCAGCCTGGGTGACAGAGCAAGACTCCATCTCGAAATAAATAAATAAATAAATAAATAAACAAACGAATAAATAAAAGAACTGGCACAACACAATAATGAAAAGACAAACAACATTAACAAAAAAATGGGCAACAGATTGAACAGATACTTCACTAAAGAAAGTTTACAAATGGCCAATAAGTACATGAAAATATACTCAACAATGAGATACCACTACATGTCTATAAGAATGGCTAAAATGTAAAAGGCAGCCAGCATCAAATGTTGGCAAAGATGAGGATTAACTGTAACTCTCATGCATTATGAGTTGCAGTACACAGACACTTTTGAAACCAGTCTGGTAGTTTTTTTGTAAAACTAAACATATATCTATCTTATGATGCAGCACTACCACTGCTAGTTATTTATCCAAGAAAAGACAAGTATCCGTAAAGTGACTTGTAGAAGATTCATAGCAACTTGATTGATTAAAGCCCCAACCTGGAAACAGCCCAGGTGTTCATCAACAGGAGAATGGATACAAATAAAAGAATACCACTCAGCAGTAAAAGGGAACAAACTACTGATACATGCCTCAATACAAATGAATCTCAAAAATGTTGTGCCTTACATTGTGAAGGAAGGCTGGCACCAAGAGTACATACTGCATTATTTTATTTACGTGAACTTCTATAATAGGCAAAACTAATATAAAGTGAAAAAATCACAACAGTGGTGTCTTCTGGAGGACAGGAGTGGGGTTTAATTGGGAGGATCATGAGGAAAACTTCCAGGGTGATGGTCATGTTCTACACCTTGATAGGATTTTGGTTTACACATGGGTATGCATTTATCAAAGCTCATTGAATGTTACACTTAACATTTCTTTCTACTTTTTGAGACAGGGTCTCACTCTGTTGCCCAGGCTGGAGTGTGGTTGAGCAATCTTGACTCACTGCAACCTCCACATCCTGAGTTCAAGTGATTCTTCCACTTTAGCCTCCTGAGTAGCTGAGACTACAGGCATGCACCACCATGCCCAGCTAATTTTTGTATTTTTTGGTAGAGATGGGTTTTTGCCATGTTGGCCAGGCTGGTCTTAAACTCCTGACCTCAAGTGATCCAAGAAAGTGCTGGGATTATAGGCGTGAGCCAACACACCTGGCCGATACACTTAAGATTTGTGCATTTCATGGTATATAAATTTTTCTTTAACAAAAATAACCATAAACAAATACTGAAGACTAATGATTTGCATGCTGAAGTGTTTCAGGGTGAACTGCACTGATGTCTGCAATTTACTTTGAAAAGCATCCAAAAACATAAGGTAGATTGATGGGGGATATGAGAGATGGCTAGATGGTCGATGGACAGATATGTGATAAATATAGAAAAATGATAATTGGCGAATCTAGGAGGTGAGTATATGGGCGTTCACTATACAGTTCTTTCAACTTTTTTGCTATGCTTTAAAACTTTCATAATAAAATGTTGGGAAAAATATCTGTTGATCTGAAACCAATAACTGACCAACCAAATGACCGAACAGCTAACCAATCAATTAGTAAGTCAGCTAAGACAGCGTTCCCCAAACTTCACTCATTTGGATACTCTCCATACCATTATTTATTTAATAGTGTATCTGAACGTGACTCAGTTTTATTTTATTTTATTTTTTTGAGACAGAATTTTGCTTTTGTCACTCAGGCTGGAGTACAATGGTGTGATCTCAGCTCACTGCAACCTATGCCTCCTAGGTTCAAGCAATTCTCCTGCCTCAGCCTCCAAAGTAGCTGGGATTACAGGCATGTGCCATCACGCCTGGCTAATTTTTGTATTTTTAGTAGAGATAATGTTTCACCATGTTGGTCAGGCTGGTGTCGATCTCCTGACCTCCCAAAGTGCTGGGATTAGAGGTGTGAGCCACTGTGCCCAGCCACGTGACTCATCTTTAAACTTATGTTCTACCTTAGCCTTATCCTGAGTAATAATATCTGTGAAATTAAGTGTCTTACATTAGTTATATTTATATAATACAATACACATTAATATATCTAAACGTTAACTTTAAAATGTTCACACATATACCATGTACAATTATTTCACTTACCCTCTAATATATATATATCACACTTCAGAAGTTCTGATCTGTGTTTGGTGCTGTGGGGGAATTAGAAGTGAGTCATGTGGTCCCTGACCTCAAAGGACTCCAGCACGCATCCCATCAATCTGCAGAAGGAGAGGACAGACTGCAAAAATGGGACCAGCCTCGGGGCTGGACACAAGTGGCTGGGAAACGTCCGCAGCAGGTCTCATTCCCCGGGAGGCGAGGATGAAAATTACAGGTGACACATGGGTCAATGGCCTGTCTCCTGACTCAAGACACACAAGGAAGAGACTCTTTGAAGCCTCAGGAGCAGACACTCAATTGGATAGCGCCTGGGATTTGAAGGTCTGCCATAGAGTCCGAAGAGAGGGGGAAAACACACGCAAACCACCCAATCACAGGGGCCCCTGTGGCTCCTCACCCACCCTCCACCCTCCACCTTCCACCTATTCCACTCCTCTCGATTGTCAATTAAAATAAACAGCCTTGTATTCCGTGGCCTGGCCTCAATCTATCTTGGCTGGGAGGATACGCACGGATTTGTGGCAGTGCCTGAAAGTCCTTGCTCAACCTTTTTAATATCTGAACAAAGCAATCAAACTCGATAAGATCTAGCGAAGGCAAGATCACTCTTCTGTCCCCGGGATGGAAGCTTATTAGTCTGTGGCCCACATCATCAGAGTTATTGTGCCATGTTAAATTTATTGGTACTATCTCACCTCATTAAATACTTAAATAGACCTGACAGGACAGAAAAACGGGCTTTTTAATTTTTTTCCTCTCTCCAAAGGGAGCTGGTGTTTCCCATGTCCCAGTTCACCTCTGCTGCAGCTGTTGGCAAAGAAGTGAGAAAGCCTGGCCCTGCGCAGAAGGTTCGGGCCGGCTGCGTGGCGGCTCCCAGGGTCCTCCTGACTCTGACCTGCCTTGGGCCAGAAGTGAAGAAAGCACCTTGGAGTGTGTGTCCATGAGAAGGAGGTGAAGAAGAGGCAGAGGGCAACCATGGCATTTATTCTCTTTGCCAAGTTACCCAAATCTGTGTGACTTTTTACATTTTCTAAGAGAAACCTTGTCAGTCATTTAGCCAGGACAATTGCCAGAAATAAAGGTCGGGGTCACTGAGGAGAGAGGAAATAGGGAGTGTGTAGGGGAGTGTGGAAGTGGAGTGGGGGTGAGCTCACAGCAGCTCCCTGTCCATCCCCCAGCACTGGGGCTTGTGGTCTTTATTTAGCAGATAGCCCTGGTATCCAGGGTTGGATTCCAGCCAAGGCCAGGATTTCCCCAGATTCTGAGTTAGAGAACTTGGCAGGCTGGTGAAGCCTTGCAGAGAGCCACTAGCCTGAAGGTTTCAAACAAATTACAAATGATGAGAGGTGAGAGTCAAAGAATGCGGATGTTGCTTGGTCCTATTTCTTTCCCCAGACCCCCTCATGACCATCCCCCAATTTTGTGTGTGTGTGTGTGTGTGTGTGTGTGTGTTCAGAGGGCAGAGTGCAAATTCAGGAACTCGAGAAACTTTGCAACCTAGAAAATATTCCTTAAACAGTTTCATCAGAAGTTGATTATTTTTTTTCTCATTTATCAAGCCAATTTTCTTCTCAGCCAAGGTGATTTGGGACACAGCCTCCCTGCATCCCCTTCCTCTCCTTATATCTCTACCTGCAGAGAAGGTCTCTTTTCTCCAGCTGTTTCCCTCTCCCAGCCGAGGTCCTCGTTTGCACCTTGTTAATAAGGTGGGCAAAGGGCCAGGAAGCAGCTCTTGGGTGCCTTCCGTTCCTAATGTCCTAAATGGCCATGACACTGTGCTTAATTTCCGTCTTAGTGCAATGGCTGGCGGGACATCAGCAGGCTGAGACCCGGGTCCTGTGACAGTATCTTCAACCGCGGCCATCAGCCTCCCTGTAATTAGAAGCCAAGTGGAGCCCGCTGTCCTGCAGTGCCGGAGCTCCGTGGACTTATGTAACTGTCCCCCTGTTCAGAGCACAGGCTCTTTACAAGCTCTGAGTCTCCCAGCGTTAAAACAGCTATAATCCTTTGCCCACCCTGGGAGGGAAAGCAGGCCATGACCAGATGGGTTATCTATGTGATCAGCTTAGAATAGTGTGGGGCACGTAAAACCCTGCGCTTGTGCAGAAAACCTAGATGGTTGACATTTACCAACTGGGGAGCGTCACTCTTTATCTTTTTTGGAGTGTTCCATAGTAGACTTAGGGAAGTGAGACGGTCAGAAGCCCTGGGTGGGGACTTCTGTTGCTTTCAGTGCACATCAAAAAATGTTAAGTAGGGAGCAAAATGGAATGTTAAGCATTGTGGTTGAGCTATGTTGGTAATGAAAGACTGCCAATCATGACAAGGGTTTTGGGAGAATTGGAAGTCTGCCTGAACATGTGGATATAAAGACCCAGTTTGGTTTGAACCAAAGGGGGGTTTGGATGGTGGGTGGGGGAGGGTGGAGGAGGTGATTAATTACTGCCTGGGTGGCAGTATTTCTTCATTTAGAAGTTGCAGCCTCAATTATCTTTAATTACTTCCCTGGTGGCCTTAAATCCAGGGTGAATCCAGAATGGGGGTCAGCTGCTGGGGTATGTGTCTCGGGTGGGCTGGCAAAAGGTGGGCAAGGGGTCAGAGGGTCACTTTTGGGCACACATGGATGGGGCTATTTCAGATCATCCCTTCCCTCCAGGACTCAGTGATAGAACTGACAATAATCAAAACCTGAATTAATATTACCCCAGATACACAGAGCATCTTCAGAGGAGTGCAGTGCCTCTTCTGAGTCATTTGTTTTTGTTTGTCTTCATTGACCCATTAGGGGGGCCAGAAGGTGTGAGTGGGGACTCTCCTTCCCATTTTATGGATGGACAAAAGAAACCACATATATCTATGCAGCAGGTTGGAGGCCATGCTTCTCTGCTTTTGTCTGAGCAATCTCCTCTCCCAAACCCATGGATAGGAATCACCTAAGGTGCTCATTAAATATACAGATTCCCACACTAGATGTATGGGATAGATGTATGGAATCAGAATTCTCAGGGGTGGCCAAGGTTTTCAATATTTTTAACAGGCTTCCCAAGTCCCCCCTTATGGGACTGGCATTTGGGAACCACTGCACCAGGCATGTCCTTACATTCTAAGCAGGGGGAGACCAGCTCCTTACCTCCTGGAAGCCTCCTGATCCCTGTGCCCTCCTCCTCATTCTGCAAGTTTTCAAACTTGTCAGGGCTGGAGATGGTATTTTCAAAATCCAGGTCTCATTTGTGAGGCAATAAAAAAAAAAGAGAAAAAAGTGATCTGAAATGTGGCAGGCTTTTCTTTAACATCTGCCTACTTGCCTGGGGGAGGATGAACGTGGGAGGTGTGAACTTATAGAGCACTATGGAAAGGGAGGTGAGCTCAGGTACAGACGTTCACTCTCCCATCTCGGAGCTTGAGTCGCCTTATTGGTAAGATAGTGGGATCGGTCAGGGCAATTGCTACAAGCCCTTCCTTCTTAGAATTCTAGGATTCTCCAGTCTTCAGGCCGAACTTATTCCCCCATGGCCTAATATCAGGGAAGAACATTTCAGCTTCTAGGTGTGGAAAAGAAGTTGGAGCACCTTATGTATCACTCACAGCATAGCCTGTTGCCTCCTCAGCACAACAGGAGTCTCTCTGGCCTCTCTTCCCTCTGTCTCCCACTTCATCTCTCACTCCATCCCCATTAAACAAAGATGGGGTCCCGAAGCAGATCACCGCACCCCTTGTCCAAATAAAGCCCCTGAAAATCATCTACTGATCTACTCTCTGTTGCTCAGGATGTCTGGGCCATTTTCTGCTTTCATGTAGTCCTTTCTTCCCAGACTGGAGAATTTCTTTTAGCTTCCTACTCCATACTTGAGTGTCGGATCCCCGGGTGGCCCTTCGTAATTTATTGAATATAAATTATGCTCTCAGAGACAAATATCTCTTCCCTTCCTGCTTCTTATGATCTTATCGCCCCCAGCTCAAAATGCAGGACACTTTCTCTCAATGGAATCTTATGCATCCAAGTTCTCAGCTACTTCAAGGCATTAGGAAGAGTTAATTGGCAAGTTGCTGTTGTCTCTTTTAGCCTGGTTCCAATGCCAGGGGAATTTATGAGTTTTATCCCAGGCAGACCTCAGGATGACTCCAGGGTATTTGGCCTTAAATAATAGAATTGCTATTCACAATTGACCATTGATTAGCATCTGCTTGTAGCTTCATAAAATGTGGTCTTTGGGAGAAAAGCTGGAAATCCTGACATGACTACTTTGCTGTTTTTATTTTTTTTTATGCTTTAAGTTCTAGGCTACATGTGCACAATGTGTACCTTTGATACATAGGTATACATGTGCCATGTTGGTTTGCTGTACCCATCAACTTGTCATTTACATTAGGTATTTCTTCTAATGCTATCCCTCCCCTTTCCCCCTCTTCCCACAGGCCCCAGTGTGTGATGTTCCCTGCCCTGTGTCCAAGTGATCTCATTTTTCAGTTCCCACCTATGAGTGAGAACATGTGGTGTTTGGTTTTCTGTCCTTGTGATAGTTTGCTGAGAATGATGGTTTCCAGCTTCATCCATGTCCCTGCAAAGGACATGAACTCATCCTTTTTTATGGCTGCATAGTATTCCATGATGTATATGTGCCACATTTTCTTTACCCAGTCTATCATTGAAGGACATTTGGGTTGGTTCCAAGTCTTTGCTATTGTGAATAGTGCTGCAATAAACATACATGTGCATGTGTCTTTATAGTAGCATGATTTATAATCCTTTGTGTATATACCCAGTAATGGGATTGCTGGGTCAAATGGTATTTCTAGTTCTAGATCCTTGAGGGATCACCACACTGGACATGACTACTTTGAATTCAACTGAAGAGGCATCTACTGATGGCCACTATGTTCCCACCACAGTCCTGGCCACTACAGATGCAGGAAGACACCAAGAGGAAGAAGACATAGACCCTGCTCAGTTAGTAGTGATAGGGTGCAGGGTAGTTGTATCTGAAACATTCAGAGAAGCAAAGCACAGTTAAAAGGACCTTCAAAAGTTGCAACACTGAAAGTTTAACCCTGCCCTGTGACAGGGTTAAGCTACAAGCATGCAGTGTCTGCTTTGAACTCAGTATATTGGAAAATATTTCCTTTCCTCCCTAAGAAGGGTAGGGGGTCTCTCCAGTATTTTCATAAGTACGTAGTGAGATTCAGGCTTTTGACAGTGGTGAGTTCCTTTTTTTTTTTTTTTTTTTTTAATGGAGGATACTGACCTTTGTCAATACGCAAAGATAGAGTGGTCTGTGTGCTAAAGCAGGAGGTTAAGAAATCTGAGAATTTATGCCAGATTCACTGATTTCCTAATTCATTCCCTGATTCATGTATTGATTCTTTGATATACTGCCTGATAGATTAATGATTAATTCATTTATTTATTCAATAAACATCACTGGATTTCTTTATACAAGCTCTTATCCAGGAAAATCAAGTTGAATGTTTTTCTTCCTTCTGGTATCTCTTTTCTTGGTTTTCTTCCAAAGCAATTAAGAGAAGGTAGAGAGAGGGGAAGATATCGAATTTGACTCCTCTGGGATACATACCCTTCCCGATGCCAGTCCCCAGAGAAAGAGAGGGCCTTGAATGTGGAGAGAGGGAGAAGCATCTTCTTGGCATCTGAATTCCTCTCCTTTTCTTTGTCTGCTTCTCCAGCCCTCTCCGCCTTTGCTTGTTCCTTTGTTTCCTGAGTTTTTCAGGCTGGGGCTGGGTGGTCTGGAGGGATCAGCCACTCCGTTTGCCCTGTAGTTTCCCCAGTCTTGCTATCCTGCCTTCTTCCGCAGCAGTCCAGGGAGTTGGAAGCATCTGGTGCTCCTGTCTCCTGAGAGCCTTTTTAATATTATTTCATTTCTTTTAACCTTTATTAAGACAAACATTGAGCATAGAACAGTCTATACTCCCACTAGAGACACTCTCCATTTTGATATTAAAAAACAAAACAAAACAAAACCTAAACCCACCCAACCTGAGGCCTGGAGGAGAGAGAGAGGAGATAAAAAAAAAAAAAAAGAAAAAGAAATATCCTAGAGATATTTTTACCTTCAAAGATCCATCACTCATTACTGCATATCACAGACATGTCTACAATCTCATCTTCTTACAATTCTCCGTGAAATAAGTGTAAATGGAAAATAATACCCCATTTTGAAAGTTCAACAAAATGTCTTTATCCACCAAATGTAGCCCCAGCTGTCTCATTTTCAGAAACAAAGCCTGATTTTAAATAGCAGCTCACCACCCAAATAAACACCGGCAGCTCTATCCAGCTCCACACGGCAGAGGCTGTAATTGCCTTCCCAGGCTACATGGAATGGCCTTCTGTGATGGCCAAATGCCCCAGCTCCAGCAGGTCTTGGGGGCCTTCCCTTTGTAGTGGGAGAAATCATAGACTTTTGTAAACATTTAAAGCTGTCTCTTCCTTACCACTTGGGGATAGTCTCCTAGGTTACCAGCCCCCTTGGAATCCCCTTCCCACTGCAGACCTTAGCATGCATACACTGTCACCCCGAGCAAGGGATGACGAGCAAGGGATGACGAGGTGAAGAGAAGGCTCTTCATTCTGGAGCCAGTGCCTGATTTCCACTTTGATAGACAAATGGCGTGTGACTGTAGATTGGGTTCCCCGCGGTGAATGGAAAAGGTGCTTAGAAACACAAAGAGGGGGAAAAGCTCCTACCCAGAAGGTTTAACCTCCCTTTCCTAACTAGCTCTATGGCAATGAGCAAATATTTGAGATTCTTGGCTCCTCATTTTCTTCCAAGCTCCTGTCTCTGTGACTCAGATGTTCCATGGGAAGTTCAGTGTGTCCCAAACCAAACTCCTGCTCTTCTTCTGATCTTCCCCACTTCAGTTAGAAGCAACTCCGTCCATCCAGTTGCTTGAATCCTCTCTCTACTCCACCCACATCTGATCTGACAGCAAAACCTATTGGTTTTACCTTCAAAGATAGCCAGAATCTGATCCATTCTCTCCACTACAGCCACCTTTTCCTAGGCCCCTATCACTGCTACTAATTGCCTTCACATTTGCCCTGATCGAGCAGCAGAGTAGGGTGGGAAAAGCACAGAATCTGGAGCTAAACTGCCTCCATTGAAAACCTGGCGCTGTGGCTGACTAGCTGTGTGACCTAGACAAGTTACTTATAACCTCTCTGTGCTTTCCTTTTCTTGGTGTAAAATGGGAACAATGCGAGGACCTACATCTTAAGAGTTGTTGTGAGGATTAAATGATTTAATATGCAGAAGGGACTTAAAATGGTGCCTGGCACATAGGAAGTGCTACGTAAGCATTAGCTTTTATTACTGTTGGTATTATTCCTAGCACAGCCTCAGAGTAAACCTGTTGACACATAAATCAGGCCATGTCACTCCTCTGTTCAAAACCTTCCAGTATCTCCCCTGGCATAAAATCCAAAGTTGGAAAGGCAACAAGGCCCTAGGTGAGCTGACCTCTGGTACTTCCTCTGTTTTTATTCTGTTCCAGCCTCGTGGGCCTTCTCACTTTTCCTGGCACACACCAGGCAATTCCTTCCTTAGGGTCTTTTCACTTATCATTTCCTCTGCCTGGAACACATTTCCCCAGAGAGCCTCATGGTTTGCTCTCTAACTTCCTTCAGATCTATTCCAAGATCACCTTCTCAGGGAGGCCATCTCTGACTACCCTATTTAAAATTAAACCCAAATAATCTCCATTCCTTTTATTCTGATGTAGTTTCCTCCCTAGTGCCTATCACCATCTAATATACTATCTATTTTACTTATTTATTTAGTTTGCTCTCTGTCTCTTCTCATAAAGGTTGTAAGCCACATGAGTGTAGGATATTTTTGTCTGTTTGTTGACTGATATATTCCCAATGCTAGAATGGTTCTTGGCACATAATAGACGCTCAGTAAGTATTTGTTCAGTGAATAAATATAAAGACAGTTAAACCTGATGATCTTGAAGACCTCTCCTTTGAGGTTAATGTTCTACGATTCTTTACCTGTGTATCTTCTTATGTGTGGAATAGAGATGTTTGTAGTTATCCCATCTAACAGAGGTTAAATGACTTTTTAGGAGCTGCAGGAATGCTGGTAACAGAAACAGTTCCAGAACCTGGATCTTGTGACGATGATTTCAGTCCTCTCCCTTTCTCTTTTAGCCTCTGCTAGCCCTGGATTGATTCATGTTTACTAAAAGGATGGACAAACAGATTCCTCTCATCCTTGGGAAGTAGGTAGGAGACAGTAAAACGAGGCTGGTCTGAGGAGGAGCCTGGAGTCTGTTTGACGAGCGTGAGGCTAATGCAGCGCCCAGCCATGGTTGAAAGGGTTCATCGGTGCTTATGCTGGGCCATGAATCACCCAGATGATTCAGACGCTGGGAGGCCTGTCAGGGGAATCTCAGATGGAATTGATGTATCAAGGTGTCGCTCTCTCTGAGCTATTTATCGGAAGTGACACTGAGGGAGATTGACAGGCAGTCACTGGACAAATAGGTAGATCACAGGCTCACAGAGACTCCCTGTGGTACCTGTTGTGTGAGACAGGAGCAAGCCTCCACTGCGGCTCCTGCAAACTTGGCCAGCAGGCCCATTGCAACAGCAGGCAGGAGTAGTGTTGGGCGAACAGAAGTGATCCAGCCTCAGGACCTCACGGCCACTGGGGGTGGGCGATATTCTTATTTGTTTTTGTCTTCTGCTTTATTTCTTTTTGCCCTATCAGAGAGCCAGCTGGATCACTCCACATCATCCCCTGAGGTCAGCATTAAAGGGGCCCAGTGGCTATACAGAGAATGTAGGTAGACCAGAACGCAATGTGTCACTGAGCTGGGGGTGTGGGGTCCATTACATCTTCTCAGACCTGCACCAACCTGTCCACTTCCCACCAATGCAGTAATGATGGTCAATGGTTATTGAGCATTTACTTCATTTCTGTTCAGCCCTTAACATGACTTAGATTATTTTGCCTTCACAACAGCCAAATGAGGTAGCGGTTATATTCCCCATATTTGAAGCTAAAGACATGAGCCTCTCAAGGTTAAGTTACATGGCTAAACATTGACAGTGGCCGAGCCAGGATTGCAATGTAGGTGTCTATTACTCAAGGCCTCAGTGTTGACCCCTAAACTTCACTCCATAGAAGGTCAGAGCCAGGCCTCATCCCACTACTCAGCCAAGCCTTCCAAGTGCACCCATGAGGCATTTTTCCATTACTTTCCATTACTCCCAACACAGATGCTTAACCAAGCCCAAACCCATATTCCTTCTAATCCCCTTTCTCAAAGGCTTTTTTGTGTGTGTTTGTGTGTCGAGCATAGTGCCTGTCTCACAGCCAACATTAGATGAATGTTTGTTGAATAAAGAAATGACTTGGCTGGGCGTGATTGCTCACATCTATAATCCTAGCACTTTGCGAGGCTGAGGTGGGAGGATAGCTTGAGGCCAGGAGTTCAAGACCAGCTTGGGCAACAAAGCGAGACCCTGTCTCTCTATAAAAAATTAATAATAAAGAAATGACTTATTTAGACCACATCTCAATGCCTTATACCTGTTTTCCCTATCCCAAGTTTGTCTCCATACCTGTTTTCCAATCCATATCTCTCCCCACTTTCAAAGCCTAATTTATTTATATTTGAGACAGATCCACGCTCTGTTGCCCAGGCTGGAGTGCAGTAGCACGATCTCGACTCACTGCAACCTCTGCCACCTGGGTTCAAGCGATTCTCATGCCTCAGCCCCCCAAGTAGCTGGGACTACTGATTGTTGTATTTTTGGTAGATACAGGGTTTCACCATGTTGGCCAGGCTGGTCTTGAACTCCTGGCTTCAAGCAATCTGCCTGCCTTGGCCTCCCAAAGTGCTAGGATTACAGGTATGAGCCACGGTGCCTGGCCTCGAAGCCTAATTTAAATCTTCACATTCTTCATTTGATTATAAGTGTACCTTGGTGCAAAATGCAAGGGACAACTTGACAGAGGATAATAAATGCCTTAGAAATATGTTTATCCTTTGGCTCAGTGCTTTTATTTCTAGGAACTTATCCTAAAGAAATAATCATACATGTCCATAAAGAGCTAAGCACCAGAAGGTTCAGTGAAGCATTGTTTAAGGTGGCACAAACTGGAAATCTCTGAAATGTCCAATAACAGGCGACTGGCAAAATTCATACACATTCTCTTTTACATCCATGCAAGAGAATTCTTAGCAGTCATTAAAAATAATGAAGATATATATCTATTGACACAAGAAATTAAGTGAAATAAGTAGGTTATAAAATAGTACACCCAGAATAATTTGATTTTTATTAATATTGTATGAATATAAATACATGTATCGGAAAATGTCTGGAAGGGCATAGATCAACCTGTAGAGAGTCATTATCCTCAGGTAGGGATTATGGGTGATTTTTATTTTCTTCTTTTTACATATTCATTTTCTAATTTTCTGCAAAGCACTTGTTTAAAAAAGAAAGAAAAAGGGGATGTTATCTAAGAAATATTTCCTGATTGCCTCTCACCTTCCTTAATCCTTCCTAGATCTGATGCTCCCACTGACTGGCACTGTTTTAGCATGCGTGCTATTAGATCAATTGTAAGGGGCTAAGATTGTTCCCATAGGTGATTTTCATTCCCTTTATAAACTCCTTGAGGGCTGGGGTTCTCTGTTTAATTTTTTTTTTTTTTTTTGATACGGAGTCTCATTCTGTCACCCAGCGTGGAGTGCAGTAGTATAATCTCAGCTCACTGCAACCTCCACCTCCCAGGTTCAAGTGATTCTCATGCCTCAGCCTCCCGAGTAGCTGGGATTACAGGCACCTGCCACCATGCCCAGCTAATTTTTGTATTTTTAGGAGAGACAGGGTTTTGCCATGTAGGCCAGGCTGCTCTCAAACTCCTGACCTCAAGAGATCTGCCCACCTTGGACTCCCAAAGTGCTGGGATTATAGGTGTGAGCCACTGCGCCTGGCCCAATTTTTTTTTTAACTGTAGAATTTAGTATAGGATGTTGTTCGTGGGAGTGCTACATTTTTTCTCCCCTCCCCGCCAGCCCCCATCTTTTATTCCTATGAGGTAGACAATAAAGAGAGTTGAATTCACCTTGCCCTTGGGGAAGAAGGAAGATGAAGACATTTCCCCCGGGCTGGGCAGAGGCCCAAATTAGCCCATGAGGCCAAAGGCAATAAATAATCCCCGGACCTCTGAGGTCAGGTCCCTGCCTCCTCCGCAGCCACCCTGACCTGCATAATGGGACCACAGGCAGTTATGATTCATGCACACGCTGCCTGGGCTCCTGCCAGCCGGGTCTGAAGAAGCTTCACAGTTGGAACTGGATAGACCTAAAAATATGGCCCCCCAGGGACAGCTTGGGCCATGCTCTGGGGAGCCTGGTGGGGCTAGAGGCCTGGAGAGAGTTCTTAGAATCAGTACTGGAAACACAGGGCTGATTCAGCCTTCTCCTGTCTGCAGCTGGAGCCCCAGGGAGAAATCAACAGCCATAACCCAACCAGACAGAGCAAAAAGAAATGAGTTTAAAGCACCAGAAGGAGGACTTAGATAATAATAATGCAGTGAGTGGCTTGGGCAGCAACTGTTGCAATAATATCACCTCCCATTTGTACAGGACTTTACTGTGCACAAAATGCCCTTACATATATTATCGTATTTGACCCTCACGACAGCCCTGTGAAATAGACAATCTTTGCCGGGATTTTCAAGTGAGAGAGTTTGGAACTCAGAGAGATTAATCAATTCACCAGAAGTCACACAGCTAGTGAGAGGCCAGGTCTTTTGACTTTACAATGCTAAAAGGGGATCTACCTGAATGAACCAGAGGACATACAGAGCTAAAGAATAAAGAAATGTCATAGTTATCTTTTAAGAATAGAAGACTCCCCACTATGTTTGGAGGAAGTTCAGATAGCGAATCTGGCTGGGGAGGAAATAAAATGACTCCCCAAAGCCTCAAGCTTATACCAGGGCAGGTGGGAGAGCAGAAGGGCTGTGCCCATGAACACCAGAGTGTATATTTTGCCTTCAAACACATAACCTCCTAGCACAGTGACAATAGAGACTTGGCTTCTATTTTTAGACACCAATGGATGTGGAGGATGGGGTCAACGATGGAATTCTCAGCTCAGGCTTTAGACAAGACCCTCCATGGTGCAGTGTGTGCGTGAGCAGAGGATGTAAGGAACTAGGGTGCAGGGAGAGTCAGACTAGTACTTATGAGATCTCAGGAAATTATAAAGAAAAATAAATCTCTGAGTTTGTTTTTGTGAGCTCCAGAGGGGGATGGCAAGAGACTCAGTTGGGAAAAGCCAGCCAGGAAAACAGCTGCTCTGCCCATTCTATGAACAAAGAGGATGCATCCCAAGGGCCTATTTCCTCATTCTAGAGAGTTTCCAAGGCAAGGCCTGAGTGAGGGTTTTTTGTTGCTGTTGTTTGTTTTGAGACAGGGTCTTGTTCTGTGACCCAGACTGGAGTGCAGTGGTATGACAATGGCTCACTGCAGCCTCGACCTCCCAGTCTCAAGTGGTTCTCCTGCCTCAGCCTTCCAAAGTGCTGGCTGGGACTGCCGGTGTGAGCCACCATGTCTGGCCCTGAGTGGATTTTCTCCTTGCCTCACCTTTCATTTCCTGCCCAGTGGAGTGAAGAGGATTCTCCAGGAATTTCTCAGGATTTCTGAGGATTTCTCAGCCACCACAGTTGGTATCCTTACCTCCATTAGAATTATTCATACCCTGTGAGGTGGTGAACTGGCTTGATGGGCCTCTCTTCCTGGGCTTTGTGAGCCTCAGGAATGCTGCCCAGCCAGGCCCAAGTCCTGGTCTGCATCATCTTTGCCTTAAGGAGGATGATGCAATCCTCCATCCCTTGGCCCCAAGTGCTCAGACAACTTTGTTTCAAGGAGCAGAGTACAGTCAGAAAAACAGAAACCACTCCAGGCATTTCAACAGAAAATATGTTATACAGGGGCTTGCTTAAATGGAAGGAAGCAGTCCTTACCTAGGTCTGGATGAACAATGAGGAGAACCTGGGGTTACCAGAACCTAGAAGCTCCAAGGAGGAACCCTGCAGTGCTTGGAGCTACACCTCAAAGCTGGGGGTGCTGCCTGGGTGCTGCTGCTGCCTCTGAAGCTTGAAGGAGGGGCCCCAAGGCTCAGAGTTCTGAGGCGTGACCCAGCTGCTGCTAATATCTTAGGAGCTTGGGAAGGGGCTCTGTGGAGTGGGGACTCAGATGTCCAAGAAGGGGGCACTGCCTGGCTGGTGCTGTGACCTCTTGGGGGGTGTGCAGTGAGGCTGGTACTGGGAGAGCCAACGAAGCTGTCAGTTGGAAGCAATTACTGCTGTGGAGGCACAGAGCTTCTCTCTGGGCACGACACTGGCAGAAGCACCAGGCAAATAGGGAGCAACAAATCCTTTCTCATCTCCTCCAGCTTTCTCATCTCCCTCCAGCTCCCGCTAGATGCAGAGCCAAGCAGGAGCTAACTGGCAAAGGAGAAATGCAATTTGTAGCATTCCGGAGCCTGTGTCCCAAAGCAGAACAGAGAAAGGTGGGGCATCCTCTGATTCCCAGAGGATGTATTCATGGGGGGATATTTTCCAGACAGGCATAAGAAACCTCAGAAGGTAGTTTGGACTCTCTTTCAGCCCATGCACTTGGCCATCTGTTTGAGTCTCTATTGTCTGATCTGTCAGTTCTTCATTTTCTACGACAGGTCCTGGGGCTTTTATACACTGCTTTTATTTTTTTTTTTAAATGAGAAGTTGGGACCACATCTCATTTTTATCCCTTTGGGGATCATCTTGATCCTCTGCTCCTTGCCCAAAACTGCACAAAGCCCACTTCCAAGTGATAGGAAAAAGGGAGATTCAACTGTCAAACAATAATAGCAAGATATTATCAATGTAGGCCTAGTGATTGTGTCATATAAAAAATAAAATACACACCAGTTAATCAAAGCACTACAGACACTTTTAAGTAATCCCACTTTGGCTTTGCATAACTCCATACACTGCCGGCAGTGCTCTTGTCAACCACCAGAGACCATAATATACATCAAAAATTCTCCTTTAAATTTATTTTCAGTAAAGATTGGTCTTTTGAACTGCGGCAGTGGAGGCTTAAGGGTACAAAATCTCTCTCGCCTTTTTCTCTGTTCTTTTTCTGTCTCCCCCATCTTTCTCTGGTAGGGCGGTGACTCTGGGGCAGGGGAAGGGAGCAGCAGTGGGTTCCACACATCCTGTTGAAACTTCTGTCCTTTGCATGGATCAGTTCCTCTCATCTGCCACTTGATTAAGTCATTAAAGCAGGAAGGTGAAGAAAGGTTGAGCTGCAGCAAAAGGGAGAGAGAGACAATTCCTTCCATTTGCTTGGGAGAACGCCTCCAATTGCTGGGCCCAAGGATGGTCTTGAGCTACCCCAGCTGGGATAACACAAACTTAAGGCTTTCTTAAAATCCCAGATTCTGTGACATGTACAACATTGGGTGCTTAGGGGGCACTGATGACAACCCCACACCATTGTGGAATCCTTTCTTGCTGCCCTCACCAATGGGACAATGAATGAGATAGCCTTCCCAAATCATAGGGGGACGGTGGCAGGTCAGTTTGTCATGACAGACAGTATATTTTAGTGGCTAAACCTTACTCCTAGGTTTGAATTGGAATTTATTACTTCATAGCTGTATGACTTGATGTCAGGGATTTTTTAAATTGTGGTTAAATATACATGACAAAATTTACCATTTTAACCTTTTTTTTTTTTTTTTTTTTGAGGCAGGGTCTCACTTTGTCCCCCAGGCTGGAGTGCAGTGGTACGGTCATGGTCACTGCAGCCTTGGCCTCCCGGGCTCCAGTGATCCTCCCACCTCAGCCTCCTCAGTAGCTGGGACTACAGGCACATGCTACCATATCCAGCTAATTTTTTTTTTTTTGTATTTTTTGTAGAGACAAGGTTCCTCCATGTTGCCCAGATTGGTCTCAAACTCCTGAGCTCAAGTAATCCACCTGCCTCAGCTTCCCAAAGTGTTGAGATTACAGCATGAGCCTCCGCGCCTGGCCCATTTTCACAATTTTTAAGTGTGCAGCTCACTGGTATTAGGTATATTCAGATTGTTGTGCACCCATCGCCACCATCCATCTCCAGAACTTTTTTAGCCTCTTGAATTGAAACGTTATACCCATTAAACACTAATTCCTCATCCCACTCCCCACAGCCCCTGGTAACCACCATTCTACTTTCTGTCTCTACGGCTTTGTCCATTCTAGGTATGTCACAGAAAGGGAATCATATAGCATTTGTCTTTTTGTGCCTCGCTTATTTCACTTAGCATAATGTCCCCAGGGTTTGTCTGTGTTGCAGCGTGTGTCCCTGATGTCAGTCTTTGCTCTAAGTAGACTGAGAGTTGCCAGCTCATATACTCTGCTCCCTTGCCCTGCCTCAAAATGAAGAGTGAGCTAAGTGAAACCTACAGGGGGAAAAATGAGAATATATCCATACACTCTTAGAGGTGAAGGGGATCTTAAATGTCATCTGATTCTACCTCCCACCATTGGGGGACATCCTCACTGTCAGCTCTGAGCGGGAAGGTGGACTGGTAAGAGTGGTAATCCTCTATATTTTTTAAGTAATTTACATTTTTTCCTGAGATGTTTCTATCTATGATTTCACTGGATCCTAACAACAATTCTAATATAGGTCCAGGCAGGTCTTATTTTCCTGGAAACCAAAGCCCAGAGGTAGAGTTGAATTTGCTTCTGAACAATTGTGATGGAGTCTCTTGTTTTTCAGTCTTCCATCCTTTCCCACAGTAGCCCAGGTTTGCAGACCTGTTTCTATTTCATTCTTTCTTTCTTTTTTTTTTTTTTTTTGACAGAGTCTCGCTTAGTCACCCAGGCTGGAGTGCAGTAGCACGATCTCAGCTCACTGCAACCTCTGCTTCCCAGATTCAAGCGATTCTCCTGCCTCAGCCTCCTGAGTAGCTGGGACTACAGGCGCGTGCCACCAGGCCTGGCTAAATTTTGTATTTTTAGTAGAGATGGGGTTTCACCAGGTTGGCCAGGCTGGTCTTGAACTCCTGACCTCAAGTGATCCACCTGCCTCAGCCTCCCAACGTTCTGGGATTACAGGCACGAGCCACTGCACCCAGCCTCTATTTCATTCTTTATCCAAGGTTCACTTGACTCTTTCCCAATTTTCTTGGAGTTATCACTTCAAAATCCCAAGTAAGCTATATGAGCCTTCTAGATCATGTCCCAGAAAAAGAAAGGTGCTGCTTAGGAATTGTCGGATTTGAGCTGGGGTGAAGCTAAGAGCTCAGAACAGGGGGACCCCCTGCACTAGAGATTTCACAGCTTCATGAAGGCCACCATCTTGGGAGCTGGGAGATTCTTCTGGCATTTGAACTAAATTCCTTCTACAATAATAATAATTGTCTTCCGTTTTATCTTGAGATCAATGGAAGCAGAGAGGAGTAGCTGCTGTCAATTACGCTATACCTGTACAAGACAAATTTCTCACCCAACCTCCTTGCCCTTGGCTGAATCATCCAATCCTGAACTTCCATGGAGAAGAGAGAAGTCCATGGACAGGGATTTTCCTCATCAGCTGCTCCTGACCACAGTGTTGGGGTTTGAGTGCTCAAGGTGCCCCCAAGGAACCATCCCAAGGGTATTTTCCCTAGAGGTCTCTAAGAGTTGGGTGAAATTTAAGAAGAGCAAGCTGCCTTCCATCTGCTATCCCTGGGGTCATGTGCCCCCAGATGGTGCAGGATGAGTGGGGGCAAAGGGCAAGGGGGAAGTATGTCAACTGGAACATCACAGAAGTCTAAATAAGGACTGTTCTGTTTGCCATCCATCTCTTATTTTTTTGATCTCACTAAAGGAATACAACCCTATAATAAACACTCCAGTCTTACATAAATAAGCACCAGCTTGCAACTGCCTCTGTAGCCAGCTCACTGGATTCCTGAGATTAAGAACACAGGTATACCTCTTAGAAGGTGTCACAGCTAGGAACTATAAAAGTCATCCACAATGAAAGTGATGAAACACTTGGGTGGGTAGCCAAATGGTGTTGGAGTGGGGTTGGATATGGTGTAAATGCTACAGAAACAGCTTCCCTGGGGATAAGAAAGCCTAGGAGAAATGCTGGTGTCTGAACAGTCCAGATGTAGGAACAGTTGAAACAATCTTATTTGGGCTTGAGCAGCCAAAAGACTCTGGAAATCCAGGTCTGAGCCTCTGGAGCTTTCTTTTCAGCTGCCCCAGCTGCACATTCCTGAAAAGCCAGCACTTGCACGAGGCATCTCCCAACTCAGACATGAGTCACACCAGCTTATTTTAAGTCCTGACCTCTTCCCGGGAAGGGACTCCGACATGGAAAGCCACGTGCTGTGAAGCAACCATGGACCCCGGCCAAGGGAAACAGAGGCCCCCAACAGCTTCCTGACAGCGTCCTTCCCAGAAGCCCAGTGTGAGCAAGGGCCAGGAGCAGCTGTGGGCACTCATGCCCCCTCCCTTGCCAGGGCGGAACAGTGGGCCACACCACACCAGCAGCTCTTGTATCCACCGTGATGCCGCTGACGGCTGGGGCAGGGGGTGCCAGGCAGGGAGGGAAGCACTGTGTGCTCCTCTTTCCAGGACTCTGGCCTTGGTTTTCCAGTCCACACCAGATTGTCCTGAAAGGCTACTGCAGTCCTTTGGGGATAAATGGACAGAGGGAGTATGAAGCCCATGCTCTCTCAGCCAAATGTATTTAAGCCTTTTAATAATTCATATCCCCATTTCCATACACAGCCCCACTTAAAGAGGGATCCCAGGGAAACCTAAAAGCTTTTCTGATTGCACCAGCTCATCCAGCATCTTCATAAAAGGTTCTCAACTGGCCTCTCAGAATCGACGGCAGCAATGCTTATGAAGAAAACTAATAGTTCCAGCTGGTAGTCATTGAAAAGTCACTTAATATTTCTCAGTGCAAGGAGCTCAACTTAATGGGACACAATGTTTTTTCCCTAAGCAGTTGGGAAAAAAAACCCTTGACATCATATTAATAATGTCAAGTTTTATTGGCTCTCTCATTTGACATGATATTAAACTTTTCAGGCTCTATCTCGACTGAGGTACAAGGTTGTTAAAATGTGGACAGATTGGAGCGCTACAAAAATGTGGCATGGAAGAAATGCCTGTCCAGGTGAGTGTAGAGAGATGGAAAGCCGGTGACATGGGGCTTAATAGACAAATCTACTTTGCGGAAAAACTCTTAGTACGTCACCTCCTTCCCTACACTGCCTTCTTTCTGAGACCGATGATGCAGGCACCTTAGGGGAAGATGGGGCTTCAGAACTCTATGGCATAGGGTTGTTCATTGTCCTCTGCAAGTCTAGTTTTCTGGACAGAATAAAGTGAAGACATCATGTTAAGATAGATTACAGTCTATGAGCATAGCTTTGCTCCATAGCACCTCCTTGGGACAGAAAATTCCCTGGGTTTCTCCTTTTTTTTTTTTTTTCTTTTTTTGAAGGAGTCTGGCTCTGTCACCCAGGCTGGAGTGCAGTGGCGTGATCTTGGTACACTGCAACCTCTGCCTCCCGGGTTCAAGCGATTCTCGTGCCTAAGCCTCTCCAGTAGCTGGGATTACAGGCATGCACCACAACGCCCAGCTAATTTTTGTATTTTTAGTAAAGAGATGAGGTTTCCCCATGTTGGCCAGGCTGGTCTCAAACTCCTGACCTCAAGTGATCCGCTCACCTTGGCCTCCCAAAATGCTGGGATTACAGACGTGAGCCACCATGCCCTGCAACTCCCAGGGTTTCTAATAATAATAACAATAGCTAACTAACATGACCTGGTGCAACCATGTGTCTGACACCATGCTAAGTACTTTCCCATGTTTACCCCTGTTGGATCCGCACAAAAACCAGAAGAGTTAGATGTTATTGTTGTCACCATTGTCCCCATTTTAAGAAAGAAAACTGAATGAAAGAGGCATCGTATGATTTTCTAAGTCTGATGGCTAGTAACAGACCTGGAAATCCTATTCAAATAGGCTATAGCCTGAAATTATATGCTTACCACCCTTCAATATAATGGGAGCCATTATGAAGATGAAATATGTCACATATGCAAAGTCTAGGGACCCCAGCCTGGCCCTTGGACCTCTCCCTGCCCTGGACACCCGTCCTCTTTCACCATTTTCACTGTTGGGGACTGACGGGCAACCAAGAGGGAGGTTTATCCAGCAGGCAGTCAGCACTGACTTCGCCTGTCAGGCGCAACACCATAAATAACATATTTTAACCAAAGAACACCCCAGCAACCCAATAATGCATATCTAAAGCCATTTTGACGTTGCAGAGATACAGTAATACTTTTATGCTTTGTTTAAAGAAATTGTTTGCAGCATATTTGTAGTGACATCACTCCAAAGAGTTTATTTGGGATGATTGATTTATAGGAATCCAGCTCCCATACCCAGAGGATGACACTTAAATCATATCTTCTTTTCATTTATAATAAGGAACAAAATGATCATATTTTGACAAGTCTGATCATTTTGGGGGTTGAGCAGGTTCCCTCAGTGGGCTCAGTCTATAGCTCACAGAACTGATAGAATATTATTGTGTCTCATTAAAATCAGCTGCAGCTGCTTCAGACGGCGGCCCCAAAGAAAACAAAGCTGCTGGCAGTTTATCCTAGAGTAGTCAGTCTACCTACTGATTTTTAAGAAGGGGACAAGTGGAAATCTTTTCAGTTGTGCTTGCCAAAGCCCATCTTCCCTGGGTTTGAACTTAGAACATCTCCTTAAAACAGACCGGCCCCACCTAGGGCTAACATCACAAGTCTTTCTGTGTCCTCTCTCCCCGCTTGATGCTACAATGCTGCTGCAGCCTCTGGCCTTCTGACCCCACAGAGGCTGTATCCCATTTCCAGGACTAATGGGAATCTAAACTGCCCAGGCTTAATGGGGAGGGTGACATTTGCTGTTTTGGCCCCTGCCTCCTCACTAAACCAAACAAGCCGGTTTTGTAGTTCTCATTTGTTTCCAGATTCACAGCCGGGGCAAAAGCCGCCTGTGTCACATCCCCAGAATCTGTGCTGTTATTTCCATATTTGTGTTCAGCTCCTGAGGCTGGGCTTTGGGTCATGCTGAGCAAAGTCTGCCTTCTGCCCTGTCTGAAAGTCCCCTTTCGCTCCCCTGCAAATGACGGCAGGACTCCTCTGCTGGTCTCCTCATCAGACTGGGGCCCGGCCCTGTACCGCTCCCACTTCTTGAGAAGTGAGTTCAGTCTGTGACAGCCACACAGTGAAAAGACCGGAAAAGTTCTCCCGGAACAAAACCTCACCAAGTTCTCGGGGTCCATGGCAGTCTGCGTAAGTGTAGTACAGTGAAAGAGCTTCCTTCTCTCATCTCCCTCTTTCATCTTCCCTAATCCCCTCCCCTCAACTTATCTTTTTTTTCCTCTCTGCCTCCAGCCCCCCTCCTCTTTCTATTCACTATCAAGAACAGCCAATTTAGCGGGCAGCCATACAGTTCCAGCAGAAAGCCCTGGGATCAGTGGCTATGGGGAATGGCACAGCCAGAAGGAGAAATCAAAGATGAAATGAGCATTTGGATCTTGCTTAAACTGAAGTTTAGCACCCTCTATGCATTATTCATGTGTGACATCGTCACCCTCTTCTCTACACTCTCCACTGAGCTCCAAGAGAGCCCTGAATCCTCATGGCTTTGAAATAATTTGCACAATGACACTGATCTATCTTCAACCCTGCAAACGCCCCATACAGGGCCAAGTTCTGGTCTGGCTCAGGTACAGGTGCAGGTCAGGTCAGCATGAAACCACAATCATACCCGTTTGGCAAGACACTTCAAGGAAGTGGGTAATGATTCACATTTGGTGTTTAGCTTTTGATACCTGTACCAAATGGTCAAAATCCTAAGCAAGCAACTGGTCTTGATTGGATTGTTTAAAAATATGAATTATTGACCTTGGGCAAGTCATTAGATTTCCCTGAGCTTTGATGTTCCGTCTCCAAAACTTGGAGTCCATGATGACTTCCTTACAGGGATGCTGTGAGGACTGAATTAGTTCATACGTATATGCGGACATGCTTTGTAAACTATAAAATACTGAATGAGTATAAAAGCAATTTAAAAAGGCCGAAGTGTATCAGGCATTCACGATGTGCTTGGTATTATGCAATTGGCACTTACTTGCTCATTTAATCTTCACAGAAATCCCCATGAGGTTGATACTATTATTCCCCCTCCTTTTTTTTTTTTTTTTCATGTCAGGCGGGTAATGTGCTGACGTTGTAACAAGGTTTGAAGGAGGCACATCTCACACATGTGCCTGAACACCCAATCATCTCGCTTATGAACTACAAAAGGACCTCCCCTTTCTTAAGATGAGGAAATTCAGGACACTCAGAGAGGTGGTTAAGGGAAGTCCAGAGCTGAGATTCTAGTCTAGGCTGTCTCTTCCCTCCCACTTTGCAGGTACCCATTCCAGACTGAGGAGCAGGTAAGTCTCCTGGCTTTACGCAGAAACACAAATATTGATTTACCAACAAGTCAAATATTTTCCCCTCCTTGGAATGCTCCTAAGCTGGAGGCAGTTGGACATCTTGGGCCTCTGCTACTTCATTTACACTGGTTTTCCATTTACCTGAATGGGTGGGCCAGTGACTATTTGCAAGGTTGGTTGGGAAGGGTTGGCTCTCAGCTTGGGATTCCTGGAACAGGTGCACTTGGGGGCCTCCTCTTGGCCTCCACCTCTGCGGATCCCAGGGCCAACCTTTTGTCTCAACCCATTTTCTCAGGAACTCATCTAAGAGAGCTACCCCCTGGCGGGAGTAAGCTACCATCTCCAAGGGCCAGCACAGAACTTTGGGAGTGCCAAATGTGGAGAGAAGGGGGTGTTAGGAGAGATCATCCCAGAGGATTACAGTGACAGGACACTTAGCCCTCCTCACAGGCGTGACTTTGGAATAATTACCCAGGGCAGACTCTCTGAAAGAGGAGGTAAGCTGGCTAAGGCTCTTAGAAGGCAGGCCTGATGACATTGTTATGTATCAGTCCAAGGCTCAGGACACGGCGGGGTCAGGTATTAGCTGATTATCTGATTCTGTCAGCAGAGAGCTTTCAGTGAGTCCACAGAGCCAGCCCCGAGATTTCCACACAGAAACGCTAAGCTTAGACACCTGCAAAGGAGTCCTCGTGTGAAGTTCTGCCCCTGGAAGTTGTCCTGGGTACTTACAGTATCAGCACTGGAGGCAGATCCTGCAGCTCCGAAACACCCTCCAAGCTTCACGTTGCCACATGGTTCTGGGAGATGAGGCCACGGCAATCTGTGGCTTCCCTTGCTCCTGAACTTGAGCCTCTGATTCCCTCTCCTGTTGGAGGCTTTAACACGGTCAGTCTACAGACACCAGTTTTGGCTGTTGAAAAGCTTTCGACCTCCAACCCTGCTGGGGGTGGAAGAGAAGGACAGAAGGGGAGTGAGGAAGAGCCACTTCTGTGACAGAAATCAAAGCCAAGGCAGGCAGACATGTAGGTGGACTTGAGCGGCAATTAATTCTTTTCAATCAGGAGAGAGGCCCAAATGACAAGAGGAGGCACTAAATTTAGACATAAAGAAGAACTTACTTGGTTTTGAAGGTTAGCCAGGATACCTCTAATAATTGTGTTATAATAACTGTAATTTTATTATTTACTATATTTACTGTTCTATCAACTTTTTTTTTTCTCTTCTTTTCTTTTTTCTTTTTGAGACAGAGTCTGACTGTGTCACCCAGGCTGGAGTGCAGTGGCGTGATCTCGGCTTACTACAACCTCTGCCTCCTGGGTTCAAACAATTCTCCTGCCTCAGCCTCCAGAGTAGCTGGGATTACAGGTAAGTACCACCACGCCTGGCTAATTTTTGTATTTTTAGTAGAGACAAGGTTTCACCATGTTGGCCAGGCTGGTCTCGAACTCTTGACCTCAGATGACCTGCTCACCTTGACCTCCCAATGAACTTTTTAATATTGTGTCACTTAATCCTTCCAACTACCCTATGAGAGAGGTATGATCATTAGATTTCTATTTTACATCTGAGAAAGCTGAGGTCCAGGTAATTTTTTTTTTTTTTTTGAGATGAAGTCTTGCTCTGTTGCCCAGGCTGGAGTGCAATGGTGCAATCTCAGCTCACAACAGCCTCTGCCTCCCATGTTCAAGCAATTCTTTTGCCTCAGCTTCCCAAGTAGCTGGGGTTATAGGCATGTGCCACCATGCCTGGCTAATTTTTTTTTTTTTTTGTATTTTTAGTAGAGACGGGGTTTTGCCATGTTGCCCAGGCTGGTCTCAAACTCCTGACCTCAAGTGATCCACCCACCTTGGCCTCCCAAAGTGGTGGGATTACAGGTGTGAGCCACTGTGTCCAGCCAGGTCCAAATAATTGAAATAACTCATCTAAAGTCAGCAATTTGAAAGAGACAGAATCAGAATGTAGACCCAGGCAATCCGATGCCACAGTGCAGGCTCCCAGCTGCTGTTTTCCAGGTGCCTCCATAGAAAGAATGGAGAAATGCTGGGGAGAGCTCCATCTGGCCTAGTTGGGTACACACCCGGGAGACAGAGGACTTCATGGAGGGCATTCAGGCTGTGGGGATCTGTGAATGTGGCATTGTCACTGATGTGGCTCCTTCCTTTTTTCCCTTCCCACCCAATTTCTCCATGTAGCACCCCTTCCACAAGCTAGCAGGAGGGTGGAAGTGAGGATGAAGGATCCTTGTGGGAAGCTGAGTCCAGCCCAGGATGCCTCTGCCCACTTCTGCTCTGCTCTTAGCACAGGTGCCTGGCTCCCACCTGTTGAGTTACAGGCCACTGACTTCCAAGTCAGGCCAGGAGGTCAGTCATCTTTTCCACCGATCCTCTGCCCTAAGCTGAGTTATCTCGCACAAGTGGTACCCACTGGACCCCGTAGCTCTGGCCCTGCTGGAACTCCCTCGCAGCTTAGCAGGGGTTTTAAATCTGGCCCATGAGGCCTTGTCAGTTTCAAGAGCCCCCCCGACCTTTTAATAAACATTTGCTTTGTTATCAGAATTATTTCCTAATTCATTCCCTTCTGTCCCTGAAAATCTAAATCCTATTTAAGTTAATGCCCTTCATTTTCATTTATAAAGACAGATACAAAATAATTATTTCCTATCTCTGTGGTTTCCTTATCTCCCGTCCTAATAATGCCTTCAGCAGATGAACATTCCCTGTCAGTTGAAACAGTTGGAGTGTTTGTTTTTTTCACTCTTTAAAGAAGAAAAATAAAATGCTTTCTCAGGCTTTGTCTCTTCTCTTCTCCTCTCTCCTCTTTTCTCTTTCTGCCTTTCTCGGCTCTTTTCTTCTCACTATCTGCTTTTCTCCCGGGCGCCCCCTCTCCCTCTTCTGACCCCCACAGTGACCCTTTCTCTCCCTCTCCTGTACCCTCTCCTGCTGTCCTGGCCCTTGCCCAGCCCAGTGTTGCTGGGCGCCTCTCATTTTCCTGTCCATAGTGCAATTTCTCTGCGGCCTCACATCTGAATTTCATCAGCCCCTGAGCCTGCCTTTGAGCTCAGGTCCCCCCAGCTAGTAAAACTGGTTTGGATGAGCAGACGCAGTCTCGAAAAGAAACATTCTTTGGTTTCCTCTCATGAAAACTAGTGAGCAGAGAATTCACAGTTCCCTTCTCCGGGCGCCTCTTTGAAGTGTTTGATTGAAAGGAGAGGGGATGGAAAGGGATGGGGTGATGGGGGTTGGTAGTGGCGGGAACAAGGATTCCAGCTTTAACTAGCAACTCTGAAACCAGTGACCCAGACTTCCGGCGACCCTCTCTGTTCCTTGCCCATCTGGGTAGGGGAGATGCTAACTGATTTTTGGCTATCTGCACCAGATCCAGTCTTCCACCCTCCTCTCTTTTGTTTTCCAGTAAAACTCAACACACAATTTAAATTCAGGGTTTGGGAGAAAGTCATTAATAGAGTAGGCTGATTTTAAGGGAACTGGTTCTGTTCTCAGAAAGCAGTTGTTCAAATCCTAACCATTAGCACATGCTGAATGCCTTCTATATGTCAGCTATGTAAATGATTTCATTTACTTCTCATGAGGACCCTGTGACCTAGCAGCTACTGTTTCCCCATTGTATGGATGAGGAAACTGAGGCTCAGAAAGACTGGGAAACTTGCTCACAGCCCTCAACCAGCAGAGGTACAACCAGGCCTCGAATCCAGGTTTTGCTTCATATCCCTCACTCTCTGACATCTAGGCCTTCAAGAGAAAGGATTTCTGTCACTCCTCTGGCTTTAAAGTCTTTGTCAAGGCCAAGAAGGAACTATGAAGAACTCTTCTGTGACGGTATCTAACAGGTGGTCTCTGAGCTCTTTTATCTTTGGTAGAGAATGCAGATTACCAGGCACAAAGATTTAAACCCACAAGAGAAAAATGTTTGAAAGCATGGTGCTACAGAGAGGTCAAGGACTAATGGATGGGGAACGGAATGTACCTACATCAAGTCCCTTCATTTTATAGTCAGGGAAACTGAGGCCTAGCAAGAGCTGGGTCTCACTCCTGCCTTCACTTAGCTCAGCAGCTAAGACTTGCTGAACCCACAAAGAGCTTTCCTTCATCATCTGGAGGGAGATACGGAAGCCACCTAGGGGTTACCCCAGAGAGGCCAGGAGACTTAGGGTAAAGAAGGGGTGTAGGATGGCCAGCAATGGCCAGAGGCTTCAGGATAAATGAGCAGTCATGAGGTAACACTTCTAGACTCCTAAACTCTGAAAGGGTAAGAGTCCCCATGGCCACAAGTCCTAAAAGAGGTACCCATTTTTGGTCAGTGGTTAGGGCTGGTTAGCGAGTGCCACCTTTCTTTTGGCTCCCTGGCCTGGGGTACCTGATCAGGCCTTGGGGAGCAGGTGACCTGGTTGCTCATATCACTTGGGCTCAGTGACATGCACAGGACCTTGTGAATATGATCAATGCAACGTTTGTGCGGCTCAGGCTGGAGGGCAGGAAGGATAATGTCAGCAAGGAAGTTCTCATAGCTGGAGACTATTTGCAAAACAGTGTAAATCAAACAACTCTTTCATAAGAGTGGGACACGGGGACCCAAAACCTTGGCAGTTGAAAGAACATCTCCCAATTTGATGTTTGAAAGGTGATAAGAAGACTTCCTGTCTCCTTGTCATCCTGTGATGCCACCATTAGAACCATTTTCTTGATTCTAGGAAGCACCTCTAAAAATACATATATGTAACTATTAATAGTAAACAAAAGCATGCTAAGCCATGGGTGTAACTGGTTTGATGTGGAGCCATGAAGGACTGGGGCTCCAGGGCAAGTACAGTTTGGTAGGTGTGTGAGTTGCTAGCCATGGGGCAGAGGGTGGATTTTGAAATTATCTGAGCATAAGTTCGTTCCTTCAGTGGGGAATCAGGACCTTGGAGAAGAAGAGGAATGGGAGAGGGCTTGGGGAAGGGAGAAGCAATCCTACAATGTGTCTTTCTGCACACAAAGGAGGCATGGCTAATCTCACATTGTTTATGACCACTGCTCTGGGGTGAAGGGAGATGTTGCATAGTGCAGAGAAAAGCAAAAATGATCTGGGAATGACCAGAGCTGGGTTCTGGTGCCACAGCTGTTTCTCAGAGCTTGAGTTTCTGGTCCCATAGAAAGAGGATGTATAGTTATCAGAATTTTCCAAACCTCAATTTATTCACACACTATTTTCATAAGTTTCATCAGAGCTTCAAATATATATTTTTTCAACTGGCTTACTTTTTTTTTTTTTTTTTTTTTTGTGAGATGGAGTTTCACTCTTGTTGCCCAGGCTGGAGTGTAGTGGCATGATCTTGGCTCACTACAACCTCCATCTCCCGAATTCAAGCAATTCTCCTGCCTCAGCCTCCCAAGTAGCTGAGATTACAGGTGTGCACCACCACACCCAGATAATTTTGTATTTTTAGGAGAGATGGTGCTTCACCATGTTGGTCAGGCTGGTCTTGAACTCCTGACCTCAAGTGATCCACCTGCCTTGGCCTCCCAAAGTGCTGGGATTACAGGTGTGAGTCACCATGCCCGGCCTCAATTGGTTGACTTTTAAAATTTGTCCTCATTCTGAACATACTAATGGGTTTGCTGTGGAAGTCATACTGTGTCCGGAATTGGTGGGTTCTTGGTCTCATTGACTTCAAGAATGAAGCCCCGGACCCTCGCGGTGAGTGTTACAGTTCTTAAAGGCGGCGTGTCCAGAGTTTGTTCCTTCTGATGTTCGGATGTGTTCGAAGTTTCTTCCTTCTGGTGGGTTCGTGGTCTCGCTGGCTCAGGAGTGAAGCTGCAGACCTTTGCGGTGAGTGTTACAGCTCATAAAGGCAGTGTGGACCCAAAGAGTGAGCGAGCAGCAGCAAGATTTATTGCAAAGAGAGAAAGAACAAAGCTTCCACAGTGTGGAAGGTGACCCAATTGGGTTGGCACTGCTGGCTCAGGCAGCCTGCTTTTATTCTCTTATCTGGCCCCACCCACATCCTGCTGATTGGTAGAGCCAAGTGGTCTGTTTTGACAGGGCACTGATTGGTGCGTTTACAATCCCTGAGCTAGACACAAAGGTTCTCCACCTCCCCACCAGATTAGCTAGATACAGAGTGTGGACACAAAGGTTCTCCAAGTCCCCACCAGAGTAGCTAGATACAGAGTGTCAATTGGTGCATTCACAAACCCTGAGCTAGACACAGGGTGCTGATTGGTGTGTTTACAAACCTCGAGCTACATACAGAGTGCCGATTGGTGTGTTTACAATCCCTTAGCTAGACATAAAAGTTCTCCATGTCCCCACCAGAGTAGCTAGATACAGAGTGTGGATTGGTGCATTCACAAACCCTGAGCTAGACACAGGGTGCTGATTGGTGTGTTTACAAACCTTGAGCTAGAGACAGAGTGCTGATTGGTGTATTTACAATCCCTTAGCTAGACATAAACGTTCTCCAAGTTCCCACTAGACTCAGGAGCCCAGCTGGCTTCACCCAGTGGATCTCGCACTGGGGCTGCAGGTGGAGCTGCCTGCCAGTCCTGCGCCGTGCGCCCACACTCCTCAGCCCTTGCGTGGTCGATGGGACTGGGCGCGTGGAGCAGGGGACGGCACTTGTCAGGGAGGCTCGGGCTGCACAGGAGCCCACAGAGGGTGGGGGGAGGCTCAGGCATGGCGGGCTGCAGGTCCCGAGCCCTGCCCCACGGGAAGGCAGCTAAGGCCCGGCGAGAAATCCAGTGCAGCGCCTGTGGGCCGGCACTGCTGGGGGACCCAGCCCACCCTCCGCAGCCGCTGGCCCGGGTGCTAAGCTCCTCATTGCCCGGGGCCGGCAGGGCTGACCGGTGCTCCGAGTGCAGGGCCTGTCAAGTCCACGCCCACCCGGAACTCCAGCTGGCCCGCAAGCGCCGTGCACAGTCCCGGTTCCCGCTCGCGCGCGTCTCCCTCCACACCTCCCTGCAAGCTGAGGGAGCCAGCTCCGGCCTTGACCAGCCCAGAAAGGGGCTCCCACAGTGCAGCCGCGGGCTGAAGGGCTCCTCAAGTGCCGCCAAAGCAGGAGCCCAGGCAGAAGAGGCGCCGAGAGCAAGCGAGAGCGCACGCCGTCACCTCTCAATACTTTCTGTAATGTATATTGAAACAAACTATTAAGTTCATTTAAGGCCCATCTGTGGGCCACCTAAAATTCCCTTTTGTGTTACCCATTTAGGAACTCTGGGCCAAGTGATCGTGGTCCACTCCTCCTCCATCTCTGTGATTCTATGGTGTTTTACACAGGGGAATACCTTCCTTTTCCTTTCTAAATGGAGGACAGGATTTGCAGAAGCTGTGAATCCCTACTGGGAAAGAGAAAAAGATCCGCATGTTTCACGGACGCTGAAGCCAGATTCTGAGAGGAATGACAAAGTCATTGCTAATTGTAGCCAATTACTCTATCGGGTGGTACTGGTAGGGAAAATGACTTTAAGTCTAGAGTTGCCTTGGAAAGAATTACCATACTGGTAAGTAATTTTGACTCGAGTAATTTTTAATGCTAAAATTTGCTACAAGTACTTTGAGAATTAAAAAAAAAAGATGGCCATGCCTTCATTAGAGCATAATAAGGCAGTTTTGTAATTAATAAGCTAAGCTACTAGTCACACCTGTAATTTGGGGTATGAAGATAAATGTTTACTATGTATTCTTTGTTTCTCCTTTTTCTGAAGAGTGGAATTATTTTCTTTCAGTTTCCCAGGGCCTGAGAAAACCCATTGGAAGGTGCCCTAGGTTTTCCAGGAGACCTTACTTTCTCTTCATCCCTTAGACTAAAGGCACAAACATCCACTGAAAAGGAATGAGACCGTGTGTCTTCAGCTGGGGCTCCTAATTCCTCCTGTGTCTTCTCCTAGCCATGAGAGAGTGGCTGGTTTCTTCTATTTTCTCTGTGCCTCAGTTTCATCATCTATAAAATGAATATGAAGTGAAATGGCCTGCCTGAACTCTGTGTGTGTGTGTGTGTGTGTGTGTGTGTGTGTGTGTGTGTGTGTAAACTCTAAGCTGCTGCTACATTTTTTTTTGTTTTGTTTTGAGACGGAGTCTTGCTCTGTCGCCTAGGCTGGAGTGCAGTGGGGCCATCTTGGCTCACTGCAACCTCCACCCCCTGGGTTCAAGCAGTCCTCCTATCTCAGCCTCCTGAGTAGCTAGGATTACAGGCTCGGGCCACCACGCCTGGCTAATTTTTGTATTTTTAGTAGAAATGGGGTTTTGCCATGTTGGCCAGGATGGTCTTGAACTCCTGACCTCAGATGATCTGCCCACCTGTGCCTCCCAAAGTCTGGGATTACAGGTGTGAGCCACCGCGCCTGGCTGCTGCTAAGTCTTTAAGCAAATACAGACATGATATAATTTAATGAGTTTATCATTTTATTTATTCTCACTCATTAAGTACCTAGTAAACACTATCACTTAGTCCTTCAGTCCATCCATCTATCCACTGATTCACATTTTCAACAAATATTTATCAAGTATCACTTATGTGCTGGATGCTGAAGGCGATACAAAAGAAGTGTAAGGGAGAGTTCCTGCCCTCCAAGACCTTATGACTTTTTTTTTTTTTAAAATAAAAAACGATGTTGGCATATGATAGTTAACTAGCAACATGATTTAGCAGGAGCCAATTACACCATGAATGATGCAGAGGATAAACATTCTAAGAAGTAACTGTTTTATATTATATAGTTTCAAATAGCTAGAAGGATATTGAATGTTCCCAAGACAAAGAAGTAATAAATGTTCAAGATGATGGGTATGCTAATTACCCTGATCACTATACATTACATATATATCTATCAAAACATCATTATGTGCGCCATGAATATGTACAATGATTATATGTCAATTAAAAAAAAAAACAAGGGAAAAGAAAAATCCTTTGAAAAATAATTTAGAGAAGGAGAGAAAGATGTTTGTAGGGGGATAGATTAAGAAACAATTGGGCAAGAGGAGACTTGAGCAGGGTATTGAAGGATGAATTCCATTTGTGTTGGAAGAGAAAATGATAAAGGTTAAGAATTGGGCATTTTCAGCCGGGCACAGTGGCTCACTCTTGTAATCCCAGCACTTTGGGAGGCTGAGGTGGGTGGATCACCTGAGGTCAGGAGTTCGAGACTAGACTGACCAGTATGGTAAAATCCTGTCTCTACTGAAAAATACAAAAATTAGCAAGGTATGGTGGCAGGCACCTGTAATCCCACCTACTCGGGAGGCTGAGGTAGGAGAATCGCTTGAACCTGGGAGGCGGAGGTTGCAGTGAGCCGAGATCACTCCATTGCACTCCAGCCTGGGCAACAGGTGAAACTCCGTCTCAAAAAAAAATTTTTTTTTGTTTTTTTTTGCATTTTCGATAGAGTATCAGCTCTGCCATCTACTTGCTGTGGGACTTTTGGCAAAACTGTTAACCTCTCTTATCCTCAATGCTTTCTTCTGTAGAATGGGAGTTGGCCTGGTTGCTCTAAAACTTTACGATCCAGTGAAAAGATAATCTTGACAAGGGAAGAGCATGAGTGATTTCAGTACAGAGGCAGGGGAAAGACAATGACCTTCAAATGGCCTTTCCTAATATGCCCAGAGTGACTGTTGTGCGTCAGGAAGCATGGGCTATGTTTGAATTGAGGGCCATAGCCTGGAGGTCTGATCCGAATTCCCTTTTCCTGGACTGGAAGAAACACAGTCTCACTATCTTGCCAACAACTGCCTGTGGCAAATTCAGTACCCGGCTTGATGTAGCATTTGGAGGAAATTTTTCCATGAAAACAAAAGTTTGTGCTTAATTATTCAGCACACTCATGCATTTAAAAATACTGTCCACTCTCTAACTAGCTGTCTTTTTAATAAAGCTTCTTGTCTCCCAAGGAGCTCGGCTCCCATTGTCTAAGGCTTCTTTATAAAGAACTCTGGGCTAGGCATAATCCCAGCTGTCCCCGGGTTTAGAGTGAAGCTTCCCCAGGCAGAGTGAGGTGTCTGAACTGCTTTTCCACAGAGATATAAGGAAAGCACATCTAAGCTCCCTAGGGGCTGGTGTAGGCAGAGTGTGGATGGCCATTAGACAGTGAGACAAGGTCATTTGCCCCTAGTGTGGCTGGTGAGTTTAAGGGGATCAGAAAAGTCTTTCTCCATACTGTTTCTTCATCCAATTTTATTTATCCATTCATCTGACATCTACTCATCTGGCCATCCATCCAACACATATTCATTGCCTACTGTGTACCCAACACTGTTCTATGTCCTGAGACCATCTGTACAGAGAAGAATCAATGTAGAACAATTTTCAGAGGAAACTGGGAATTTTTCTAATGGCCTAGAGGAGGCCTTGCAGTTTTTGCCTTTCCCCAATTTATTATCTGATTTCTTTGGAACTTGCTTGATGCATGGCATATGGGAGACCTGGCTCCACTGATAGAGATTATCTCATCACGAGGAGGGGTGTCAGACCTCAGCTCCCAGAGGGCAGAAACGTGTTTGTCTTGCTGACTTCATGCACAGTTCAGCCCAGCACTAGCTCAGCAGAAGGTGGATAACTGAAGGATCTGGATGGTTAAATGCTATTTATCAAAACAGCAGCCCACTTAGATACCAGAGTTGCCGCATTTAATGCAGTTACCAACCTACGTGTGTCCCCTTAATATTCTAGCCTACTTCCCCAGTCTCCTTGCTGAAGATGCCAGGAACAGCAACATCAAAGAAAGAGAAAGTGCCTGAAGTTGGAATAGTGAGTCATTCTGGAGTGAAGCCAGCGAATTGGGAGGGGCTGTCACTTTGCCCATGATCCTGCCAGAGGGTCTTTCTGCCACCATTTACCTTTTCTGAGGCGCTGACTTCTTTCTAGCAGGGGTGGAGACGTGGGTTGGGTGGTGATGGTTTGAGGAATGGAGTTTGCAGTCATCTCCAACTCTGGGCCACAGAAGGCAGATCAGGCTTACCAATCATTTGATTTCCACAGCTAAATAGAGGACAGTGAGAGGAAAGTAGCATTCAGAAAGAATTTAGGTAGACATTTGGGAGGACTTCCTGACTCTAAGGTCCCAAAGAGACTGAAAAGTTAATGAATTAGCCATGGCCATTGGTTTCTTCATCTGTTAAACTGGGATGAATTCCTATCTTGAAGGTGGCTATAATGACAGGATTTAAAGAGATAATGTATCTGAGGGCCCCAAGCACAGTGGTTGACACATAATAAGCACTTAATCCTTGTTGAATCTCGAATTTGAATATGATTCCTGGAGAGGAAAGAGAGGCTTCTTAGAGAAGGCAGCCTCTAAGCTGGACCATGTACATTCCTAAGAATATTTTGGCCAATAGGATACTGCTTTTTAAGGATTTCCCCCATGGACAGTCCATCTTGCAAATGACTCTTCTGATATTGACTTTAAAAATAAAATTGTTATCCTGAGCCTCTTTTGGAAACATAAAAAACAAAGTGCAAAGAGATCACTGCCGTTCTCAGATTCTGTGATTTGCCCATACCAAGAGTCAGAAGGTCTCCAGAGCCATTGGCACTGAGATCTGAACATAAGCTATGGTTTCTGAGCAGGTAGGAGAAAATAAAACTCCAGTATTTTGTCAATAAGTGCCTTAACTCAGTATTGCTAAGCTTATTATTTCCAATTCCCTATTCTTTTCTTACATCAAAAGTTAAAAGAGTAGGGATTCTCTACTTTGTCCCACTAAAGACAATAGAGTAGATAATAGGATGGCATTACAGCAGTGCAGATTTATAGTAGACATTGGCAAGAACTGAGATAGGAAAGAAGGGATTAAAATTGGACTGGATAGCCAGAGCTAGCCTGAGATTCTTTTTCAGACATCTTCAAGAATGGGAGAGGCTACTGTCTACCTAACACAGGTGCCTCATAAGATTACCTTGTAAGATTTCTTCCAGATCCAAGATTCTCCAGAGACAAGGCTGAGAAACAGTTGTCATGCTTAACTTCAGAAGCTGCTGAGCGTGGCCAGGGTCAGAAGCGGTCCCTTCAGAGGGACCTATGTTTTGTTTCTGCTGCCATTTGGTAAAGGGAGTCACCAGACTGGGAGAATCGTTTGACAAGTGAGGTCAGGGAAATGGCAATTGTTGATCCCAGGTGGCAAGAAAGCCTCCCAGTGAAGGTAAACAGAAGTGGAGATAGATCAAGGGGTGAGGGGTCAGTCCATTAGAAGGCTGACAAGGCCAGCTGTCTTCTGGAGTGTCTGGAGGGAGGGATGCTGATGTGATTGACCTCAGTCTTGGGATGGGAGCAGGAGCGGGGGAAAGGACGTGAGTAGCAGGATGGAGGAAGGAGACCACAGCAAGAGTGAGAAAGGGGCATCTATAGCCCAATTTCTGCACATGGATACTGCTAGCTTTGGGCAGTTTAGCCTTGTGCTGCAGTTGTGCCAAGTGGAGTTGAGAGGTTGGCTAAAAAAAAAAAAAAAACCCAAAAAACCTCTTACTCATTTGCATGTGGTATTTGCATCTCATTTGCATATATTCACTTAATGTCAGATGTGCACAACTTTCCAGCTTCTGCTTTTTCGCCTCCCCAACCTCCCACCTTGTGCCTTCATCTTCCTTTCTCAACACCTCTTCCTCACCCCATGAGTTTTTTCTCCTTATTGTGTTCTCTTCTTCCTACAAAGTAGTATGAAGAGCACAGCTTTGCTTCCGGGTAGAACTGCACTTTTGTCCAGGCTCCTCCATGTATCTGTCTTTTGGTCCTCAACAAACCCGTGGTCTCTCATATGCTCATCTGTAAAATGGGAACAATAATATCTATGTCTCAGAGTTGTTGTAAAGAATAAACTAAATAAAATCAGCATAAAGCACCTGGCCCTGCAGTAGGAACTTGACAAGTTGTGCCAGTTCTGGTCCCAGCTCTCTCTTCATGCCTTCTATATCAATTTAGGGAAACTGCGGCGCTGGAGTTGGTGTTTTCCTTGGAACTGATGGATAAGCAAGTTGATTCTTTAAATCATCATCTTTCTTGGTCATGTGTCCAAGCTGCATTTACAACCAGGGGAAGGGCAGGAGAAACAGTGTGAACAACAGTGTTCCTTTTGGACATCTTCCAGTGTCCTCTAACTGAGGGCTTTTCTCATTCCTCTTCCCCAGTGTCTGAAGCCTGAGGATGCCCTGGTTCCTAATCCCAGGGCGGGGCAGACTGCTTTCTCTGCAGCCTCCCAGCTTCACAGCAGCCTGATCTCCAAAGCCTGGGGCACATCCCCAAATCCCTGGCTCCACCGCTGTCCCTGATGAAGATGCCTGGGTCAGCTTCCAAGAACCTCTTGCTTCTCTATCCAAACAGCATCCTGGCATCTCGCCAGGCACTGGCTTCAGAGTTTGTATTTTGGGAGATGTATAGCAAGGAGAAAATCGTTAAATCTCCACTCTGCATCCTGAAAAGTAACTTCTGTGAAACTCTCCTTCCATCTCCTCATCAATTTCAGTCAGCTGTTTTTGTTTTCTCTTTTTCTCTGAAGCAAGGGCAAGGAGTTGTATTGTAAAATGATAGTAGCTGATGCTAGAGCAGCATTTACTATGTGCCACTTATTGTTCTAAGCACTCTATGTATATGATTTCATTTAATTCTCATGACAGTCTTATGAAGTATATATCCCCATTTTACAGATGAGACTAAGAAGTTTAAAAACTTGTCCAAGGTTTTACAGCTAGGAAGGATGGAGACAGAATTTTAATCTAGCCAGTCAGCTCTAAAATCGATTTTCTTAACCACTTGTCACAGTGGATTAACACAGGGAAGATGTGTCCGGAATGAAAAGTAATGAAGGTTTCCAAGTTTGGGATAAGAAATAACAGAGTCATGTTGTAGTAAGCGGGATTAGGTGAGACATCAGGTAGAACTTTCTACTTATAAGAATTGATAGCAGGGCTAGTAGCATCGTATGATACCCTGGTAGCAAATGGTGGCTCTCTTAGAGTCTGCAAAAACCACATGTTCCTCTGTGTGGCGGAAAGGCAATATCTATAGGTGAGGAGCTGGGACTGGGAAGAGGATTAAAGACTTCTGGAAAGTGATCAGAGAATGGATCCTCAATCAATATTTGTTGAGTATTATGAATAGGGTACTTAAATAGGAATTTGCTGAGATTTTTTTCTGGGCAAGGCCTTATGCCAGATACCAAGGAAGGATGAGCCAGGTCACCTCCTTGGGCTCTTTCCAGGTTCAGAAGACCTTAAAGCCTCATAGTATGGGCAGGGGGAGGGCAGATTAATGGCCTCTACTTTTCCCTCTTGCTTCTGCTATGTGTGGTCCAGATCTCAGTCTATGCCTTCTCAGGTCCAGGAGCCCTTGCCCCTGGACTGGGACAGCCCCACAATCTCTGGACTCAATCCAGACTTGGTTCCAGGCCTCCTTCCCAAGTGGGCTTGAGTAGAACAACGTCCCTTATCAGCAGGTCTGTGAGGCTGTCTTCCTCATTTCCCTCTGAAGGCTCATTTGAACCTTATCTACCCAGTTTTTAAGAGGGTTTAGTTTCAGTTCTTTTTGACCTATCATCTGGTCATCAATTTATAGGAGAGTCATTTCGTCACTTCGTTATTGGTTCATTTATTCTCCAAACAGTTATTAATAGTCTCATATATGACAAACCCTGTGCTTAAGCCCAGGGATGTAGAGATCAAAGAGTTCTGTCTGTTCTGCTCTCAAGGGTCCACTGTCTAGTGGCAAAGACAGACAACTTCAGAACAGGTTGTACTATGTCCCACAAATCATACTGTCTTAGGGGGACAATCTAGATAATCTGTCTCCTGATCAGGGCCCCCTACTGATCCTGTAATTTTTAGTGTGGCTACATTTGCCATCCATGGTACCAATTAATTAATTGCTTTTTATTTTATATTCTGGGAGTTTTGGTGTTTTGCAGGGGAAATGCAAATGTATGCAAATCAGCACACAAATTTATGCAAAGACAACATGGAAATGTGTCCCAAGATTTCCTGGGAAAAAAAAATCTGGAGGCCTCAGTCAGTCCCTCAGCAGGCTGCCTGTTCCCAGGCCTGTCCTGTCTTCCCTTTTGTTTGGGTTCTTAATTCTGTGCTGGGCTCCCTGCCTGGCCACTCTGAGGTCAGTAATGCAGGTGGGCAGGTGGCAGCCTGGCCATCCATTATCCTGAAACCTCTCAGCTTCCCAAGCCACCAGAAAACTCCCTCACTCCCTATAATCGGCTTTCATTTGAAACAATCAAGAGATTTCCTACCACTTTCCCTATGACCAGGTTTCGGAAAACGCCCAGATGGTGAGTTTCAGGTTTGGAGCTTGACTTGGACAAAGGGACTTAATAGAGGAGGTTGGCAGTGTCTGCTTGTGGTTATTGAAAAATAAATCCAGACCAATTCAGTGAGCATCTTCTGTGTGCACAGCCTTGGTTCCCCAGAGAGATGGGAGACAACCGCAAGGGCTGGGGAAGCGAGGGCTGGGAGGATGGCAGAAACTCTGTGGCTCTGCAAGGTAAGGCTGCCCAGCAGGTGTCATGGTGATAAATAGCCTGTCTCCTGCTCTGGACAGGAAACCTCATGGAAGCTGTGTGGTGGAAGGAGGGGCTGTAAGGACAGAGGCTGACAGAGAGGGCACGAGAAGGGGATCAGCCTCATCAACCTACAGGATGTCATCATTGGGTAGTCCACAGCTTTGCAGAGTCAGAGAGCAAGGGGAGCAGGGCAAAGCTTGGGCCTCCATTGGAGAGGAAATGACAGCAGGAGGAAAGGCTGACCTGAGGGAGGAGCTGGCTACCTGCTTCCAGAACCTCCTCTGGCCAGGAGAGCACTGTGTCCAGGGCTGCACTTGCAGCCTGCACTTGCTGCACAGGCACCATCGAGTTGCCAAGTGTGGCCAGTCCCTCATAAAACGTGGAAGCTGAAGGCTGCTTGAGAGATTTGATTTAGGCTGGATGTAAAGAACTTCCAGAGGGTGGGCGTTGTGAGATACCAGAACAGGTGACTAAGAGAGGATGCAAAATCTCCTTCCCTTGAAGAGTCGTTGAAACATTTGAAATCCATTTGTTGTGTGGGAGAGGAGGCACAGTTCTGTCTGGAGGCAGAGGGATGGACTAGATGACTTCTGGGAGTTCACAGAGACTAAGGATAGATCTCCCCAAGTAGGTGTACAGCATCAATCTGCCTGCTCATGTGCAGCCCTGTCCAAAGATCCCTTGTTTGGTGTTTCTTGCTCTCCTTCCCTCCCTCCTTCTGATGAGAGTCTCAACAGATCACGGGTCAAGCCATCCCCTCCAGTATGAAATGGAGCTCCGTTTCATCGGGCCACTCATACCCTCTCCCTTCCCTTGTGGATGCAGAGCTTCTCCACATCTTTGGGGGAGCTCCCCTCCAGGCCAGCAGCGCTGGGCAGCCTCGTTGCCATTCCGGCCAGAGCCTGGAGCTCAGCCCTCTGGAGGGGCACAGGGCAGCGTTCTGGCAAGCAAGCATGTCAGAGCAGCTCTGGCGTTTCCCTAGAACAATTCAAATTGCTTTTTTTACACCTCACTGCACTATGCCAACCCTGATTCACATTATTTGTGCACTCGCTAAGTGTACATTATCTGATCCGTCACCCTGTAAAACGCTGCAAGAAGAATCCGTGGCTCCTGTCTGCTGCTGACTGTGGGTCAGACACAGAAGTCTCTGTACAAATATTTTTGCAAAATGGGACAGACGGAATAAACCCAAAGCCACCTTCAACAATAGCCCACCATGGCTGTGAGCTGGGAGAGAAAGTCCATGCCTCCTGCCCCAGGAACTCAGGTTCTCTTGGAAAAGACAGTTCAACCAGAAAGCTCCAGCACCTTTTCTTCCCATGGCCTCCTTTCTTTGTCACATTATTTAACAGGAAGAGACAAGCAGGAGGGGTAACAAGTCTTTGAACCCAGCTATGCAGATTTCCTCTGACTGACGCTAAGGGTCTGGAGAGAGCTGGAGGCAAGAAGGAGGTGGGATTGAGAGAGAGCAGGAGGGATGATACTCTGTCCTGTGAATATCTCAGCTTCTCTAGGGGTGAATAGGGCTCCCTGTTCTGCTCTGCCCAAGGTACTCTGTAAATTGATCAAAGACCCTGGAATCCTTCCATTCTGGGTCAGCTGGGAGCTCTGCTAACTGGCAGCTCCCCATACCAAACCCTAGAAATAGCTTATCTGTAGGAAGCCCAAGTTTTCTAAAGTTATTAGAAAATTGCTGGCTCTTACTTTTGACCAGATATCATTCTGCCCTTCGGCTTCTCTCTTCTATAAATCTGGGTAAATGGGACACTTTTGTTCTTAGAGATCTCACTCTATCCCAAATGGTCACTGAAATATTGACAATTCATCCCATTGAAGATCAGGGGCTTATTTCTAAATGGGAACTGCCAGGATCTTCTGCAGGTTGGATGAAAGCCCCTGTCCAGATTTGAAAGTGGATCCCACGTTCTGCAGGGAGAGCTTCAGATTCATCCTCACATTGAAGACAAATGACTTTCCCTGCAAGCGTCCAGGTTTCCTGCACCATCTTAGGTCTGTGTTTAATTTGCTGCATGTGTATGGAGAACACACAGGGTACACGAGCCTATCCTAGGGCCTGTGGATTGGAGAAAGTAGAACAAGAAAAAGACCTGGTCCCTGCCCTGGGGTTGCTTATGATCTGGTTGGATTGACAAATAGCTCTCTTTCCCAGCTGTTCCTGATTTGGTTCCAGCCTCAGGGCTCCTGAAGGGCATTTTGCAGCAGTGAAGCCCAGGGGTCGCCCAGCTGAGAACCACATTTCCTTTCTTTTGGCAGGAGCCGGCAGCTTCCACATGGGAGCTCAAATCTCAATGAAAACAAGAAATCTGATGCCTCACTGACAACTCATTTTCTCAACCTTCATTCTGGGGAAAGGCGACTTTGTGTTCCAGCTGCCATATTGTAGCTGCAACCCCTGATGCACCATCAATTAAAAACAGCAATAATTATGCATGGGAAAAAGCCACAGATAATAGGCTTCCATTAGATTAAGTAGTTATATGAATAAAAAAATACAACCTATACTTCGGCTAATTAAACCCACTCACCATCTGATTAAGATGTGTTGTGAGACCATGGAAAACTACCAACCACTAACTGTAAGTAATCCGGCACAGATGGGAATTAATAGTACATTCCCTGGTTTAGAGATAATGGATCTCCATAGAGGTTGATCAGAATCATTAATAAGCATCGACAGGATGGACAGTACAAAACAGCTGGTGCCTAATGTTGGGGTGGAGCAGGCCATGTTCTTAATTCCCCTCCACCTACTGAGATGAGCCGGAAGAGGGATAGATGTGCTGAGACGCCATCAGAGCTGAGGTTCTACGGGAGTTCTGGACTTGCTGCCTGGGCTCGAGGGAGCTGAAAAGGAATAGGGACCCAACCAAAGGGTGGGAGTTGGCCCCGCTGCTCGGCTTTGCAAGGATCTACTCCAAGGGTAGCTAGAACCAAAGCTTCCGCTCTCCGGGAAGGCAGCCTGCCCGTTACCCAGAGAGGCTCTCTCCTAGGGGCGTGGCTTGGGTTACCATGGAAACCAGGCCTGGTTGACATATCCCAGGGCTGCTGTTTTGGGGACTGAGAATTCAGGGCTAGTCCCACAAATAACGCCTGGGAGTAGCAGCTGTGGGGAGAGATACGAGCGTGTCTGCTGCGTGGGGAGTGCGGAGGGGATCCGAGGGAGGTGGCCGGCCAGAGCGCCCTAGGACAGAGTGTGCCCAATGTCCGTTTAGAGCTACTCTCCAGCCTCCAGCTTCTGTCCTTAGGAGCAGCTGCGAGGAGAGCACCCGGGCCCTGCCTTCTAATTACCACTAATTAGGTAAATGCGGAGACGCCTCTCTCTCCCTCCCCCGACCTACAAAGGCAACTGAGAGACACACAGAGAGGTCACACACAGCCGTTTCCAAATGGAGACAGGCAAGGGTGATGTGGCCTGAATACCAAGCAGCCGCTGCCCAAGGGAAGGGGAGCGGGGACAGGACAGGAGGCTTCTGAGCTTGTGGCCCCTAGCTAGGGAGGCACCGAGGCGGGTGAGGGGAGCCCAGGCCACTTTCCCAGCCTGGGTTCCTGGCTCCCCCGCCTTGACTGTGCAGGGGTGTCTGGTTGAGGAGGGAAGTCCTAGATCAGTCCCCAGTCCCAGTCCTCGGAGGGTTTGCTCTTTCTGGAAGTCCTTGGCTCAGGATCCTTGGACTTGTCTGTGGGTTTGGTTCTTCTCCTGGTTGTCTGGATGGGAGGGGAGGGGCCTAGGCTTGCTGGGGCTGTGTGTAGGGTCAAAGGCACTGTGGATCCTAATGGAGAACCTCAGGGCAAAACCAACAGTACTGCCATACCCATGGATGTGGTGCAGGTTCGGTTCCAAACCACAGCAAAGCAAATATAGCAATAAAGCAAGTCACACAAGTTTTTTGGTTTCCCAGTGTGTATAAAAGTTATGTTTGCACTATAGTTGATTAGGTGTGCAATGGCATTATGTCTAAAAGAGTATATACCTTAATTTTAAAATATTTTATTGATAAAAATGCTAACACAGAGACATGAAGTCAGCACGTGCTGTTGGAAAATGGCACTGATAGACCTGCTCAATGCTGGGTTGCCACAAACATTCAATTTGTAAAAAAAATCTAACCTGCGGAGCATAATAAAGCAAAGTGCCATAAAAGGAGGTCTGCCTGTGGTTTTTTATCTTTTCCTTGGGCTGTGGGTGGGGGCCAATACCTGTCCCTGAAATAGGTATGGAAGCTCACCTATTTTAAGTTTGAGGCAATACATTGGCTTAAAGGGTTTTGTTTTTGTTTGTCTTCATTTTTATTTTTAATAGGTATCACTTCCTTATCTTACCCCTAACCTCATAAAGCTGGTGGTGTAAAGGGAATGGCCATCCCATTTTTCAGATGAAAAACACTGAGGCTGGCTGATCTCGTCTTGCAGAGGTCAGCCCACACTCCCCTCTCTGAGAGTGTAAAACATAACAAAACAAAACAAAACAAAACAAAACTGAGGCCAAGAGTGGGGATGTGGCTGGGTGCTGGTTCTTTTTTGTTTTTTTTTTCTTTGAGACAAGGTCTCGCTCTGTCAGGCTGTAGTGCAGTGGTGTGATTGTGGCTCACAGCAGCCTCAACCTCCTGGGCTTAAGTGATCCACCCGCGTCAGCCTCCCTAGTAGCTGGGACTACAGGCGCTTGCCAGCACACCCAGCTAATTTTTGTATTTTGGGTGGGAATAGAGTTTCACCATGTTGCCTAGACTGCTCTTGAACTCCTGGGTTCAAGTGATCTTCCAACCTTGGCTTCCCAAAGTGCTGGGATTACAGATGTGAGCCACCACGCCCAGCCTCGTTCATTTTGACATCATAGTCAAAGCAAAAACCCAAAGTATCTGAAGTTCTAGGCAATCTACTAATAATCCATAATGTTCAGAGAGATATTGCCTTCTTTTTTTTTTTTTTTGAGATGGAGTTTCGCTCTTGTCACCCATGCTGGAGTGCAATGGCACGATCTCAACTCTCTGCAACCTCCGCCTCGCGGGTTCAAGCTATTCTCCTGCCTCAGCCTCCCAAGTAGCTGGGATTACAGGCATACACCACCATCCCTGGCTAAGTTTGGTATTTTTAATAGAGATGAGGTTCCACCATGTTGGCCAGGCTGGTCTCAAACTCCCGATCTCAGGTGACCCGCCCACATTGGGCCTCCCAAAGTGCTGGGATTACAGGCGTGAGCCACCGCACCCGGCCTTGCTTTAATTTTAAGTTGTGGGAGGAAAACATGTTTGTTTGTTTGTTTTTAAATATTCAATTATTACAAAAGAGTTTAAAAAGTCTTTGAAAAATGTTCCATGTTTGTACAAGCACATATGTTTATCTATATGTCTTTTCCTGAAGACATATACGTTATAATATTTCTAAGAAAACTATAATGCTGCTTTACAACTTTACTTTTTCATTTGTCTATTATACTTTTATTACTTGTTACAGTTTACAAAATGCTTTAATTCTCACGTTAACCCATCAAGTTAAGTGGGATGGGCATTATTTTTATTTATTAATTTTTATTTTTATTTTTTTGAGACAAGGTCTCATTCTGTCACCCAGGCTGAGTGCAGTGGTGGGATCATGATTCACTGCAGCCTCAACCTCCTGGGCTCAAGCGTTCTCTAGCTTCAGCCTCTCTATCAGCTGGGACTGTAGGCATGTCCTCATGTCCAGCTTTTTTTTTTTTTTTTTTTTTTTTTTTGGAGAGATAGGATCTCACTATGTTGCCTAGGCTAGTCTTGAACTCCTGGACTCAATTGATTTGCCCACCTTGGCCTCCCAAAGTGCTAGGACTACAGGTGTGAGCCTTGTGCAGTGGCCAGAATGGGCATTAGTATCTCTAGTTTTCAGGCAATGAAACAGATTCAGAGAGGTTAAGTCATTTGTCTACTGTTACACAGCTGTTTATTTCTAGAGTCAGAACTCCAACCTGGGTATTTTGGATTCAAGTCCAATACTCTGTGTTATCTGCTTGAATCCCCACAACAACTCTATGGGATGAGCACTATTATTTCCCTCCTCAGTTCACAGACGAGGAAACTGAGTGACAGGCAGCTTAAATAACTTGCTCAGGGTCATCCTGCTAGGAATGATAGATGCTGGGTTTCAAACCTGAGTCTGCCTCCAGAGTCTTCAATCTTCACTTCTACACCACACTGTCACTTCCTCTGTGCCAGGAACTACTAGACGCTCTTCATGTATGTTTAGCTCCTTTGATCCTCACGACAACCCTGTATCAGGTACTAATGACAACATTGCACCACAGGCTCCTTCACCAATGTCCCAAGCTCAGAAATAAGGCATCTCCCCACAGTGCTGGGAGACTTCCAAGGCCACAGGACCTACCGGGATATGGAGCAAATTTATGAGTGGGTCAAAAGGAACACCCAGGCAAATCTTAGTAATAATAACACTAAAGATGCTACTACTACTAATGCTAATAATAATACAAGCTATCAATAAGTTAGTGCTTACATACCAGGTCTGGGCTAAAGGCTTTACATATTATACCTCTTTGTTTCATTTTTTATAACAACCCTGTGATGGAAGGATTGTCATCCTCATGTTATAGATGGAGAACCTAAGGCTCAGAGAGGTTCAGTGTCATTCCTTAGGTCACGCAGCTTTTAAGTCGAAGAGCCAAGATTGTCCCCAGGCCTATCTCATCCTGAAGCCTGGCTTTGTTTCTGCCCAGCCTGTATCTTGTTTTTCCAGACCAGTTGGGGCATCAGCATCTTCTTTCTTTTTTAATTCCAAGGCTTGGGACAACTTCAGCTGCCTGCCTGGGGAGGAGTGGTCAGTCTATGGCGATAGCCTCTTCCATTTCAGAAGAATAATGGTTCCTGTCACGGATCCAATCTGCTCCCAACTCTCCTGTAAAAGCAGCCCCCTAGGCTATTTGCGTTTATAGGCTAGCTCGGCTGGAGATGTTACCAGGGTTGGAGCATCTTGCTCCCTACACCCCACCTTGAACTCTTACAGCATTTGAGATGCATCTCTTGGGACTTTGAGCCTTCCTCTTATTACAGTTAGTTGGGTTCTTGTCAGTTGACTTCCTAGGGTATAGGCACCACTAAAAACCCCAAAGCAGGTAGTCTAGAGTTTGCAAATAATAGGCGCTAAACAAATGAGCCCTCCAGTACCACACTGACTGGAGTTTTTAGAGTCAGGCTTTCCTGGCAGGAGCTCTATGTGTGAAACATTCTTTACAATCAGCCTGCATTTGAGGCTCCATCCTCAAATGTCCTTCCCTCTCATGGCTTGTGCTGGAGAAGGGAGGCTGACTTCCTGCCAACCCTCTCTCCTTGGTGCTTCTGCATAGGGGGCTTGCCTGGTTCCCACCAGCACCTTGGCTGTCCACTGCAGGGTTGCAGAGGATGCCCGTGAGATAGTCCTGGTAAAAATTCAAGGTTCAGGCCAAGGAAGCTGCTGCCACTTTGGTTTCCCAGCATTCTCAGGGGCCAAAGGCATGAGGCGTTCAAAGCAAAACAGCTCAGAAATGCAGTCTGCAAGCTGACAAACAGCTGTGCATTTGTGCAAGTCCAGAAACAAAACTGTATGTATGTATATACCTCCCAAATGCTGTTCTGTGAAGCAGAGGCCAGATGCAACTTCTCCCTGGTTATATGGGGAAGGGGAGAGCTGGAATGGAGTTTAACTCCACTCTGGAGTGCTAAGTGCTGTGGGACAACTTGAGACCTCATGGTCTGTAGTTGTTGGGGAGGGGCAGACTGCTACACTCCTCCCTGCTCCTACCATCCACCGTCCCCCTCCCCCTGCAACTCCTCCCTGCTGCCCCCAGGGAACCTTCCTGATTGCCCCAGGCCCAATTAACAAGCCTTTCGCTGTTTTCCAGTGCAGCCTGGCACACATCTGTCAGTACACAGAATCACAATGTGCTCTTTTAGGATGTGTTTCTCCAACAGACAAGGGTCAAATCCTGCTCATTTTCCTCCTCCAGGCAGGGAACCTCAGTGAATCCTGTTAACGAACAATGACTTAGACCTGGATTCAAATCCAGACTCTGCTACTAACCAGTGTGACCTTGTGCAACTTAATTGACCTCTTTGAGTCTTAGCTGCTTTAGGTTTAAGGTCATAATAGTGGTTCCTACATCACAGGGTTGCCATGAGGAGTTAACGAATATTACAAGTATAACTGTTAGTCATTTCCTTCTCTGCGCTCAGGGGAGATGCTATCTGAATGATCCCTGCCCCTTTTTTCTATCCTGATCACCAAGTCCCTAGCACCTTGCTCTGTAAAGTTTTGACCAGCTTGGTACAGGTACCAGTTCCTAGAAAATGCTGCCGCTAAGATCTAGACATGCCCTGCTCCAAATAGTTTTCCTGGCTGGGTCCGATGGCTCACACCTGTAATCTTAGCACTTTGGGAGGCCAAGGCAGGAGGATCGCTTGGGGCCAGGAGTTTGAGACCAGCCTGGGCAATATAGCCAGACCATGTCTCTACAAAAACATGAAAAAAAAAAAAAAAAAGCCAGGTATGGTGGTACACACCTGTAATCCCAGCTACTTGGGAGGCTGGGATGAGAGGATCTCTTGAGTCCAGGAGTTCAAGGATGCAGCAAACTATGATTGCACCACTGTACTCCAGCCTGGGTAACAGACTGGGACTCCCTTCCCACCATCAAAAAAAAAAAAAAAAAAAAAAGTGTTTTTAGGTGTATAGTGCCATAGCGTTAAGTACATTCATATATTCATATTGTTGTGCAACCATCACCACCATCCGTTTCCAGAACTCTTCATCTTGCAAAACTAAAATTCTGTACCCATGAAATACCAACTCCCCATTATTCCCTTCCTCCAGCTCCTGGCAAATGCCATTCTACTTTCTATCTCTGAATTTGATTACTGTAGGTACCTCATATAAGTGGAATGTTTGTCTATCGGTGACTGGCTTATTTCTTTAGCACAAGTTCCTCCAGTTTCATCCATGTTGTAGCATGTGTCAGAATATCCTTCCTCTTTAAGGCTGAATAATATTACATTGTATGTTATTTACCACATTTTGCTTATCCAGGCATCTGTGGATGGAGACATAGGTGAAGTTTTAAGCTCCACGTTGGTGTAGCTTTCCTTTCCTTCCTTTCCACAGGTAATGTGGAATTGACTAACTGTTTATCCATTCATGTGTTGTTACATTCAGTGAGGGCTCATATAGCATCTCTAGTTTACCAAGCTCTGTGATAAGCTTTGTAGATGATGAGAGAAATAAAACAGTACTCCTGCTCTCAAAATGCTCTCAGACCTAGCGGGGAGCTAGTTCTTTAATTAGGGCTCAGTGAGGGCTGTGTAGAGGAGGGGTGGTGGATTTCTATGGCAGGGATGATGGGGGTGTGTACCAGGAAAGACTTCACAGGAGGTGACATTTGAGCTGTGTCCTGACAGATGAGTAGGCGTTTGCCAGGCCAAGAGGCCTGGGTAGGGCCTTCCATGTAGGGGAGCAGTCCAGGTGGGAGGGAGCAGTGTGGAAGGAGGGTGAGATAGCAGGGTCCCTGGACAGGCTGCAGGCAGTGCTAGTGACTGGGGCACAGTGGGGGACAAGGCACAGAGATACATGAGGCTCCTGGAGCAGGAGGGGGCCAAATTAGTGCAGGGTCCTGTTTACCACACAAGGAGCTGGATGCTATAAAGGAACCAGTGCTGGAGAAGCCTCATGGTGACGTTTCCAGGGAAAGACAATTGAAACCATGTAATATGGTTTGGCTGTGTCCCCACCCGAATCTCATCTCGAATTGCAATCCGAATTGTAACCTCCATGTGTTGGGGGAAGGAACTGGTGGGAGGTGATCAGATCACGGGGCAGTTTCCCCCATGCTGTTCTCGTGATAGTGAGTGAGTTTTCACGAGAGCTGATGGTTTCATAAGTGACAGTTTCCACACTCTCTCGCCTCATGTAAGAGGTGCCTGCTTCCTCTTCCACCATGATTATAAGTTTCCTGAGGTCTCCCCAGCCATGTGGAACTCTGAGTCAATTAAACCTCTTTTCCTTATAAATTACCCAGTCTTGGGCATTTCTTTATAGCACTGTGAAAATGGACTAATACACCATGCTAGGTGTTCTCCTGCATGGAAGGGCTAGTGATCCATAAATGGAGGATTAAGGAGAATTAACTGGGTCCCTTGCTTAGGCCTAAGTGAGACGATCTTAGAGGTGCCTGTTGTGTTACTGCGGGCTGGTGTTAGTGTCAGTGGTAAGGAAATGGATACCTAAGGAATACTGCCCAGCTGCACTCTCAAAAACTCACAAGCTCAAAAATGCCCATTCTGGACCAAAGTAGCTAAGAGAGTCAGCTCCAGGTTTCAATTTTGGAGGAAACAGGAAATCCATTGAATTGGAAATATTGTCAGACTGAACAATTAGGGGCAAGCTGGGACTATTAGAAATTTACTGAAGAGAAGAGGGAAACTTGGAGTTGAGTCAGAATACCTGATTCAGATCCTGTTTCTCTTAGTCACCAGCTATGTGACATATGAAAAATTGCTTGACTTCTCTGAACCTGTTACCTCATCTGTAAAAGAGGGATGACAAGACCCACTTTACTTATTTTTCATTAGGAACTCAGGAATAATCCAAATAAATGAGATAGTGTGGGTGATTACAACTGTGAGGCATCGTTACCGCATCATTGCCCTGAGCCCCCTTGCCTGGCACAAATGAGGGTCTGCACTGGACATGAAAGGTGGGGTGGCTTGCAGAACATAGTCAGGGGAGCATGAAGGGAGGTGAAGGAGTCGAGCTAGGACTTCTGCAGCACAGATGTGGGTGAAAAATCCCCTATCCTTGGGTGTCGGTAGCAGAAATGTACTCAGAGGCTGCTCTGGGATGTGCTGGTAACAGGGCCTGGACTGAGACCCCGTGGTTGTGTCAGTGTCGACTTTAGGTGACTCTTCCCCCTTACCTGAGGATGCTGCTGCCTAGGATCTCTCTCTGTGGACAGACGTAGCTGAGGTCACTGAGAGTTAGTGCCATGCCAGCTGGTCCCAGGAACAGAGCACCAAATCCGAATTCAGGAAGGAAAGCCCAATTCCAAGTCCTGGCACTGTACCAGTTTCCTTACCTGTGACTCTGAAATTATACCTTCCTTATCTGGTGGGCATTACACGTGAAAGTGCTTTTTAAACTGTAAAGAGCTGAAGAAATGCCATTTCTTGTATTGCCCTTCCCCTATCAGACAGCTAAAAGACGGTGTTGTCTTCACACACACACACAAACATTGTAGCGGTTCTCACCAATTCTGGGTCTATGGGGCCCGCCCATCCACCCAGCCTCGGCCGCCCAGGACGCCTGTAAAAGCTAAGAATACGTTATAAAACTGCTGTAAGGTTTTATGAGTCCTCTTTCCCAGTGACCGATCTTGGCGCTGTGAGTCATACCAGCATTCGTATATGGGACTTGGAGCGTGGGGCCGGGACTAGGAGAACAGCTGGGACAGGGAGAGGTAGCTTCAAGGGAGCCAGTGGAGTGGCAGGATTGTGTGGCCTCAAAAAGGTTCAGCTCGGGGTGACCTTGGCTGACTCTTCTGCCGCCTCGATTGGGCCATTTGGTTTGATCCCAGAGATGGGAAGGAAAAAGAAAGAGTGGGGAGCGGGGACAAGATGCAGTGGTACAGCACAGAAGTTTGGAGTCAAACAGGCCTCAGCATGGGTCTCACCTCCTCCACTTTCTAGCTGTGTGGCTAGGGCAGGCCATGCAGTGTCTTTAGTCTTAATTTTATCATCTGCAAAATGAGGCCAATAATAGTGTGTATGGTTGTTCATATGAGATAATGGATGTAAAGCGCTTAGCAAGGTGTCTGGAAGAAAGTGATCAATATTACATTAAAATATAATACTTATTTTTTTGATGGTTAATAATTTAAATTTTAAATATTATTTTTATGCAGTGATTAGTACTTTGTAGTGTCCAATAAATATTTTCTGAATAAATAAGTGAAAGGATGAATGAATGAACAAATGCACAAACTGAAAGAGCTGAAAAAGAGGAAAACAAAGGAAAGAAAAGAAAACTTTGCTTGAACATCACCTTCTCTACAAAACTCTCTCTGGCTTTTATTTTCATCACCCGCAAATTGAGAGTTAGAGATTAGTTTATCTTCAAGGACTCTCCCAGCCCTCATATCTGAAGACTCTTGATTCACTACTTAATTCATGCCTTGACCGAATATTTATTGAGCATCTACTATATGCTCAGCAGTATTCTAGGTACGATGAAAAAAACACACGAAACCCTTGCCCTCTCAACACTTGCTTTCTAGTAGTGGCAGAGGTGAAACACACAAAAGACATGATGAATAAATCAGTTAAATACTAAACTAGAAGTCATTAGGTGTTAGAGAGAACTAGAAAGCAGGGTAAGGGAGGTGGTGAACACTGAATTCTGGGGGAATGGTATTGCAGTTTTAAGTAGGGAGGTCATGGTAGTTCTCCACTGACATGGTGCCCTTTGAGCAAAGACTCAGAGGTGGTGGAGGAGTGAGGTGTGCTGATATCTGGGGAATCTAGACAGAACAGCCCATGAAAAGGTCCTGAGGCAGGAGCTTGTCCTGCATGTTAGAAGACCAGCAAGGAGTACCCTACCCCATCTTCTTTGACAAAGAAGGCAGACTGTGAAATGCCTTCCCCACATTGACCAGGGGAGGCCTCCAGCTGTGGTTCATCAACCTTCTTCCCCACCTGTACCCCCTCTGTTCCTGTCCCCACTTTCTCTACGTCTCTCCTGGTCAAGGCTCTCCTCCCCGAGAACAGATGGTATTGAGGAGGACGTTTCTTTTTAACTTGAATAACTTAAATGTTATCAATTCCTCTGCTGGGTGGAAATGAAACCCCAAACCTCTGGTTGAGCAGGAGGGATTGAGGAGTGGCTGTTAATCATGCATTTGAAATTGGAAGAAAGAAGCAGGTGAGGAAGGTGGCCAGGGCTAGGCAAAGGCAAAGGAGATAGGCTCTCTGGCGAGGCTCGGAGACAGAGGCTGACACCTGCTTCATTCTGCCTCGTGGTGGGAAGAACATTGGAGCGGGAGTCAGGCCACCAGGTGCAGATCGGACCCTGGAAGCTGGGAAACCTTACTCAAGTCATTTCACTCTCCAGACCTCTGTTTCCTCCCCTCTGTAATTTCAGGGTGTTGAACTTGGAGATGTCTAATATTCTTCAAGTCCAGCGGTCATGTTTCTATTTTTCCCATAAGACCATAGACTCCTAGAAGGATAAGTCAGATTGTCTTTCTGTTCTTGGCGTCTGTATCACAGGGATGGTGTTTGATGGGTAAATGGAGGGCTTGAGTCTTAGGGGAAGGAGCTTCCCTACAGCCTGCAGCCTTTGTTGAAGAAGCTCTTATCAAGAGATAGCCTTAAGCTACAGCTCTGTGCCTGCTGTGGCCTCAGACATCCTGTTTTCTGAGGATTGACCTCTTCAGCCCAAGGGACCTTCTATCAAGGGGTAGTTGATAGGAAGAATCAGTTTGTTTACTTTTCATTAACTTCTCTTAAGTGGGCTGTGTGTACAGGGAAAGGATGCTGGGAGCTGATTAGCTGTGCAGATAGGCAGATAGGCAGAGACCATCTTAGGCCAATTCACTTCTCTCTTCCTCACTCCTCAGTTCAGAGCCATGGCTCCACAAAAGCCTCCCAGTCCCCCTCCTGGGAGTCTCTAGGCTTGCTTTGGTCTCACCTGGAATCCAGCTGCCCTAATAAAGGGAACCTATGTTCCCGCATGCGTCTCCACACTCCTCCAGAGCGAGGCCTGCTGGCTGCGTGCAAGGCCCAGTAATAGCCCCGCTATTGATCTGCGGATGGTAATTCTCAAGCAGCCATCGGTGCTCTGCAGGGGGCTGCATGGTGGGGATGTGGTGATTATGGAGCAGTGGCCTGGACTGTTAAGGAGTCACTGGGAAGCTTCAGTGGCCCTCGACTCTGCTTGGCATTCCCAAGGCTCATTGAGGTGGTGCCTCTGCACTTCTGCCCTCCTGAGCAGTGGCAGCAGGGAGGATGGAAAGCCCTGTGAGGAGTTCTACTCCTAACCCTGATTGGTTAATGAGGTAGGAGGCAGGGAATACAGGAAGTACTGTGGACTTTGCACGCAGAGCTTGGCAGCACCTCTTCCCATCAAGGAGCTGAGGTGTCGCCAGTGACCTAAGCGCCTTCCCATGGGAAAGTAGCACCAGATGACTAAACCACAACCAAGTGCAAAAGGCGCCCGAGCCACTGACTTAAAAGAAGTAGTGAACATAAAGAAAATCATGAAACCTAGCTTCAGCCCCTTATATACATGCCATCAATCCCAAGTAGAGAAATCCCTCAAACCCTGGCTTCTCTCCCCAGGGAGGGCTCTGAGATACACTGCAAAGATGCTGGGCCCAGAACTTTAGGTGTTCCCATGACATGTTGTGAGACTTCTGGGGAGAAGCTGTGAGAGGCTGTTAGTTCCTTCTCACATTGCTATAAAGAAATATCTGAGACTGGACAATTTAGAAAGAAAAGAGGTTTAGTTGGCTTACAGTTCTGCAGGCTTTACAGGAAGCATGATGCTGGCATCTGCTCAGCTTCTGGGGAGACCTCAGGAAATTTACAATCATGGCCAAAGGCAAAGGGGAAACAGGCATGCCACAGGGCCAGAGCAGGAGCAAGAGAGCTGGAGAGTGGGAAGGAGCCAAACACTTTTAACCAACTAGAGAACTCACTCACTATCATGAGAACAGCATGGAGATGGTGCTAAACCATTCATGAGAAATCCACCCTCATGATCCAACCACCTCCCACCAGATCCCACCTCCAACACTGGGGATTACAGTATAAGGAGATTTGGTGGGGACACAGATCCGACCCATTTTAGAGACTTAAGCAGCCTCTCAGAGGAAGAGAGGCTGGCCTCCACCTATCCACTTATCGAACTAGCTCTCAGCATCCTCTCCTTCCTAACCATCTAAGTCTTGCTTAAGTCATTTGAAAATGGAGGATACTGAAAGAATAGGGTAGAAGAGAGAATTATGTGAGAAAGCGGATGGGAATGCTTTATAAACCACAAAGCACTAACAAAAGTTAGCTATTGCTATTGTGTTGTGTTCACTTTTAGTAGCTACCAGTAGGTAGCATTTTATATCAAGATGTATAATACAAAGATTTCTTCTACCTTGACCACAGAAACTGACCATTATCTCTGTCCCAAAAAGGTAGTGAGGGTGTAAAAGATAGCCTAATTTTATTGTTTATTATTATTATTATTATTATTATTATTTTTAAGAAACAGGGTCTGTCTGCCAGGCTAGGTGGCTCACACTTGTAATTTCAGCACTTTGGGAGGCCGAGGTGGGAGGATTGCTTGAGCCTAGGAATTTGAGACCAGCCTGGGCAATATAGGGAGACCTCGCCTCTACAAAAAAAACACAAATAAATTAGCAGGAAATGGTGGCACGCACCTGTAAGCCCGGCTACTTGGAAGGCTGAGGTGGAAGGATCACTTGAGCCCTGAGGCAGAAGTGGCAGTGAGCCAAGATCGTGCCACTGCACTCAGCCTGGGTGACAGAGTAAGACCCTATCTCTGAAAAAAATAATTCAAAAAAAAAGACAGGGTCTCATTCTGTCGCCCAGGCTTGGGTGCAGTGGCACAATTATAGCTCACTGCAGCTTCGAACTCCTGGGCTCAAGCCATCCTCCTGCCTCAGCCTCCTTAAGCACTGGGATTACAGGTGTGACCCACTGTGCTGGGCCTGAGCTAGGTTTGAACAGCCCCCCATCTCCTCCACCACAGTCCACCCTCATTCCTCCACACCTTCCAGCTCCTAAGTGCTTGGACAAGTGGCCTAACCTCTATGGATCTCACTTTCAGAATAGGGATAATGTTGGAATTAAACGATCTCATAAGCTCTTTTAGCTGTGATTTATATAATTCATGGCCACCACCATCTTCTGCCAGCCTCTCTCCTGCATTCCATTTCTTCCCCAGCCTGTTCTAAACTTTTTCTTCTACTCCCTAGGGATCTACATGTGATTCCCTTTGCCACCCTCACCCAAACATCCCCTTTCCTTACATCCTTTGGTCTCTCCAGGTTTTGACAAGCGCGATCTGTCTGCTTCCCCAAGAAGTGTCCCTGAGAATTCTTTAAGTAGCTGGGAGGCGGAAAGGATCTCATGTATTTTTGGTACCAGAGATAATCAGATAATTGTGCAATTAGTAGTAATTTTACCGCTCCTGTAGTTTCTTTCTAACAAGGGCCCCCTTTAAAAAAAATTAGAGGGATTTCTTTTTGTCAATCCCTTGTTGTTGTTTTGTCTGGAGTGTCTGTCATCAGGAATTTGGCCCGACACCCACGCGCTCCGCAAGGGAGCCAGGGGGAGGGGAAGGACACAGGAGACAGAACTCCTGGGGGAGAGAATCTGCCTAGCAGGCGGCTCTCCCCTGCTCCCCCACCGAGCACAGACCGTGGGAGGGGACCCTGCGGGAGGAGGCTGCTTCAGTCTCCAGAGACCATCTCCCATCTCTACAGCGACTCCCCTATGACCGTCCCCCACCCGGTGCTCTCGGGCCACGGGGAAGGGACACTCGGGAAAGACACCAGAGACCGGGAGGGTGCAGCTGGGCTCTTCGCGGGGAGCGGGCGGGAGGCCTTCCTGTTACATGTCGCAGCTGGGACACAGAGGGCAGCGCTCCAGGGTCCACTTGCCGGCTTCGGTTCCCTCAGGCCCAGGACCAGGCTCCACACCGCTGTCGCGTCCCTTAGCCGTGTGGGCTGTAGCACAGAGGGGGCAAACACCTCCAGGGGCTTGTGCCAAGTAATTACCAAGCAAATTCCCGGCTATTTCCTCTCCTCCCCCCGCCCCCCCGGCCAGTGCCCGCTGCGTGTTCCCTGATTCGGCCCCCGGCTGTGCAATCAGCTCCAGGTAACCTGCGGGGACCCGTAATTGCTCTGGAGTTGCCTGCGAGTTTGCAAGGTAAGCACGCGCGGCGCTTCTCCCTGGCCCTGGGGCGCGCGGTGGAGCGCCTTGCGCCCGCCCCCGATGGGCCGGATGCCGGGGACCTGCGGAAGCAGAGGCTGCGGGGGTAGAGATCCAACTCCACGGAGTGAGAGAGCAGCTTTGCGCTAATGGGGCCGGGTGGAGGAAGCTGGTGCGGAGAGGAAAGAAGGAAGGGAGTCTGGGCGACTTGCGGGAGGAGAGGGGCCACCTCGCCATGTCCCCAAGGAAGGGGACCTTGGGGGACATGGGATCCTTCTGTCCCTTCCCTCCAGTGAAGAGGCGCTTCATTGATGAGCCTTGTCATCATCCTTCAAGTGTAATTTTTTTAAATTGCAAAAATCTTACAGAGCTATTAACCTCAAAAGAGTTTAACATATGGCAGACCGAGTCTCCCTCTTACCCTAATTATAAGGCTTGCAGTAATGGGGCTGTCTTTTAAGTTACAGCTGCTGCGCTTTTGGCTTTCGCTAACATTACATCCTATTAAAGAGCTACATTAAATGCATGCAAATTGCCGGAGCGACCGAGCTCTCCCGACCAGTGAGGGGGACGGATTGCAGCCGAGGCGGCGATATCGGGGTCAGACTCACCCTGCTGCGAGCGCCATATGATCTATCAATCAAACTCCTCTCATTAATTAACTAATTCATTAAATATCTTTATATATGAAGGCCCGGCCAGGCGGAACATTGTGTTGACAGGGACGTCCCGTCAGCACTTAGCCCTGCTCTCCCCACCCCTCCCCTCCTGCACAAATCTCCCGGTGACTAAGAGAGGTCAGCTTCCCAGTGTTGGCGGGCACGGAAGCAACGGCTGTGTCCACTCCTGGGGGCGCCCTCCTTGGGCCTCCTTCCGCATGAACCCCATCTGTCCGGCTTCCTCCTGGCGCGCCTGCCCTCACTCACCTATTGCTCGAATGAGCTGTGTGTGTATCTGGTACCTCCGCTCGCCTGGCAACCCTTAGGTTGCTCATCTTGTGCCCCAGGGACCAGCACTGGCAGATGCTTTGAATGTTGGGCTGAATTGGAGTGCATTCCTCTCCAGTACTTCCAAGTCATCAAGGCCTTCCTTTGCAATACGCTTCTGGAAGACTGGTCACTCTAGGGAGGAGAGGAGGTCAGCCATGTGTGCAGGCGGCATCCCGGGAGAGGAGGAGGAGGGCTTATTGGTGATCCTAGAAAAGGTATGGGGGCAGGCGGGAGGAACTTTTAAAGTTCAGAGCTGGCCAGTGATGTAGCCACAACACCCAGAATCCGAAGCAAACCCTTGTGCCAAGGAGAATGAATCTATGTCTTCTATGAACAACAGAGACACATTTTAGAATGGATGCTAGGGTTGAGCATGGTGGCTCCTGCCTGTAATCCCAGTACTTTCGGAGGCTGAGGCTGGGGGATCACTTGAGCTTGGGAGTTTGACACCAGCTGGGCAACATAGGGAGACCTCATCTCTACAAAACAAACAAACACACACACAAACAAACAAATAAATAAATAAGCACGGTGTGGTGATGTGCGCCTGTGGTTCCAACTACTTGACTGAGGTCGGAGGATCACTTGAGCCTGGGAGGTTAAGGCTGCAGTGAGCTGTGATCACACCACTGCACTCCAGTCTGGGCAACAGAGGGAGACCCTGTCTCAAAAAAATAACAATAAAATAATAAAAATTAAAAAAATAGAATGGATGCTGAGTTTCTTTCCTATATATATATATACATTTGATATATACTGTATGTATCCAATTCCTCTCATAATTAACTAATTTATTAAATATATTTATATATGAAGGCTGAGCCACTTGGAACATTGTATTACATTGTATTCACAGTGACAATGCAATATATATCATATAGATATTTGACATTGGTTGAACAACCATTATTTGTCACTTCTTTCCCACATTATGTCATTTAATGTGGACAACATCTTTGCTGGGTGTTTATTTTTACTTCCAGACCATAGGAAAAGAAACAAGCTCAGAGAGAGTAAGTAATTAGTCCAAGGTCAACTCAGAATTCAGACTTGGGCTTTCTAGATTCAAGACCAGTACTGACTGCTATGTAATGTCAAGGTAAGGATGGCGAGATCAGTGGCTTTGCTGCTCTCCAAGGTCACCTGCTGCCTCCTTTGTCCACACAGCTGTCTTTCTCTTCTTGTTTTGCAGCAGCCACTATCGCCACTGCCTTCTTGGCTGGGCTGGTGGGTTTGGGAAGGTGGAGGTCATAGCACACTCCATAATAAAGGCTCTTGACTGTGCTTAGAATGGGTTGGAGTGATTTTCCATACATAGCACCTGGAATGGACAAGCCAGTAGCCTTCTGCCCCTGGGTCCCCACACCTGGGCCCAGAACAGCTGGGTATAGGAATGAAAATGGGATGGGCAGCCTCTAAGCCAAACTCCTGGAGAACATTCCTCTACCAGGCTCTGGCCCCAGCTGGAGAGGGCAGTTACCAGGCAGGACTTCATGTCAAAATGAAAAGGGTCTTATGCAGGTGTTAGCCTTCGTTCCTGCTATTCAGCTCACCCAAGTTCCCAACCCATACAAATGAAGTGAGGGATGCAGGGAAACTTCCAAAGCCTAGGAATTCTTGGGAAAACACATACCCAGATCTTTTTTTTGTTTTTTGTTTTTTGGATAAAGGGTCTTGCTCTATCACTCAGGCTAGAGTGCAGTAGTGCAATCTCGGCTCACTGCCACCTCTGCCTACTGGGTTCAAGCATTCCTTCCACATCAGCCTCCCAAGTAGCTGGGACTACAGGTATGTGCCACCACACCCGGCTAATTTTTGTATTTTTTTGTAGAGATGGGGTTTCACCATGTTGCCCAGGCTGGTCTCGAACTCCTGAGCTCAAGCCATCCACCCACCTTGGCCTCTCAAAATGCTGGGATTACCAGTGCTGTGAGCCGTCACACCTGGCCACCGATTCTTTTGTGCTCCCTCTCTCTCCCCTTCTCCATCTCACTCACTTTTATGCCCTTCTGAGACATGGGGCTAATGGACTTTGGCTGTTAGCACCTGTGATGTTGGGCACCAACCTCGCCATGGGCCTCCATAGTTTCCTGTAGCCCCCTTGGTTCCCAAGAATAGTTTTGGAATGGGGCGTGCTGTGATAATGGGGGTTAATGGTAACCTCGGAATCAATTTTCCCTCCCAGAAGAAAATTCTCCCAGCTTAGGCTGCATACACTGTAATAGTGAAAATGGCTCTAGATTTGAAAAATTGGCACGTTGTAGTCCAACAAGGCAATTTTTATATTGTTCCATGCAGCTGTGCGCCTCTGGATGCTATGCTGCCTGTGTCCTAAAGCCATAGGATGGAGAGCATTTTCCAACCAAAAACAGCTCTGAGGTGTTTTTTTTTTTTTCTTCTCCCACACCAGCCTGAATTTATTGTTTTGTTCACCTGCCCAAAACCGTTGGAGCTTTGGCCTCTACCTTAGCAGCTGCCAGAGCTGCTGGGCAAGGAGAGATGGTTGTAGCTTTCTGCAAAACCTTACCCCTGCAGGCCTGAGGGCAGAGGGCCTGGGAAAGAGGGTCTCCTGAAGACCGTGGGTCTGTGCACAGGCAGCTCAGAAAGGCTGGAGCAGCTCAGGAACGCGGCTCCCAAGCAGCTTTTCCTGGCTGGTGTCAAAGCTGGTCCTTTCTTGGACTCAATGATGAGAACCCAGAGGAGGAAATGTCTTTGATCATTGTGCAGGTTACCTGATTTTGATGAACTGTGTCTGCTCTATTTTAAGATGAGAACGATTTTGTCCTGGTTTTATAAACATTAAAATGCAAAACAAGACATCCTAGAATCAAAATATGTGATATATATTTCAAGTCATGAAAGCATAGAATGTGAGAACTGTAAGGCAGTTTATCGATTACTTGGTGAACTGTCCTCGTTGTACAGATGGGGAAATGGAGGTTGCTGAAATTCACACATCTGGTTGGTGGAAAAGAATTTGATCTCACTGAATGGTGCTGAAGGCTTTTTGGGTAATGACTCAAGTGGCCAGGGAAACCAAACCCATTATTCTATTTCTTGGCTTCTGTGGCTGTAGTTGTCTTTTTTCCACTTATTTCCCCTTCATGAGTTGTCTTAATGGGGGGGCCTTATTTGGTGAGTCAAGATTAGAACCAAGTAACGTGTTGAAATGGGTTGCGGAACAAGTGCCAAGCTGGTGCCTGGACCTGCTCCCTGGTCTCACTGCAGCTGCTCTCCAATCCAGTTTCCGCAATAGGTCCTGTGTTCTTGGATCTTATTCCCTTACTCGTCAGGGTACAGTCCAGGCTCCTTTCTATGGCTCACCACGGGCCTCATGAGATGACTTGTGCCTCTGTTCTTGGCCATCGGCCTCCCTCCCTGTGCCACTGAGTCCTTGCCCCATCTTACCCAATCTTCTTGGCCTACTGACTTTTTCATTTCCTTAAATTCATCTTGCTGTCATTCACCTTTGCACATTCGACTATTCCCTCCTCCTAGAAATCTCTATCTACCCCAACTCATCCGGTTCATTCCCACCTGCCTTCCCCTGGTTAACTTTGACCCATTGCCTTCTGTCTCAGTGACATACCAGTTCTCTCAGTGAGCCTCAAAGTCTGGATTAGATGCCCTTCCTCTGACCTCCTAAAGCACCCATTACTTTCACTATTCTATGGCCTACCACTCTGTATTGCATCTGCCTATTGACCTGTTTGAATCTCACATTAGAAGATCCTCCAGGAGGGCAGGACTTGTCATGCTCACTGTTTTATTCCAGGCACCCTGCAGACTGCCTGCCTCGTGATAGGCACTCCATAAATAGATGAGTGAACTATATAAGGCCTCATGCCTGTAATCCCAGCACTTTGGGAGACCAAGGCAGGTGGATTGCTTGAGCTCAGGAGTTTGAGACCAGCCTAGGCCATATGGTGAAACCTCATCTCCACAAAAAATATGAAAATTAGCCAGACGTGGTGGTGTGCGCCTCTAGTCCCAGCTACTTGGGGGACTGAGGTGGGAAGATTGCTTGAGCACGGGAGGTTGAGGCTGCAGTGAGCCATGTTTGCACCACTGCAGTCTAACCTGGGTGACAAAGTGAGACCCTGTCTCAAAAAAATAAAAATAAAAATAAATAAACTGTATAAAAGTGATGCCTCTACAAGTAAGAACAGCTGATAGTTATTGAGTGTTTTGGTGTGCCAGAAACTATGCTAAGTACTTTACATGCATCGTCTAATTTATATTAGCTCTTGTATTAATTGAATGAGATGAGAGACAAGGGTTCTAATCCTGGCTGTGTCACTAGCCGACTCTGTGACTGTCAACAGTTACCATGGTTTCCTCATCTTTGGAATGAAAGAGAGAGAAGGGGGCAGACAGGACTTCACTCCTCCATTCTTTTTCTGAGGCAAAGAGGGAATCAGGAGTGAGTCTAAGTGGGCCTAGGGGGAATTCACCCTCAGGATTCAGAGAACCAGCAGACATGGCGGGTCAACTTTCTAGTCCCGGAGCAGGAGGAGACGGATCTGGCAGAGGCTGGGAAGGGCAGCGGGTTGCTCTCTCATGCTGTGGTAGAGCTATAAAATAGAGAAGCCCGCTGCTAGCTGAGTCATTAACGCTGGTCTCCTCGCCGTCACCTCGGGCATTGTCTGATTTAAGTGTAATAGCTTGTTTGGTGGATTTTGCCTTCTATAGAAATCCCCCCAAGAGTGAAGTGCTGCATTCAGCCGAGAGAGCACAGGCCTTTGTGCACTGATGGCCCGGCCTCGGCTGAATGTGTTTGGAGTTGGTTATCAAAGGGGAGGATAAATTAGAGCACAGGGCTGAAAAGAGAGGAAGAGGGGTCCCTTTCATGAGCAGGGCTGAGCACTTAGGCAGCTGACTTGGGGCTGGGAAGCCCCAGTGCTGGCCTTCTTGCCTTTTGGCAGGGGTAGTGCTATAGCGCTGCTACAGGCGGGGCTGGCTGATGCTGGCAGAGCCCAAATTCAGAGATCCAACCAGGCCCTTGGTGGGTAAGAGGAGAGGGGCCAGTGACGTTCACGACAGAGTGGCCTCCAGTGCCCAGGGAGCACTGCTGGGGGCTGGCGAACAGATCATTTTCCCTCCCTACCCCTTCCTCCTTTAGCTGTCAGCACAGTTTAGATATTCACACAAATCTTAAGCCCCCTCTGGATTTATTGAAATTCAGTTCTGAAGGTGCTGCAGGCTCCAAGGGGCTTCTCTAGTCTTGTGGACATTATTCAGAGGCTTGGACCTTCCTCTTTACCCAACCTCTGCCTGCTGCCTCCCTCCAGTCCCTCAATGCACACTTAAAAGCTGGTGCTCAGGCCAGTTTTATGAAGTGCACTAATCAGCCATGAATATGGAGCTCCCAAAATAAGAGATCCTGGACAGTCATCCCTCTCTATAGACTTGGCTTCTGGTGTCCAGATTCAGAGGTCAAGCTGGGCACAGCTGTCAGCTGAGTCACAGGCAGGGCTGCCTCAATCATAAATTGCACTGAGTTCCCAGTTTTTCCCTGCAAGAACACATTGCTCTATTTTTCAGTGGGTCTTTTATCCCCTACCAATCTCCCTGGGCCCCTCATTGACAGTTTCTTGCCATCTGGGATCCAGATCAACAAGGGTCATTCTTTCAGGAACCAGAGACCTGCCTTTTTCTTGCCCATTAACATCTAACCCTTAATAACCAAATCTTACATGCACTTCATTTTCCAGCTGGAAGGAACTCGAGACACCAAGCTGCAGACCTATTATTAAGACCTGTTTTGAGCTGCAGATGTTTTTAAGAATTGTCTGAAAGTTATGACCCCTCACTCCCAGCAAAACACACATATTCTCATGCATATAAAAATTTACCTGCTTCTTCAGGGGGGTTACATCCTCCAAGTCTATGTACACATTCCACCCTGGTTGCACCTTTGAATTATCTCAAACCTTTTAATAAAATTCTGAGGTCTGGGCCTTATACAAGGATATTCTCATTTAATTTTTTTAGGGTGGGGTTTGGGCATTAGTTAGTTTTTGTTTTTTGTTTTTTTTTTTCTAAAAAGTTCCAGGTGATTCTAATGCAGCAAGGGTTGAGATCCCTAAAGCAGCCAGGGTTGAGAATCATTGCCCTAGGGGCTCCTAGGACCCCCTCCCCCAGTTAAGAAGCCCAGCTGTGGACAGTCCACGCATAGGAAGGCCTGTGCTGGGACATTGCTAGGAATGGATGAGATACCATGAGCAGATTTACCATCTTGCCCACTGCATTTAAAGTCCTTTCCTTCTTTTCTCCCACCTTGAGGGGTACTTCCTTTGTGCTCCCTTAAAATAATTTAAGCTTACCACAGTGAAAAAGGAGTTTGGTTGCCTTGATGTGCTCCTGTCATTTCAAGGGGCTCAATGAAAATTTAGTTTCGGTATTCGCTCAATGCGACTTCCACAAAGAGGTCTTATGTTGCAAATCAGATTTCTCTTTTCATCTGGTCACCCCCAGGGAAATTGTGTATTTGAAATTCAAACAATATTTGGGCAAAAAGAGTTTCTCATTATATGCGGTGGGGAAGGGCAATGGGAGGAAAGTGCAGGGAAATGATTGAGTGACATTTCTATTTGCCGGGTTGACTTCTTCACCAGCGGCAGCCGTGGTCTGGGGCTGCTGGAGAACTTCAGCTTCCTGGTGTGGACTGGAAATGCAAGGACCCTGGAAAAAATAATGTGGAGGAGAAAAATGGGACGGGCTAGAAACAGATTTGAAGAGTCAGTGTGACCTCAAGCTGACATTACTGGTGACAATGAGAATAAGATAGGCAAAGAGTTTTGTGTTTTGCACGAGTTCTCTTTAGTGGGAGGACTGTTAAGTTCTAGTCTCTCAAGGCTGAAGGGAACGCAGAGGTCATCTGCATCCACTTTCTTTGGTAGGTAAATCCTCTCTCTAACGTGCTAACACTGGGCAAGCATTTAAATGGACTCAAACAGAAAACTTTTTTTTTTTTTTTTTGAGACAGAGTCTACCTCTGTCACCCAGGCTGGAGTGCAGTGGCGCAATCTCAGCTCACTGCAACCTCCACCTCCCGGGTTCAAGAGATTCTCCTGCCTCAGCCTCCTGAGTAGCTGGGATTACACCAGGCTAATTTTTTGTATTTTCAGTAGAGATGGAGTTTCACCGTGTTGGCCAGGCTGGTCTCGATCTCCTGACCTCAGGTGATCTGCCCACCTTGGTCTCCCAAAGTGCTGGGATTACAGGCATAAGCCACTGCACCTGGCCAGAAAATATTTATTGAACGGCAACAATATCTGGTATTCAGTAAGGCATTCAGGGAACTTCAGAATCTGACAGGACATAATACCTGCCCTTAAGTAACTTACGGTTTCCTGGAGGACTCAAACAGCTAAAACTTCCAGGAGACAGTGATAAATGATATGCAGGAGGACACTGAGGGGAAGAACATTCACCTTGATTGAGAGTCCAGCAGGAGCTGGTGCTTTTCCCAATGACTTCTTTTAATCCTTCCAACAACTCCGGCAAATAAGTACTGTTATCATCACCCCCTTTTCATAGGCAGTCAAACTGATGCTCAGAGTGGTGAATTTGCTCTTTCTTCTTTCATTCTTTCTTTTTTTTTCTTTTTTTTCTTGACACGGAGTCTCGCACTGTCACCCAGGCTGGAGTGCAGTGGTGCGATCTCCGCTCACTGGAGATGCAAGCTCCACCTCCCGGGTTCACGCAATTCTGCCTCAGCCTCCCAAGTAGCTGGGACTACAGGCACTCGCCACCACGCCTGGCTAATTTATTTATTTATTTATTTATTTATTTGTATTTTTAGTAGAGACGGGGTTTCACCGTGCTAGCCAGGATGGTCTTGATCTCCTGACCCCGTGATCTGCCGGCCTCGGCCTCCCAAAGTGCTGGGATTATAGGCGTGAGCCACAGTGTCCGGCCATGAATTTGCTTTTTCAAGGTGACACAGCCAATAATGAGAGTGAGTGTGTTAACCTGGTGTTTCTCAGACCTATGCGCTTGCCACCAGACCATACAGCTCTCCTAAGAGGAGTTCAAAAGGGGCAAAGACAGGCTTTTGGCTGGGGTGGGAGATGAGAAGAGGGGAATGTAGGCATGTAGCAGAAGGGTGTCACAGGGAGAAGGAACACAGAACAAAGGCACCAAGGCTGGTAGTGCTTGGGGAAGAAAACATAGCACCTTCAGCTGGAATGTGGGGAGGGCAGAGAGGGTGATACCAAGCAGGAAGAGGGGTTAGAATAGAGATTTGAAGGCGTGGGATGCTAAGGAGCTGGGATTTGTGGTGGTGAGATCCTATAACGTTTTGAGAGAGGAGTGGGTGTAATGTGATCATTACTACTCTTGATTTAAGAAGAAGCGTACAGATTTTGAATCCTGGCTCGATCATTTCCTAGTTATGTAACATTGGGCAAATTATTTACTCTCCTTGTGCCTCAGTTCCCTCATCTGTAAAATGGGAATGATAAATAGTCCTGACTGCATTGAGTTGTGCAGATCAAATAAGTAACACATGAGGAGTGCTTGGACTAATGCCTGGCATATAGTAAGCTCTTCGTAAATGTTGGGGATAATTTTCTTAAAACTTATTTTATTTATTTATTTATTTATTTATTTATTTATTTATTTATTTATATACAGATGGGGGTCTCACTTTGTTGCCTAGGCTGGAGTGCAGTGGCGTGATTATAGCTCACTGCCACCTTGATTTCTTGGGCTCAAGTGATCCTCCTGCCTCAGCCTCCTGAGTATCTGGGACTACAGGCATGCACCAGCACACCCAGCTAATTGGGTATAATTTTTACCCTTTGGGAATGTAATTCTGATATAGCAGGTAAGAGGGAACAGATGAAGGCCTGGGTGTTAGTTAGGAGCCTATTGTAATAGTCTAGGAAAGAGGGTCAAAGGACTTAACTTAGACTGGAAACAATGGCACCCCTGTAGATGGTACCCCACTACCCCTGGGTGGGGGGCGTGAAATCAATGCAACTCTAACTCCGATTGGCAGCTGAGGTGGGTTCAGGAATGGCCCCAGATAACTCAGCTGGGAGAAGAGCAGTGTCAGTCATAGAGCTCAGGGCACTAGGAGAAGCTGCAGGTGAGTGGGGAAGAGAAGTTCAGTTTAAACACGTGTTAAACAAGAATGAAAAGCAACCCCAGAGCCTAAAGAGGAGGCCAGAGAACGGCAGCTCAGCCTGGCCCTGGACTTGTTTCTAGCTGGCTGCCCTGCTGCTTTGCCCTTCCTGGGTCCCACGAAGCCCCATCTCCATGCTGCCCCTGACTGCTGTGCCTACACCTCCTCTGTGCCCCTTCGTTAGCCCGTGCATGCCTTCTGCAGCTCCTTCCCCTCGTGATCAGGGCATTTGGATCCTAAGTCCCTGTCAAAGCAGGTGATGTTCCCTGCTGTTCCTTGAGGTGGCTGGCTATAAGGGATGGATGGGCACAATCCCAGGCCTTGTGGACTAAGAGAAGAGAGGGAAGGATTTAGGGGATGGTAGTCAGTGGCAGTAGGAAATATGTGTTGTGCCCCGGAAGGAGAAAATGGATGAGTGACCAGCTTTGGGGCTTTCAAGGCCTCCTGTTGCCACAAGAATCCCTTGGTGTGGGACCCAGTGCCCTTCTGCACTCTGCCCCTGTCTGATAGTGGGCACGTGGCACTGTGGGTGGGTACCAGCTTGCGGAGATGGCTGCTGGTGAGTAGGGGGACTCAGCCTGGAGCCCCCAGCCCCCATCCTGCCTGTTGGTTACATTGTGGCTGCTGCTGCCACCACTGGCACACGTTCAGATGGTTCCCTGAGTTCCACATCAGGGATTCAGACAAAAGGAGCTTGCAACTGAAGGGGTGAGTCTTATAACAAAATTATCAGCCTGCTGTCAACCAGGCGCTCTGCCGCTGCAGAACAGACTTCAGACAGGTTGCAGCATGTCAGGCTGGGCCTGCCTGGGCTTGGCAGGGGGTCCTATGGGCAGAGAGAGTCAATTACCCAGAAAGCGTTCCACTTAACTTCCCCCGCTGCTCCCGGACCCTGCCCCAGCCTCCGAAGTCTTGCTGGCCTCTGCCAAAACACTGTCAGCCTGTGCTGGGGTTGGCCACCCGCCAACCCTGTTGTTGGGTATGTCTAGTGCCACCCTTTCTAGGGGGCCAGTGTCCTGCCCTTGTCAGCTCTAGGGCTCCCTGCGCTGGCCCTTGGCCAGTAGATTTTCATTCTTCCCCCTGCAGACTTCACAGGGTCCTTAGGTGGCAGGGACATCAACAAGCTGCCTCATCTATCATATGCACTTGGCAGGTGGCCTTCCCCATCCTGTGACATGAGCATCCCACATGATCCTAATCCTCCTCTGTCACCTGTCCTAGTACAGTGGGTGGTCACGATTTGGGCTCTGGAGTCAGACAGACAGGGGCTTGAAGCCTGGCCCAGCTGCATGCTACCATGTGACCAGGCATGTTACTTTAACCTCTTTAAACTTGAGCTTCCTCGTTAGTGAAGTGGGAATAATAATAGTATATATCTCATAGGATTATTTTGAGGATCAAAGAACATAGCGGTTGTTACGTACTGAAGTGCCTGGCACATGAAAAACGCTCAACAAGTAGCTTTCCTTCTTCTTCCTCTTCCTCCCCACTTCCTCCTTCACCCTTTTCCTCCCTCCTCTTTCCCGCCCTTCTCCCATCCTCTTCCTTCTTCCCCTCTTCCTCCTTTTTCTTCATTTATAATCCTCACTTATCGGGAAGTTTGCTATTTCAGTTTCTCCTCTCTACTCTAGAGACCTGAATTGGGAGAAAACCTAGTTTCTTGTCCAGGCTTATCAGCTAATTCTCTTCATAAAGAATGTAGTCTACAACTCAAAACATATGCAACTAGGGTATATTTCCCCTAGCTGGTGAACGCACAGGTTAAGGATCTTGGGTTATTTTAAGTCTTAAGGGCCACTGGTTTTTGTTTAACCACTGAAGTCTCACAGTTCACAAATATTTCCTTACTGTGCACCTCCTCAACCAGCCTAGCCATCTCTCACATGTTTGCTTTTGGTCATAAACACTCAAAAGATGCAGTTTGGACCACATGTATAATCTCAGCACTTTGGAAAGCTGAGGTGGGAGGATCGGTTGAGCCCAGGAATTTGGGACCAGCCATCTCTCAAAAAAAAAAAAAAAAAAAAAAAAAAATCCAGGTATGGTGGTGCATGCCTATGCCTATAGTCACAGCTACTTGGGAGGCTGAGGTGGGAGGACTGCTTGAGCCCAGGAGTTCAAGGTTACAATGAGCTATGAAGGCACCACTGCACTCCAACCTAGGTGACAGAATGAGACTCTATCTCTAAAAAAAGAAACAAAACACAACAAAAGCAAAGATGCAGTTTAGAGCTCTGAGAGTGAAATGCTATAATAGTATACCAGCTTCAACACATGCTCCGTGGGTGCAAGGCAGAACCGCTGTCATTTCGCCATTAAGTCACTCAACGAGCCCTGACTGACAGCCAACGATGTACCTGGGAGCTGAGGGTTTAAAGGCACATAAGACACAACCTCACCCCTCAAAGAGTGAGCAGCCCGCTGGGAAGGTGGGTAAGTAAACAAATCACTACACTTGAGTGTACTGTACTCTGTGGACAGCCTAGAATAATGCTGCAGAAGGAGAGGGCTTGGGGGGGCTTGTGGGACTCAGTGGGGAGCCATGCTCTGCAGGTCAAGTAGGATTTAGCCGAGGGAAGCTGGAAATGGAAACCCACACTCTTCGTCCACCTTCTTGGGGAGATGTGGTACCTAAAGTTGGAACAACTGACTGCTTAGCGGACTTTAATCCAGCCACCAGCACTCTTTCCCAATTTAGACTCTTGAAATCTGTGCACAACGCCCTCTGTCCGAGAGACCTGTCCCTGGGGTCCAAGTCAAGGCTGCAGCAGAAGGCTGTCTCTGGGTGCATCTCAGGTGTGGGGCAGGGTCCCCCATCTGTCTCCCTTGCCGTGGAGGTGTGTTGGTGAGGTGCGACTGACGGATTCTGTGAAAAGTGACTGCACCCCAGTACTATACTAATTGTGCTAGACAGAGCTGTTTGAATACCACCAGACAGAATATTACTCAAATTAAAATGAGGCCTTAAATGTCATTATTTGTGTCATTATTAATAGCCCCTAATTGTGTTCTCTAATCATCATAAAATTATGTTAGTATTAATATTCACGTCAAAGCTGCCTAGGGAACTTGGAAGATTAAAAAAAAAGTTATGCCATATGTCAGTTCCCATGAATGTGAAGCAAGTGCTGGTTTTAGTGCGTTGGTTCAGGCTGGAGATGAGAGCGTGGCCTGCAGTGGCCAGGGACTGGGGTAGCCCTCGTCTGCTGCTCCCCGAGTGACTGACTCCTGGACTCCTCCACCTGGCAAGACCCTTGAAGGCACCAGTGGGAGCTGTTCTCACAGGACACCCTGCAGGCCTCGGGCCAGCTGCTCTCACTGGTGAGGGGATTAGACAGTGTTTGGTTCCCTGGGATATAGTACTTTCCCTTCTCCTCTTCTCCAACTTTAAGACCTGCTTCTGTCTAGACACCATAATGAAAAGTATGTTGCAATCCTAGCTGGCCTCCCTCTCCAGCTACTGGCAGACTCCACCCCAGTGTGTTTGGGAAACTACCCAAACTATCCTCTGTTGCTTGGAGAAATGGTGTGAAAGAAATAGGGTTACTTTGGGAGGCCGAGGCAGGCAGATTACTTGAGCCCAGGAGTTTGAGACCAGCCTGGGCAACATAGCGAGAACTCGTCTCTACAAAAAATACAAAAATTAGCCCAGTGTGCACCTGTAGTCCCATCTATTCAGGAGGCTGAGGTGGGAGGATCACTTGAGCCCGGGAGGTTGGGGTTGCAGTGAGCTGCAATCACGCCACTGCACTTCAGCCTGGGTGACAGGGTGAGACCCTGTCTCAAAAATAAAAACTAAAAAATCAAAAAAAATTTTTTTTAAAGAAAAAGAAATATGGTGGAATCTCGCAGAGAAATTTATCATATAATATGGAAAGAACTTTCAGGAAATGTACTTAGAGACCCAGAATTAAAAAATATATACAAGGTGTCCATAAAGTCCAGAAACAGGTGAATCTACCTATGTCTTCAAGGATAGCTTCTTACGATAAGGAATAATAAATAATATTTAATATTTAAAGGATATTTATATTTAATATTTAGATATTTATATTTAAATATTTATATTATGTTTAATATTTAAAGGATAATAAATAATATTATCCTTGTTTCCACCCTTTATGGATGACTTGTACTTTGCCGATGCTAACCTTGCCAGGCCTTCTTTGGGGCAAAACTGTGACCCCCACTATTTAGATGGGGCTCCATTCGGATGCTTGCTTTTCTTATTGGAGATGAGATGAGTGAGAGCCTCAGTTGGGGATGAGCTGAGTTACGCCTCCCCTCACATCACGTGGGACTTTGGTTCTGCATCCCCTCGGATTGACATGGGGTGTACGAGGTGGGGGGTGGGGGTAACAAGGCAGGTGGTGTCGCCAATTAGTGCTTCCCTCCCCTAGGGGATGTGTGAGGCGACTGCCTGGGACCCCCAGAGGCATCAGCCTCCTGCTGACATCACTCAGGGCTCGTCTTCATTGTTTCTCAACATTCCTTTAGGCTGCCTGCTCAGCACCTCAGCCCTCCACTAATGGAGTCCACGTGATCACGATGTGTCAGGCAAATCTGGGGCAACCGCCTCACTCTTCCCAGAGTCCTTGGAATTCTCTGGAACTGAGAATATTCAAATGCCTTTCTTGGTGAAACAGCAGGCTTCCAACCCCCCAAATATTATGACTTGAGTTAAATATAACCCAGAGCATGAAAATAACGGCACAACACGGGAGCAGGGGTTCCGGGGAGCGAGCGGCTTGCGTACACACACAGCGTCTGTCACTCTGGGTGTGGCAGGGCGTTTGCAGACCCCACAGACACACAGGCAGAAAACCCACAAAATCACATAGAAGGCTTGGTGCATTCTGGGCTGGCAAGTTGCTACTTCAGCCTGGATGGGCCTTAAATCTGCTGGTTTCTGAATATATACACAGACATTATTTTTTTTTTTTTCCTGATCAGATGTGGTGTGGCTTAAAGGGTAGGAGGAGGAGCTCTCTTAACTGTGGTGGAGAAAGCCAGACGCCTGCTTTCTCAGTCATGCAGGGAGGATCAGGTAGGCCTAGGACACTTAAAGGCAGTGTCAGATGTGGCTCGGCCATGCCAATACTTATTTCCAAGCCCAGAGGGCAAACGACGTACCCTTCAGCCCCCAGATTGCCTTTTAAGATAATCTAGAAGAAGCAGCCTTGGCCTGCAGAGGGGAGGGTGGGTGGATCTGTGTTTGGGACCACAAGCCAGGTTCTGCAGTCTCCCGGCTTCCCGTGTAATCGCATGCATAAGTTTGTGGTGAAAACTCAATGGGTCACAGATAAGCAAAAGGTCTTCCGAAAGTCAGACTCTTGAATTCCAAACCCAGTGATTACAGTAATTGTTGGCCTAGGGCTGGATTTGAACCAGTGAACCTAGAATAGCAGAGTTGAATAGGCCTCCTTTCAGAGCCATTCTACCACCAAGTTACCCGGCAACACAGCCACGTGGCTGCTCCTCTGCTCTTCGCTGTGGGCCAAACAGCAGATAGCTCAGGCCATTCTGAAAGAGCAGATATATTGGCGTCTTCTTTGTAATACTAATACCTTATACATGTAGGAGGATTTATAGCTTTCGTAGCATGCTTTTACTTAAGTGGCCTCCTTTGATCTTCATAATGTAAGTGGAGCACATATAATTATCCTCCACTTTACAGATGAGAAAATTGAGTCTCCGGACAGGTATCGGCCAAAGGCTATTGGCTTACAAGTGACAGAAGCAGAGTTGATCCCACGCCACCTGATTGCTAGTGCTTCATTCTGGATTGCCCACTCTTAGAAGGTGCACCACTCTATCCCTCCACCGCCACTCAGGGCAGCTTGGAAATCTGGGAGAAGGCTAGCTAGGCCGTGAATACTACAAAGGCAGCAGCAATATCACTAAGCTCCCTACCCTTCTTCAAATCTGTTCTTTTTTCCAGCCGTATCTCAGGCGTGCATGAGATGAAGTCCAGAGAAGTGCATGGGAGGTGAGAAGGGAAGGCGGTGAGAAAGATCTTACCCTCTCAGGGTCTCTGCTTTGTTCTCTGTGATTGCTGCCTCAAAGACAAGTCAGCAGAAATATCCCCTGTTCTTCTTGAATCTGAAAACAAAACCATGAAAGTACTTCTCCCTCATCCCTCCCTCTCCAATCACCCAATTCGAGGCACTTTATTTGAGAGGCGGCTTGGGTTGAGGAAGGGGGATTCCTATTTCACTCAGCTGCTGCTGTGAGGGTTTAAGAAACAGGTGACAGTAAGACTGAGGATATCTGTCCTGGAGTCACACCTGGAGCTGTTGATCTTTCTCCTGCTTGAGGAACATAGACATAAAGCTGTTCTTGTGGAATTCACACAAACACTTGATTTCCCCAGAACCCTCTTGCATCCTGAGACGCACTGCCCAGCTTCCCACCTCTGTGCCCCACAAACCTTCCTCCTCCCTGTCATCCGCTCTACAAAGCCCCTGCTAGAAGTTGACAAAGCTGACTGGCTGCTTAATATGCTACAGGTGTTGTTGCTAGGCAACCACCCCACTCTGCAGCTCAGACTCTGTCAGCCCAGATGAAACCCCTGGTAGCACTTAACCCCGTAACTGCTTAACACAAACACTAATTACGCAGGCCCACCAAACAGCACATTTATAAGCCATAATCAAGGGTCAGGAGGGCGCATTCTCAGCACCTTCATTCCTTCCACCTACACTTCCTACCACTGAGCCGTGGGTCAGGCTGTCACAGGCAGGATTTCGAGGCCTTTTGCCTGTAAGTGCTGGTTCCCTTTTTTCTGGCCATACCAGGTGGACACGGAATTGTAGTGCTGGTCCTCCCTCTGCACTGGACTGGATTCTGCCAAAGTCAACCAAGCGCCTTCAGTTGCTGACTCTTGTCTCCAGGTAAGAGGCTGCAGAGCCTGTTCCTGCATTTTTATTGATGTTTAGGCTAAGCCTCTTGGCCTAAAACCTCATAGTTATAGAAAATTTGTTTCTCTGATGTCTGTATTCGGTTGAGCTGGAGATGACCACCCATTTTTTGATAATTCTCCTAACACTTGAGCGTTTTGCATTTCTGTGGTTCGGCTCATTTCCCCAGATGGAATAACTCACATTCCTTTAGCTTGACCAGGAATTATAGGAACCTCTAGGCATATAGATAGATACTTTTGTAGATCAAACTCTAGTAGAATTGATCTGTTCTTGAGTTGGTCTCCCACTTCTAGACTGTGATCACATCACTAACTCATTGTAGGTACTCAACAACTATTGGTGAATGCATGAACACAACCATATTTTAAATTTCCACTTCCTCAACCACAGAGTAAAGTCGACAAAGAAGAGAGAGACCATTAAGTAGCAGAGCAGACTCTCCTATCTCTTCTTGCTTCCTTTTTCTCATGAGATTAAACTGCATAAATCAGATTACAGGAGATCCTGACGAGGCACCAAGTCTTCTTTCTGCAAGTAGTCCTGATTGTAACAGGCAGATCTAGGCCTGCTGGGCCGCAGGTGTGGAGAGTCCCATCTGTTCTGGAAAGGCAGCTTCCCCCAGGCAGGCTGGGCACTTTCCCAGGATGCCAGAACACTGGATGGACTTTCAGGGGATCACTACCACCCTCTTTCCCAGCTGGAAAAACCAGTAAACCCTTGTCCTACTGGCAATTGTTTAATTATTCAAGGGTGAAGGAGCAGAGAGATCTTGCTGTTTCTGAGTGTTTGGGCTCATTATTATTTAGCAACAAATATTTCAACCTCAGAACCCCACCTCAAAGTTAGTATCCCGCTCCCTGTGAATGAAATGTGCCCGGTACTGTCCTCCCCTTGTGCGCACGTTATTGTTTAACCTTCACCAGGGCTCTCGCATATGGATGTAACCATCTCTGCCCTACATGTGAGAAACAGGTCCAAAGAGGCTAAATAACTCACTCAAGCTTGGACACCTAGTAAGTGGCAAAGCCGGCATCCTGAAGCCTCCTTTTTCCTTCACTATGATACACTGCCTCTCAGGACATTGGAAAACTAGAGCCCAGAGAGGCTGAGTGACTTGCTTGAAATCCTGCTGACAGCGAGTGGTACAACAGAGATTTGAATCAGGACTGATCTGGCTCTAAAGTTCTTATCACGTTTTGTCTTCTATATCACAACACATTTTAGAGTTATTCCTCGTTTCTGTGTTGGATGGTGCCTCCTTAGAGGCGAAATCCGAGTGTCCAGCAGGCAGCCGTGGGTTCTAGGAAGCAACGTAGACCGTGTCCTGAGCAGACTGTATTCTGAAGTGGCGGGCCTCCTTCCAGCTCTTCTCCACTTCCTTGAAAGGACCACATTGAGGGGGTGAGGAGAGAGAGAAAGAAAAGAAGGAGGAGGAGGAGGAGAAGGAAAAGAAAAGGGAGGGAGAGAAAGAAAGAGACAGAGTGAGAGAGAGATAGTAAGGAAGAGGGAAACACACACACACACACACAGAGGGAGAGAGGGAGAGAGAGACTTCTTGTTCTGGCAGCCCCAGTGGCTCCCTGTTTCCCCCTCACATCTTGAGTCAGTAATGCCTTGGCTTTGGGCTAAGCCACTGTTGCCAGCTGGTGGCATTAAGAGTTGGGATTGCCAGCTTGGTCACAGGTGACAGGATTGCGAACATCATCATGGCCCTGGCTCCTTCCCAGCAGACCCAATGGGTCGTAGTAAGCCCCAGTTGGGGAGGTAAATGGAGGTAAAAAGAGATTGTATCTTATGGGTCCAAGTGGTGAGGGGGCTGAAGGGCTCGCCCCATGAGTTTAACATTTTCATGCATGTGGTTTCTCCATAAAGTATTAATAATGTTCCTATAATTGATACTTCAGGGCAATAACCTCTGACAAAAACGGCCCTGATTAGCAGATAATTGAGTGTGTTGGATTGTGTCCTGAGAGAGCTGAATGCCAGGCAAGGCCCATTAGCCTATCATAATGACCCCTTTTGTCAGGTATTAGTGTCATTAAGAGCCTGCTCTCTGAAATCAGTCCCTTTATTTAACTCTTTTCCCTAATTATATGGATCATTTTACAAATCAAAGCAAATGTTTGCATACAGCCCCCAGTCATGCAATGGACTGAGGTGCTGGAGGAGCAAGCTGGAGATTTCTGAGTGGAGAGTCCTGGGTCAGGAGGACACTCTTTGTCACTGGAAGTTTTCTGGAGGAGGCGGGCCCCTAGAAGTCCAGTCAGGGTTCCACAAGGCTATGGCGCACCCTGTCGGCTCAGGTGCCAGGGTGATGGAACATCTGGATAGGAGGTGCCTTGCCAAGAGAGCTTGCAGGCCACACATAAGTCAATGCCTAAATTCATCTTGGCAAAACATGTGGCCCCTCGGACCAGCTGCTTAACACAGAGAGCGCTAGGATTGAACAGGTTGGTACCAGCCACAGGGCACCTAGAAGATACAGGACTCCTGAGCTAATCAACTGGGTTATGCCCAAAGGAGACTCACATCTCTGTCAGGAAGCAGGAGCCTCTGGGAATGGCTAGGGAGGAAAAGTAGGACCAGAATCCCCCGGATCTGGGAAGATATTGCTGCAGTGGACAGGTGTCCGTGCTTAGAGCTGCCAGCTAGGTAAGCAGCCAGTGCGCCTGGGACTCTCGGGGACTTACAGCGTGATCAGCCCCCAGGCCACACACATGGAAGCTGACACAACAGGGAGCTCAAGGGACAGAAAGCCGCATTCTGACCTGCTCCCCCTGGTCCTTCTCACTCATTAAAAGGTATGGACAGTTTCCCATTTATTTGAATCCAGTCACTGGCTGACACCTTTTCCACCCTCCCCAGCTCCATACAAAGCTTTTTATCTGAGAGCAGGTTCCATGTGGGTGAATCAGAAAGAGGTCTGAGTCTCCAGCATGAATCGCTTAGAGACAAGGGGCTGATAGCTTTTTGGCAGCTAAGAAGGATATATTTTTATATATACCAAAGATGAAGGTGAAAGGATATCACTTGTTACAGGGAAGGCTCAGAGGTTGCTGAGCTGCGGATAATTTACTTATTAGGCAAAGTGATGGGTAAATTTCCCGAGAGGAGTTATGTCCTGTTGTGAGGCCTGGGCTGGTGTCTCTGGACCATATCTCCTCCTCTCCTCTCCCGTTTTTGCACAGCAAATGCTCCTTGAGTTTGCTTTCCCTTGTTGTAATCACAGAGGGGCTTGTGCTCTCGTGATTTGCATTGGGCCTGGTGAATTTCCTAGCATTGGCCTTGGGTGGAGAGCTGCCAGCCATGCAGAGAAACTGCTGGGGTTTTTGCCGAGGAAGCAGAATTTTGGTGGTGGAGTGTGACATTCTCCTCTCAGAAATAATACCTTTCATTTAAGGTAAGAGAGGAGATTTGACATCCCATGAAAATATGATTTTAAGCCCTGTTCTGCTTGGGGTAGACTTTTTCTGTGGGGCCAAGTTGCTGAACCACGGAATGCAAGCCCCTAAACTGACAATGAGGGGTGGTGGTCTGAGGTACACTACCTAAGACTCCTCTGGAAAGGGGGCTAGACATGGGGAAATCCTGCTTTCTTGCTGTAGCTCTCCCCGGGGACCAGTTCTGCTCAAACCCCAAGGAATGCTGCTCCCAGGAAACAAAGAATGTGCACTTCACCTTTCTGAATACTGGGAACACAGTGATACTATGGACGGTTGGACAAAAAAGCTAATAAATATTCTATGTTATGCTAATTTCTAAGTAGTAACATAGAATTTTATGTTTATTCAATCAACAAACATTTTATTTTTTCTTTTTTTTGAGACAGGTTTTTGCTCTGTCACCCAGACTGGAGTGCAGCAGCATGATCATGGCTCACTGCAGCCTCAAACTCTCAGGCTCAAGTGATCCTGCCACCTCAGCCTCCCAAGTGGCTGGAACTACAGGCATGCACTACCCTGCCCAGCTATTTTTTTTTTTTTTCTTTTTGTAGAGGTGAGGTCTGACTATGTTGCCCAGGCTGGTCTTAAAATCCTGAGCTCAAATGATCCTCCCACCTTGATTTCCCAAAGTGCTGGGGCTCCAAGTGTGTGCCACCATGCCTGGGCATTTTTTGTTTGTTTGTTTATTTGTTTCTCATAGAGACAGGTCTCACTACGGCTGGTCTTGAAATCCTGGGCTCAAGTGATCCTCCCAGCTCAGCCTCCCAAAGTGCTGGGATTACAGGCAGAAGCCACCACTCCCAGCCTCAACAAACATTTTTTAAACATCTCACTGCCTGGGCCCTGAACCAGGCACTGAGTATAGACAGATGAATGGGACATGGAACCTGCCCCCAAGTAGCTCACGATCTCTTATGTGTATGGTGGTGATGGGGTATACAAGATCCTTAATTCAACCCATTGTATTGATGCCGTAATAGAAATGTAGGCTGGGTGTTATGGAAATGCACAGGAGGAAATAATTAACTACTTCTGCCTAGGAAAGAAGGGGAAGGAAGGTTTTCCTGCAGATACAATGTTTAAGCTGAGATTTGAGAATCTGTCAGATGAAAGAACGAAATAAAGCACCGGAACAACAAAGAAAAGCTACAATTTATTAGGGGTTCTAGTATAATAGTCATAGTATCTCATCTTCTAGAGCAATTACTATATGTTAAATGCTTTGCATGACTTACCTCATTTGATCGCCACAGCAACCTTGTAAGATGGGTATTTTTGATATCCTTATTTTATACTTGAGGAAATAGAAGTTTTGAGGGAATTTATAAAAATTTAATAATCTGCTAGAGTCACACAATTATTAAATGTTGGGCAACCAAGATTTGAACCCAGGGCTGGGCGTGGTGGCTCACACCTGTAATCTCAAGACTTTGGGAGGATGAGACGGGTGGATCACCTAAGGTCAGGAGTTCGAGACCAGCCTTGCCAACATGGTGAAACCCCGTCTCTACTGAAAACACAAAAGTTAGCTGGGCGTGGTGGCTCATGCCTATAATCCCAGCACTTTGGGAGGCCAAGGCAGGTTGGTCACTTGAGGTCAGGAGTTCAAGACCAGTCTGGCCAACATGGTGAAACCCTGCCTCTACTAAAAATATAAAAATTAGCCAGGCTTGGTGGCACGCGCCTGTAATCCAAGCTACTTGGGAGGCTGAGGTAGGAGAACTGCTTGAACCCAGGAGGCAGAGGTTGCAGTGAGCTGAGATCATGCCACTGTACTCCAGCCTGGGTGACAGAGCAAGACTCCATCTCAAAAAAATAAATAAATAAATAAAAAAGATTTGAACCCAGACTTCTGAAGCCAGAGGGCAAGCTCTTTTTTCATCCAGTATCCTGCTTCCCTAAGCGCTGTACAAATGTTAATTCATTGAATCCTCATAATGACCCAGAGAGACAGTCATCCTTATCTTCATTTTCGGGTGAAAAAATTTGGAATGCTGTATGATGATCTGTGGTATGGAGAGTACACCAGGCAGAGCACGTTTGGGAAACTTTCCAAGGCAACTAGTGTGGTTTCCTGCAGGCCCTCATTCCTACCACCCTGGCTCTTCAGAATAATGATTCTGAGTCTCAAGTTCTTTGTGGGTAAAATGTAGAGTTTGGGAGTGAGAAGTGGAAGGGAGTGAGGTTGGTGGTGGGCAGAATATGGTCCCCCAAGGATGTCCATGTCCTAATCCCCACAACTTATGACTATGTTGAGTTACTTGGCAAAGTGGTTGTAGTGGAAATTAAGGTTGCTCATCAGTTGATCTTGAGATGGTGAGATTATCCTGGTTTGTCTGGATGGGCCCAGTGAAATCATAAGGGTCCTTGTCAGTGGAAGAGAGAGGCAGAAGAGAGAGAACCGGAGAGGAGACAGTGTGAGAAGGCTCAGTCTGATATCGCTGGCTTGGAAGATGGAGGAAGGGGCTATGAACCAAAGAATACAAGACACTGGGAAGGCAAGGAGATAGATTCCCCTCCAAGCCTCCAGAAAGGAGTGAGGCCCTGCCAGTGAGACTCACTTCAGACTTCTGAACTCCAGAAATCTAAGATAATAAGTTTGTGTTGTTTAAAGCCACTAAGTTTGTGGCAATTGGTTGTAGCAGCAATAGAGTTGGAAAGTAGGATCGGTCAGCTTGCTTGCATACTGGACTAAGGAGGTCAGTTATTAATTAATCATTTTTACAAAATGAATAAAAGAGACCTCCACCCTGCTGAGTCTGTCTGTGACTCAGTGCAGTTCAGCCTTAGGCAATGCTGCCTAGGTCCCCTCAGGAGCCAGGCTCAGTGGGCCCATTCTAGGCCATCACATTCTGCACATTCTCTGGAGACCTAGGCAACAAAATATCTTTGTCATAACCACATGGATTAAAAGTGAGGGGTTGGGGAGATGGTAAGCTAACTCTGTGAGAGGCTGAATCTGCAGATCACTGAAGACGTATTCTAGGGCGAGGGGTTATTTTATCATTGGCTCATTCATTGAACAATTATTGACTGGCAACCTGTTATATGCCAGACACTGTGTACAGAGGATACAATGGTGAACAAAAATACATTTCACCATAGCTTCCATGGAGCTATGGTTCCATGAGAGTAAGATATTAAAGTCACAAAATAGATGTGTAATTACAAATTGTAGTAAGTGCTATAAAGAAAAAGAGTAGGTTGTGATGAGATAGTACACCAGGAGGACAACATTTACACTGGGGTCTCATGAAAGGTCTCTCCTGGGAGGTAACATTTGGGATGAGACCCATGCATGAGAAGGACTTTGTGGGGTAGAGGATGAAAAAAAGCTCTTTAGGCCAGGTGTGGTGGCTCACACCTGTAATTCCAGCACTGCACAGTGGCTCATGCCTGTAATCCCAGCACTTTGGGAGGCTGAGGTGGGCGGATCACCTGAGGTCAGGAGTTCCAGACCAGCCTGGCCAACATGGCAAAACGCCGCCTCTACTAAAAATACAAAAATACAAAAAAATTAGCCAGGTGTGGTGGCGTGCGCCTGTAAACCCAGCTACTCAGGAGGCTGAGACATGAGGATCATTTGAACCTGGGCGACAGAGGTTGCAGTGAGCTGAGATCACACCACTACACTCCAGCCTGGGTGACAGAGTGAGACTCCATCTCAAAAAAAAAAAAAAAAAAAAAAAAAAAGGAGCACTCTAAGGAATGAGAGCAGGAGAGCAGCAGCATATTTGAAGGCTTGATCTGGTAAGAGTGTGGCAAATTCAAGGAACTCAGAGAAGGGCTGTGAGGCAGGCAAGTAGTGCAGGAAGGGACAAATAGCATAGGATGTTGTTGGGGAAATAGGTGGGGACTTAATTGGGGGGGCTTTATAGGTCCCTTCAAGGACTTTGAACCTAACCCTGAGCAAGATGGATACCACTGAGGCGGGAAGGAGTGGCATGATCCATAATCTGATTTGTACTTTACAAAGATTAGGTTGGTTGCAGTGTGGAGAATGTTCTAGAAGGGCAGCAGAAAAGAAATAGGGAGAGCAGGGAGGAAGCTATTGCAGTAGGCAACAGGTGGTGGCAGTTTAGACAAGAGTGACAGTGCTGGTGATAACTGGGTGAATTTAACATTATTTTGAAGATAGGCTCATCCAGACTTGGTTACAGGTTGAATATGGGAAGTAAAGGGAGGAGGCAGATTTTTGGCAGAAATGACTAAATATATGGAGATATCACTTATTGAAATGAGATAGGTTAGGGCAGGAGAGAAATTATGATGAGGGAGAACTCTAAGGGTTTTGTTTTGAATATGTAAATTTAACAAGTTTTTTATATACCTTTTAAAGATGTCAAGTAAGCACATAGGCAAGATTGGTAGTTACAAATGAAGCTGAGGTCTGGGCTAAATATATAAAATAGTGAAGTTTCATGATATAAATAGTAAAGGTATGGAAAATAAGATGAGGGCCTAAGACTGAGTCTGGAGAATCTCCAGCATTTATAGACAGTTTCTCAGAAGAAGACGTATATGTGGCCAAAAGCATATGGAAAATGTTCACTCTCACTAATCATTAGGGAAATGCAAGTTAAAACTGCAATGGTTGTTATTAAAAAGAAAAAAACGAAAGATGCTGGTGAAGTTGTACTTAAAAGGGAACGCTTTTACACTGCTGGTGGGGATGGAAATTCGTTCAGCTGCTGTGGAAAGCAGTCTGGAGATTTCTCAAAGAACTTAAAATAGAATTAGCATTTGACCCAGCAACCCCATTACTGGATATATACCCACAGGAATAGAAATCATTCTACCATAAACACATGCACGAGTATGTTCATCACGGCACTTTTTACAATAGTGAAGACATGGAATCAACCTAGATGCCCATCAGGAATGGACTGGATGAAGAAAATATGGTACATATACACCACGGAATACTACACAGCCATAAAAAAGAATGAAATTATGTCCTTTGCTGTAACATGATTGAGCTGGAAGCCATTATCTTAAGTAAATTAATGCAGGAACAGAAAACCAAATACCACATGTTCTCACTTATAAGTGGGAGCTAAACATTGAGTACACATGAACACAAGAAAACAGTAGACACTGGAGCCTCCTTGAGGGTGGAGGATGGGAAAAGGGTAAAGACTGAAGAACTCCCTGTAGGGTATTATGCTGATTACCTACCTGAATGACAAAATTATCTGTACATCAAACTCCCATGACATGAAATTTACCCATGTCACACACCTGCACATGTACCCCTTGAACCTAAAAGGTGGAAAGAAAAAAAGTGTTTAGTATTGTGAGCCAGGAATGGTGGCTCACGTCTGTAATTCCAGATACTCAGGAGGATGAGGTGGGAGGATCGCCTGAGCCCACAAGTTTGAGACCAGGCTGGGCAACATAATGAAATCTTGTCTCTAAAAAAATAAAAATAAAAAGATAAAGTTTAGTACTGCAGATACAATATCTCAGCAAGTATTCCATTTACTTCCCAATATTTCCCATCCCTCTTGCATTTAGGTAAGGCCATGGGACTAGTCCTAGTCAAAGAAATGTGAGTGGAAATCACACTGAAAAACCCATATGTAATGTTCCAGTTTCTCCTCTCTCTCTCTCTCTCTCTCTCTCTCTCTCTCTCTCTCTATCCTTTCTGCAGCTACTAGTTGTTGGGGCCTCCATTACCTGGGTCCCTGGGTGACTTTGTGGAGCAGAATCCTTGAAGATATATCCTGGACATAAAACATGAGGTAGAAATAGACTCTTGTCCAGCTACTGAGATCTTGAGGTTGTTTGCTATTGCAACCCATTCTATTCTATTCTAATACAAGTAAAGAGACAGCAAAATGTATCATTAAACAGCACAGACTCAGGACCAAAACTGTCTGTTCAAATCTTGTCTTTTGCAGTTACTAAGTAAGCTGAGCAAAGTTTTTCTCTGTGTCTTAGTTTTCTTTTCTAGCAAAATGGGGAAAATGGTAACATCTATGTCATAGGATTGTTTTGAGGATTAAAGCAGTTAGAAATATAAAGTGCGTAGACTTGTACAAATAGTAAAGAGTTAGTATGGTTTGCTCAAGGAAAGGGAGGCTGCAAAAAGCACAGCAAGAGAGGAGAAAACTGGGAGACAGTGACATCATAGGAACAGAAAGACGAGAGTGCTTCAAAAAAGGAGGGAGGGGTTAACTGGTCAAACACTATTGAAGAGTTGAGTAGGATGAAGGCACTAGAGAGTGCCCATGACATTTAGTAACCTGGGAGTCACTGGTGGTCTTGGCAAAAGCAGTTTCAGTGGTGTGTGTGTGTGTGTGTGTGTGTGTGTGTGTGTGTGGCATGGTGGGGGACAGCTGTGGAAGACACAATGATGTGGGTTAAAGTAAGAAAATGGAGAAAGCTTCTGTATACAAGGCTGTTGGGCAGCTTGGTGGGGAAGATAGTAAATACAGAGATAGAGCAGTTGTTAGAGGTCGGTGTGGGGTTAAGGAAGGTTTCCATTTTAAGATGGGGGATTCTAGAGCATATCTAAATAATGAAGAGAAAGTTCAAGTAGGGAGGGGAAGTTGAAAATTTTAGAATGGGAGGGCGTAAAAATTGCAACAAACCCCTGAAGTGTTTTGAGATCTGGAACACAGAAGGACCAGCCTCTGCCCCCACTGGGATAGGAGGAAGGAGAAGGAGGGAAGATGGGTGTGGGTTTAGAGAAGGTGATGGGTTTGGAGGCAGGAAAATGAGGAAAGGCTCTTTTCTAAAGAATGAACTGAAGTGAGTGGGAAAGCCTTGTTCCCACAGTGATTAGATGGCAGATGTTAGGCTCCCAGTGAGGAAAAGTGGGGGTGCAGTCCTCAGGAGTGGGGCTGCACAAGAGCCTGCTGCCCACGTTGGGTGAGCATCCATTTGGAGGTTCAGCCACAGAGCTGGATCTGAACCCTATCCATGAACTCCACCCAGCATCCTCTCATCTCTAGGAAGATCTAGGACATGGTTCTCTAGTAGGACAGAGTTCAGCCAAGGACCCTTCAGTGGTATTTGGACTTCAGTTTATATTTTTAAACAGGTTTCCTACCTCTGCTCCACATAAACTCTCCTTTCCAGACAAACTATTCTGTTCAGTTTGTTGCGAGCTTTTACCAGCTGTTTCTGACCAGACCCCTACCTCTAGGGATTTTACGCTCTGGAGTGTCTTCTGCATCAATCTCCTTTCAGCTAAATCCAGATCATCCTTCTAGGTGAAACTCAAGCCCCAGGACTTTGAAGTCCCTCCATCCTGTCACCCCACATGACCTCACCCTTCTCTGTTTCTACAGCATTTGGCGAGTACCTCCTCCTGTTGGGAATAACACGTTCGTATCATTACATCCAGGGCCACTGTGTTGTGCTCCATGCGAATGTACTCCCTGGAGTTGTGCAGTTCACACTTGCATAGCTCCTGACGTGCCCTGAATGGCATCTCCTCAAAAAAGCAGAGATTTCTTCCAGTGAGGGCAGGAATTTTGATGTGCACATGTTTGGGTCTTCTGTGATGCCTCATTTGTAATAGGTCCTCACTAAATATTGGTTGATAGATTTGCTGTGGTCAGTGTGAGAAAAGCTCAAAGAAGAGGATGCCATGGCTCCACCTGGATTTGTTCTCTAACTGGCAGGATTTTCCTTAAGCTCTGAGCCTAGATTATAACATCTTCAAAATTGAGAGACAAGGAATTCCATTCACACCTTACCCCCACCTGACATGGCAGAGGAGTGGGCCAGAAAAGGATTCCTGCCGACAGGCTCTATGGTGACCTTTGGCAGGAAGGTCTTAGATGATGGGAGATATTATCAGTGCAAATAAACTCCTTGTGTGTTGGCCAGGGCTTGCTAATTGCAGCAAACGATGATGAAATTGCTGGGCTTGGGCAGACATTCCGAAGCAGAAGAAGCATATTTGTTCAAGATGTGGGTCTCCTTGGCTGTCAGGCTGAAATCTTCACCTCTGCTGTTTCCCATCCTGGATGCTCCCAGGAGCACTGTGTGGGTGTGCAGTTTAAGATAACACAGAGTGTCTCAGGTTTGTTTGGCTTTGAATGCAGTGCCCTGCAGGTAGGTGGTGGGTGTGTCTACTTGGAGCTTGTGTGGGGCCCAGAGGCACCTCCAGTAGACTAAGTAGAGGCAAGTGAGCTGGGGAAGCTGTCCAATGCTTCTACAGCTTAGCCCTTACCTTCAGGGACCCTCAAGGTCACCCAATGCAAGCTGCCTTTAGGAGTCAGGCCAATGCTGGGGACAAAACCAAGTCAGGCAAGAATCTGAATACCAATTAAGAGACGTGGTGCTGTCACAGCCCTCCTTTGCTTCCCTTTCTGCTCCTGCCATTGCCTCCCTCCCCCACCTTCAGTATCTCCAGCCATTGTTCACCAGTGGGGGAATCCAATGAAAAGAGAAATAGGGGCTGGGCACATTGGCTCCTGCCTGTAATCCCAGTGCTTTGGGAAGCCAAGGCAGGGGGATTGCTTGAGGCCAGGAGTGTGAGACCAGCCTGGGTAACATAGTGAGACCCTGTCTCTACAAAAAAATAAAATACAATGTAAAAGAAGAGAGAAATAGGCATTGTGCTAGCAAGAAAAGAGGTCCTCTGTGGTGAAGAGAAAGAAGAAAGTACAGAGTAGATGTCCAGTGACTGCTGAAATGGACTGAAGAAGGCACAAGGGGCCAGCTTCAACAAGAGTGGGCTGGTTCGTTCCTTTAACACATGGGCTGCTTCCCAGAAGGAATTCCTTAAGAAAGGTGCAAAGGGAATTGCTGAGTGGTAGCCAAAAAACCACCTTGTCAGTTTTTTTCAAAGAGAATTTTATTCCAATTGAGACCCCACTTAACAGCTAGAAGGGCCAGCTCTGGCAGGTGTCCCTACCCGGCCCTTCCCTCGCTGATGGCTTCATAGCCTGCCTCCCCATGTGGCTTCCTTCTTGTCCTGTGTGCTCCTGGCTCCCCTGTGCCCCAGCAGGTCAACAGGCTGTCTCTTACATTTTTGTCTGTTTCAGCTAACAGGTCTCGGACAGGCAGGCAGGAGTGGCTCGGCAGGGTCTTTCTCTTCCCAGGAAGACCGCTGCGTTTATTGTGAGGCTATCTCTGTCCTCCTTGGAGGCTCCTGAGTGTACAAATCAGACTCTAGGTCCAGGGACAGTGTGCTTGCACCCTAGGGTGTGGCTGACACGGAAACTGCTCAGATTTGGGCTGAAGAAGAAAGCACTTTTAGAATCACAGGTGGAAATTGCTTACATCTCTGTCCTTCTCAATCCCTTACTTATTCCAAAGGAACAGATAATGCTGAACTCATCTTTTCTAAGTAGGTGGCCCTGGTGAACTAGCTCCCTGAGTCTGAGAATCGGAGTCCATCTGAAGCTTGGAATTCAATTGCTCCAACAATGGGGTTCCTTGGGGTAGGCTGGGGGAATTCTCTGGCGATTCATAGCTCATGCTTTTCCCTGATTCTCCATCCCTGCCATGGGAGCCTGAAATGTGTTTTGACAATGGACATTCTTTGTGTTCTGACTGTAGAGGGTGATTTGTGGGTACCCTGACTTCACCTCTGTTACTGGCAGCCCAAATAAGGAAGCCGACAGCAGAGGAGACATGAGGGAGAAGGAAAGGAGGGGAGAGGGTGTGCTAAAGCGAGGCCGGGAGTCTCTGTTTTCTCCATTCCTTCTACAAATGACCTCATTCATTATGGAAAAGGGTTAACTGATATTGAGTCATAACATGCAAAGGGAGAAAGGACCCAATCGATACCTCTCCGGAGCCCCTGGAGGCCGTGGATTGCTGGGGGTAGGGTGGAAGGCAGCAGCGAGGGAGGATGGGAGAGTACTTAGAAAATGATCGGGTTTAAGAAGTGGCTCTGGAGCATCTGTGCTTTTGTTAACCATGGAACACGCGCATCTAATCTCGATTAACTTCTGCCACCATCTCCAATCTTGGCTTTTCTGTTCATGCCAGTGATGAGACCTTAGCTGCAGGCGACAAGGCGGGAGAGACCTCACATTACCTGGGTGGAGAGAACCAGATGCGCTCACCCTGCTGGGGCATTGATGGTGGCAGAGAAGAGACCGAAGCAGCAGTTGGGTGATTTCCCCCAAGGTCTTGCCCCTGCCTCCAGCTCTTCCAGTCTAAACTTACCTGAGGAACTGTGGTGAATCTTTTTGGTCTTTACCCCTGGGCCTCATAAAGGGACTCTGCTAACATCTCTGTAAGTGGGACAAACACTCCATGAATGTACCAGAAAGCCATGATACAATTGAGTCTCGATGTGCTACCTGTGAAGTCCAATGGATAAGCTTGGGTGATGCCCAAGAGCTATTTCTTTGGGCCTCAGTTTCTTCTGCTAACCAAAGAAAAAATTTAATTAGGTGATCGACAACTGCACTGTCCAACATTGTAACCACTAGCAACATGTGACTATTTGAATTTAATTTTAATTAAATTTGTTAAAAAATTTGGCTCCTCAGTCACAGTAGCTGATATTTCAGATGCTCACTAGCTACATGTGTGGCCCGTGGCTACTATATCAGACAGGTTAGATATCAGACATTTTCATCACTGTAAAAAGTTTTGGGGCTGGATATGGTGGCTCATGCCTGTAATCCCAGCACTTTGGGAGGCTGAGTCAGGAGGATTGGGCTTGAGGTTAGGGGTTCAAGACCAGCCTGGTCAATATAGTGAGACCCTGTCTCTAAAAACAAGTAAGTAAGTAAATAAATAGATAAATAAATAAAGTTTTGTTAGCACCCATCTATAAGGTCATTTGCGATTCTGCATTGCGTTATTCTGTAATTGTCCATTATTAAGTATTTCGTAGAATTAGTTCCTTTGCCCCCTTAAGCTTCCTCCTCCCATCAGTTCCTATCATCTGCTGCCACATACATGGCAAGGCATACAGAACACACACACATGCACATCGCTCTCTTCCATCAGGGCAATGTTGAGAAATCTGATAGCCTGGCTTAAGAACAGCTGAGAAGTGATATCTGCATTCCCATCTTGATTGCAGCATTATTCACAGTAGCCAAGCAGCCAAGAGGAAACAGCCTAAGTATCCACTGACAGATGAGTGGGTAAAGAAAATGCAGCATATGTACCCAATGGAATACTATTCAGCCTTAAAAAAAGAAGGAAATCCTGCCATTTGCAACAACATGGGTGAATCTGGAGGATGTTATGCTAAGTGAAATACCCCAGACACAAGAAGGTAAATATCACATGATCTCATTATATATGGGACATAAAAGCTGAACTCAGAGCACAGAGTAGAAGGGTGGCTACCAGGGGCCAAGGGATGAAGGAAAAGAGGAAATGTTGACCAAAGGGTCCAAACTTTCAGTTATAAAATTAACAAGTTCTGGAGAGCTAATGGACAGCATAGTGATTTTAGTTAATAATAATGTATTATATACTTGAAATATACTTTGATATGGGAGAAGATCTTAAGTGTTCTCACCACACATACACACACATACACACAAATGTAACTGTGTCAAATGGCAGGTATATTAATTAGCTTGATTGTAGGAATCATTTCACACTGTATATGTATATCAAAACGTCACATTGTACACCTTAAACATACATGATTTTTATTTGTCAATCACACGTTCATAAAGCTGGGGAAAAAAAAAGAACTCAGAGTGGCTAATTGGGTGCTGCTCCTGACTTGTTAAATGTTACAGACTTTACTTCATGTACTTATTCATGGCCCAAACATTTCCTGAGTGCCTGCAGCTCATCAGGGATTGTCCTGAGTGGGAGTGGAGTGTGGAGTTTGGAGAAGATCCTTTATTACATATAATTCTTCTTGCAGTAGAGGAGGCACCACCACTATGAGCATCAACAATGCTCTCAGTGTCCACTTGCTTGTAATTTTGTGCAAAGAGAGCTGGGCAGAAGTAGCTTCACCCTCCGGGGGCTTGCATCGTGCAAAGAACTCTCTGATGTTATAGACACTTGATATAAACAACAGGGAGACCGTGAAGAGTTCATGATTTTTTAGTGCAAAAAATACTCTATTTGAAGCATGTACAGTTATATTATGGGGGCAGATGAGAGAGTCCTAGCTCCCCTCTGAGCCTCAGTTTCCCCATGTGAAATGAAGGGGTGGAGCCTGTCCATCTCCAAGGCTTCCTTGCTAAGATTCTGCCATCCAGGAGTCTAGACATCTGAATGCTCTTTAGAGGAAAAGACTTACTATGTGCGAATTTCAGGTGACACAGGTTTTTCTCTATTTCCCAGTAGTGCTGCCCTTTCCCTCTTTTAAGTCCTGAGGAGGCCTAGAGGTGCCTCCCTTTCCCTGCGCCTCCCACTCTAATTCCCCTCCGTTCTTTCAGGTTGCACAGCCCCAGCCTAGTTCTTGTCATATTTCCTACTGGATCGGGTGTTTAATTAAAATTATAATTAAAATTGATCTCCTCATTAGCATGCACCTGCTCTGCCTCTCACATCCTTGTGTTCCATTATCCACTGAAGATGTCAGGATTGACAGGCGAGAGCCAGACCCCAGGCCAGCCCTGCCGGATGGGGCTGGCCGATGACAACATCTGGACAGAGAAGACTTTGGTGGAGAAGCTGCATTTGCAGTTGAGCAACAAACAATTAGTGCCAGACAGGCTCTCTGGGGAGAGGTCAGGCTGTGTGGTAGCCTGCGGGCAGCTGGCTGAATCTGGGGGTCCTGCAGGAAGTATCCTCCCACCCAGGGGTGCTGCATGCACACACAGAGGAGCACACACAAGTGCACACCTGCACACCCTCAGGTGATCTGTGACAAGCCAACAAACTCCTTGCCCAGGATAGTCTGGAATGGCGAGAGGAGAGAGCCTCTGATCTCCCTGCGATGAAACTGCATTGTGTCCTCAAGGAGCCTCCAGCAGGGCTGTGTTTGACGCCATCATGATTGCCCTTCAAGGGGTGCCAGTGAGAGTAAGCTGGACCTACTGGCACCATCCTCCCCAGCTTGAGGAGATGTGCAGAGAGGTGCAGGGGTGCCAGGCTTGAAAGTGCAGGGCAGAGAGATGAGCTGATGGCTGCTTGCACAGCCTCTCCTACCCATGGAAAGGGGAGGGGGCCCAGGAGGAGACAACCACAGGGATGTGAACTGGTGTGCCTTTCAGAGTACAGGAATGTAAGCTCCCTGAGAGTGAGGGATTAAAAAGAAATTTTCTCTTTAATTGTGGTAAAAAACATATAACATAACATTTATTTATTTATTTATTTATTTCTTGAGATGGAGTCTGTCACCCAGGCTGGAGTGCAGTGGCATGATCTTGGCTCACTGCAACCTCCACCTCCTGGGTTCAAGTGATTCTCCTGCCTCAGCCTCTGGAGTAGCTGGGACTACAGGTGTGTGCCACCACGCCCAGCTAGTTTTTGTATTTTTTGTAGAGACGGGGTTTCCCCATGTTGGCCAGGCTGGTCTCAAACTCCTGACCTCGGGTGATCCACCTTCCTCAGCCTCCCAGAGTGCTGGGATTGCAGGCATGAGCCACGATGCCCAGCCTATAACATAAAATTTAAACTTACCATCTTAACCATTTATAAGTACAGTGTTCACTGGCGTTAAATATATTCACATTGTTGTGCAACCAATCTCCAGAACTTTTTTATCTTGTAAAACTGAAACTCTGTACCCGTTAAATAACTCCCCTCCTCCTCCCCACAGCTGTATGTAACCACTCTGCTACTGTCTGTTTCTGAATTTGACTACTCTTGGCACTTCATGTAAGTGGAATCACACAGTATATGCCTTTTGGTGACTGGCTTATTTCACTTAGCATAATGTCCTTAAGGTTCATTGATATGGTGGCATATGTCAGAGTTTCCTTTTAAAGACCACATAATATTCCACTGTGCATATATACCACATTCTCTTTAGGCACTCTTCTGCCGATGGGCAGTTGGGTTGCTTCTATGTCTTGCTATCATGAGTAATGCTGCTATGAACATGGACATGCAATCTCTCTTCAAGATCTGGCATTCAATTCTTCTGTATGTATGCAGAAGTAGGATTACTGAAACATATGGCAATCTATTTTCAATTTTTTAGAGAACCAACACCATTTCCATAGCAACTGTGTGTCCATTTTCATTTCCACCAGCAGGGCACAAGTGTTATACTTTTCCAATGTCTCTACATCCTCACCAACACTTGTTGTTTTCTTTCCCTTTCTCTCTCTCTCTCTGGCTTATTTCACTTACCATAATGTTCTTAAGGTTCATCCATGTTGTAGCTTGTGTCAGAATCTCCTTTCTAAGACCTCATCCAGGCCTTAAATTCAAACCCAGGCCCGAGAGAGTACCCTGGAGAGGGGAAGGCAAACACTGAATGTCGGGCCCTGGGTTTGGATTTTCTCCCACTAGGGAGGGCGTCTGAGAGAGTTAGAGCGGGGTAGAGAAAAATAAAAACTGCTGAGAACTAACTCGGCTGCAGAAGGAGCCATGGAAATTCTCTCTCTCTCTCTCTTCCTCCATCTCGTGACCATCCTCTAATGGGTGTAAGGTGATGTCTCGCTGCAGTTTTGATTTGTATTTTCCTGATGATTAGTGATATCGAACATCTTTTCCACTTGCTCCACCATTTTTTTTTTGAAAATCCTGTGCAAAGTTTTAAAAATTAGAAATGTCGGTCAAATTGACCTCATATCTAAGGGAGTTTCGACCAAGGAGATATCCCATGGTGGAGGGAATTTAGGTTTGGGGATTAGATCTCAATTCATATCCCACAGTTGTGCCAATTAGGGGCTATGTGGCATTGGGCAAATTGCCTCTCAAGCCTCAGTTTGCAAATATATAAAATAAAAATAATAATGTCTACTGAATAAGGCAGTCCCAGGGAAGAAATGAGGTAAAGACCCTATGATGAATTATTCTTTTTCTTGTTCATCTTCCTTGTTGCACTGAAGCTGGTGCTATCATCCTGCAACTGACGAGAACACCAGGACTTACTTTGTCCCTTATGTTAAGCACATGATATCCACTAAGCACCTTTTCTATGTAAGACACTGCACCCAGGAGTGAGGAAACTCAAGAGATATGTAAGACATGGATCTACACCAGGAGCAGGCCTGGGATTGCCAGGTGAATGCAAGGCCAGAGCCAGGAGGGGACACCTGTATCTGGAGCCACCTAGCTGGCTTCTCAGGAAGGCTAAGGCTTGGATAGGCCAAGAGAGTACCCTGGAGTGGGAAGGGCAGACCTTGAATGTGAGGCCTCTGGGTGTGGATTTCCTCCCACCCAGGGAGGGTGACTGAGAGAGTTTCAGCAGGGCAGAGAAAAATAAAAACTGGTGAAAACTAATTTGGCTGCAGAAGGGGCCATGGAAATTATCTGAGGAAGCAAGGCCCCTCACTGGGAGGAACTTCTTTCTCTGGGCTACTTAAATTCCTTCTGCTGGAATTGAAGTTTGTTTTCTCTTCTGCAGTCTTTTGGGGAAGGAGAGAAATGCTAATTACCCTCCTCTATTACCCTTCATTGATTTATGGGAGGGGAGCTCTGCCATCCTCTGGTCTTCCTCCCTCTCCCAGTGTGCTTCCCCCTGGATGTACGAACAAGGGCTTAACTAGAGTTGAATAAGCACCAGGGCAGCTTAGCTTACAGTACCTCTCCAAAGTTCCTCCTCCCTCTCCTTCTCTTCTCCTCTCCCCTCTCTTCCTCCACCCCCTCTACCCCCACCAGTGTCTGTCCTTGGGGGCTCAGGGCAGAGGCCACCCTCCTGGGGGAGATGATCCCCTAGTCCTGCCCAGGTGGGCTCACCTCTGCTCCTCCCCGGGAGCAGCCAGCAAGCAACCAGGGAGCCCTGGGAAGCCAGGTCAAATGCAGAGGATGTAGGAGCAGGAGCCAGGGGGAGGCAGGGTGTCCACCAGGGAGGTGATTAGCTCTGCAGTGCCTCTAATAATAATCTGCGAGGCTAACAAACAGCGCAGAGGAGGAGACGAGTGCAGCCCCTGTGCTGGCTGTCTCTGTCTTTGTTAAGGTTAGAGGAGGAGGGAGACCGTGTTAATTGCAGACTTATCATGATTACCTCCAGCTCTCAGCCCGAGAGCCACAGGAGGCAAAGCCATGGATCAGTGTGGAGATTGGAGGGGCTGAGAGCTGAGGGGGTAGGGTTCCCTCTGGGCCCTGGGGACCCAACTTGTGAGAAAACCCTGAAATTAAAAAACTCAGTTCATCCATTGATCAGTATTGACGGGGTGCGATGTGTTCTGTAGAACATTCAAAGCAGTTCTGAATTTCATTTTTTAAGATATGAGATATAAGCCAAAAAAGATGAGTCTCCATCTATCCCATCACAGAACCTCCCAAGGCACACACACGCCCTCTCCCACACACACTCACACGCAGACACACTTGGTTCTGAGCCCTCCTGTGTTAGACACTCTATAAATATCCATCACATTGAATTAAAATGGAAATTGGACCTAGAGAGAAGGGGTGTGGCTGTTCTCACTCTGGCTTTCCTAGTTCTTTTGCTGCTCCATCCCGATCCTGTAGCTGCCTGCAAAGGAGAACACAGAGGTGAGACTAGGTGGCCCTCAGCCAGGGTTTGAGGAGGCCTCTGGGAGTCAGCTGACTCACCACGGGGGCAGCAGCAAAGGCAAAATCAGGGCCAGGCTGGGAGAGCTTGGACAGGACACCAAACCCAGTCTTAAAGCAAATGCAGAGTGTGACTGAGAGAGTTTAAGCAGAGCAGAGCAAAATGAAAACCAGTGAAAACTAACTCAGCTGCAGAAGGAGCCATGAAAATTATCCGAGGAAGCAAAGCCCCCTCACTGGGAGGAACCTCTTTCTCTTGGCTAATTAAATTCCCAAGCTTTGGAAGCCTGGCCAGAGCAAGCGCCCTGGTTAACATCACGTAGGGCACATCCAGACCATGCCTGAGTAGGGGGATGAGGTGTGGGCATCTAGGCTTACTGAATGCTAAAACAGCAATTTTTTTTTTTTTTTTTTTTGAGATGGAGTCTCGCTCTGTCACCCAGGCTGGAGTATAGTGGCACCATCTCTATTCACTGCAACCTCCGCCTCCTGGGTTCAAGCAATTCTTCTGCCTCAGCCTCCGGAGTAGCTAGGATTACAGGCACCCACCACCATGCTCAGCTAATTTTTGTATTTTTAGTAGAGACGTGGTTTTACCATGTTGTCCAGGCTGGTCTCGGACTCCTGACCTCAAGTATCTGCCCGCCTCTGCCTCCCAAAGTGCTGGGATAACAGGCGTAAGCCACCGTGCCCGGTCTATGACAGCAAATCTTAAAAATGCAGTTCTCTGAGGCTAGCCTCTGAAAGAATATGAGCAAATTTTACCCCCTTAGATGATAAGTTAAAGACCTCAAAGGGGCTTGTGGAAATAAGAAACTTTGTGGAGGATGCTGGAAAGAAGGTGGCTGGAATTTCTCCCTCGTGGGTGGGTTTGTCTCAGGCAGAGATCTCTCAGTTAGCCAGTCAACTGTCTCTTCCATCTGGGCAGTGCATGGGGACAGCGGCCCAGGCTGGTTAGCCAGGGACTACACATGGGGCTTGGACCTGCCCTATCCTCTGCAGCTGCTTCAAATTTTCTTTCATCTGCTCTCTCCCTGGTCTCCCCTCCCCTCACTTCTACAGACCTCATTGTCGCTTGCAGTGGCCTGAAACCCCACCCCTTCCCTAGGCTCCCAAACCTGACACCCCCTAAGATCTGATCTATGGCAGCAGGACTGGTGGTGGATCCATGAAATAATCATGATAATAATAATGAATAAATGAATTACCATCTATTACATTCTTAATATGTGCCAGGGCCCTGAGCTAAGTGTTTTATAATGCAGTATTCCATGTAATCCTTTTAACAGTCTTGTGAAAGATCACTTAATCATTTTATAAGACCTGATTTATAAATGAGGAAACTGAGGCCCAACAGCTTGCCTAGGTCAGTCAGATACCAAGCTTGTTAAGCCGGGATTCAAACTCCAAAGTGCATGCTTTCTCTCCTATGGAGAGGATTGGGGAACAGGGAGGTCAAATTCCTTGACCCATCACTTCTCCTGCTTGTCAAAAGTGCTCAGAGTGCCCAGTCTGTATCCATCGTGGCCCTCACCCCCTCCTCTAGGCCCTGTCTCTAGCCTAAGATGGCCAGAAGCCTGGATCCTTCACCTCAGTGGGAAGTGCTTCACCTCAGTGGATACCCAAGACCCACCATTAGCACTTGTCTGTGGTTTTTATGTTTCTTTGTTTTGTAGTTTCATTATGAAACTAATGAAAAGTGACATCAGAGGAAGTAGTCGCTTTAATATCTTATTTGTTTCTCCATGGTGTGCAGAAAAAAAGAAAAGTTAATCTCAGAAAATATTTTCCTTTTTTCTTAGAATTTATTTATTGTTAAATGTCAGATTCAGGAGGTACATGTGCAGGTTTGTTACATGGGCATATTGCATGATGCTCAGGTTTAAGCTTCTAATGATCCCATCACCCAAATAGTGAACACAGTACCCAAAAGGTAGTTTTTCAACCCTTACTCCCCTCCACCTCTCCCCTGTTTTGGAATCCTCAATGTTTATTTTTCCCTTCTTTGTATTCATGTGTACACAATGTTTAACTCCCAGTTACAAGAGAGAACATGTGGTATCTGGTTTTCTGTTTCTATGTTAATTCACTTCGGAGAATGACCTCCAGCTGCATCCATGTTGCTGCAAAGGACCTAATTTCCTTCTTTTTAATAGCTGTGTAGTATTCCATGGTGTAGATGTACCACATTTTCTTTATCCAATCCATTGTTAACAGGCAACTGGGTTGATTCCACGTCTTTCCTATTGTGAATAGTGCTGCCAAGAATATACAAGTGCAGGTGTCTTTTTGGCAGAACGATTCCTATTTATTTGGGTATATACCCAGTAATTTCTATTCCTTTGGTTGTAGACCCAGTTCGATTGCTAGGTGAAACGGTAATTCTATTTTTAGTTCTTTGAGAGATCTCCAAACTGCTTTCCACAGGGGCTGAGCTAATTTGCATCCCCACCAACAGTGTATACTCGTTCCCTTTTCAGAAAGTATTTTCAAGTTTGTCAGACTGGGGACACTGTGTTCTTTTCTACAATTGACCCGCGAAGTGAAAAGCCCCTAGTAGAAGTTTCTCTGGGCAGTTCAGTCTCAGGAAGTCCCTCTCCCATGGCTCTATGACCCTTCCCCTGGGCATGGTGTCCCTTTGCTTTTCTTGTCTTTCCCAGACTCTTCATCTGCCAGCCCTACCCTGAGCTCCGAAGTCACAGTCAGTTGGGGCTGGTGAAGGTGGGGAGGAGCCTCCAGCACTGGTCATCCTCCTGGCAGGGGCGCTTTCCCACAGCACCCTTCTATTCTGTATGGCTTGGCTTTTGCAGTGACACGTTGAACACCATCATTGCTGTTTATTGAACACTTGGTGCTCTTCTGAGTGTCTCACTGCACAGATTCATTTAATCCTCACAAGAATCTGGTAGCATGTTCACGGTTCCCATTTTACTGACAAGAAAATGGAGGCATAGCAAGATGGAGTCACTCATCCAGGCCCACAGCCTGCAAGTGTTGGAGACAGGACGTGAGCTTCAGCAGTCTTGAGTGCCCAAGAGTACTCTTCCTTTCTGGTACTGAATGCCGGGGACATTTAGTAGTGATTTTTTTTGGCAGGCTGGCCTAGGAAACTTTCTGCTGTGAATAACACAGCTCTACATGCCAAGTTCCAAGCAGCTGACGTATTAATGAGCATAGCTGTGGCCTGCCTGCTCTTTTGTGTCCCCCTCAGAACTTGAACAAAAGACATGCTCCATGGGTGTTGGGTGGGTGGTTGATTTATTGAATTTTTTACCCACAGGAAGCTCCACTGTCTTCCACAGCTGCTGAGGTTGGAGAAAGGAAGGAGCGATGGAGGCGTGGTGGTCTATGTGAACAGGTTCCTCTCCATCGGCAGCTTAGTCCTGGGGTGCATGCCGTGCCTCCTTCTTGGGTAGATTTTTGGGGCAGACGCTATGGATTCCTGTGAAGTTGGTGAAGCAGATCCACACTGAACTCCCTTTCAACCTGGTGGACCCCTCATTCTTTTCTTTCAGCCTGAGGACCTGGCAGCTTCTGAAAGCACGTCTGCAGAACATGCTGAATGGGCCAGTGCCCACAGGAAGATAGTCCTTAGGGCTAGCTAGCTGCTGTACTCACTTTCCTAGGACGGCTGTGGGTTGGAGTTCATGGGTCTCCCAGGCTTCTTAGAGACAGAAAGAGCAAACCAGAGAAAGCTTGACTCCAGTGCCCAACCTAGGAGGAGGTCAGGCAGTGTAGAGAGACACACAGGTTAGCTGACAGACATTTCAGATCTACCTCAGGCTCAAGATGCCACACCTGCTGTTACTTGTCCAGGGAGTCAGCCCTCGAGATGCCCCCTGTGGGGAGACCTCAGAGGGTGGGGAGACCAGAGGGAAGAACGGGAGGAGGGGGAAGAAGATGTCATGTACTGAACTGAGAACACTCAGGGAAATAAAGGATCTATTTTTTTCAATTTGTTCTCAGCAAACATTTGTCATTTAATTTCTTCCTAATTACACAATTACGTAATTATGTAGTATTAGTAAAATAAAGCCTAAAGACGTTTGAGTAAAGAATTACTTAAGTAAATAATGTCTGACTGAAGTAATTATTTCCAGGGTTTTCTTTTTTAAAGGAGAATGGGATAGAATTAGTTCAGGCATTGTTGCAGGGCTGCGTGGGGGTTGGGGGTGCCGCACAGCTGGGGGCAGCTACAAGGCTCCGTTGCCCACTGGGGTCCAGCTTCTTGGCAGCTTCCTTTCTCTGTGGCTGAGGCTCTGATGGCAAGTTCCAACCCTGCTATTGGCTAGGTGGCTTGGGAACTGACTTCTCCTTTGAGTCTCACTTGGCCCTTCAGAGAGGGAATTCCTGGCTCCAGTGGGTGGGGAGGACTGCGGTGGTCGAAGGAGACTTTGGGCAGAAGTAAGTCCTCAGTGACTAAGGGCTGTGCCTCAGCCACACCAAGTTTACCAAGAGGCAGTTATGGGTGAGCCCACCACATGCAGTGATAAAGAGTTCACCCACCAGCTGTACCAGCAAGTGCCTCGGTGGTAATGTGGTGGCAGTGATGCGTTGGATGGGAGGGTAGACCTCGGGCTGCAACACTAGCTGGAGACCTTATATGGGCAGACCCCCAGGGTCAGGCTGTGGTCGACCCTGGGTGTTTCCATCCTGGGGTTGTAGAGGGGCAGGTTTCTCCAGGGTTGGCACTCAGTTCCCCTAATACCTGAGTGCATGGGGGTGGCAGCCTGAGCCCAACCGAGTTCTCTAGCAGACTTGGATCTGGCAGTGTGCTAGAGGGCTGGCCAGGCCTGAGGTTAAGGGGACACTTGGCTGGGGCTGGTGGGGATGCTGCCATATGGCCTCATCAGTGCCCTGCCCAGCCTGCACTTCCTAAGCCCAGAGGTGTGCTCTCAGGCATAACAGCCCTCTTTCCCTGCAAGGCAGAGCTTAATGACAAGCTGACCCAGCAGCTTCTTATAGAAGGGGATTCCTGGGAAGCCAGGCTGACCTCTGCCTGCTAAATCATTCCCCGATTCCCCTCTTCCACAGGGCTTGATAATCTTTCATAAGAGATTCATTTGTTCCTTTGATCTGGAAGGGTTTGCACTCTCTGAGACTCTCCTATTACAATGCAAGTAGCCCTGGAGACGGTAAACCCTTAAGACTGATCAGCTCTTTCCTTAGGACAGTAGAACCAATCTATTCTTGCCCTGGGGCTGCTCTTGCATTTCTTGAGGACTCGTGTTCCCTGCTTAGTCTCTGGGAATCCAAGGGTTCAAGGCCTGGGCCCTCAGTAGTCATAGTGATGGTGGGCATTGAGCAGCATTGCTCATCATGCTCCTCTGCCGGCTCTAAGTCTCTGAGAGCTTGGAGGAGAAAGAGATGCTGGAGATCAACAGGAAAATGAAACAGGCAGGTTGTTCGGCCTGCTCACTGAGGCTGTGGCTTTGGGCCCTTACTGGTGGCTCACTGAGCCCAGCATCCCTTGGGAACACCAAGGAGGCTCCTGAAAGTCCCCAGAGCCACAGGAGAGCATTGAAAAGGAAGGCTGATTTGGTCAAAGATCAACTTTTCCTGGGTTATCTATTCTTCACTGAGTAGCAGGAGTTTGGCAACATTCCATAAAGTTGAAGATACATTTTTCTGCAAACCAGCAACTCCACTCTTAGACATTGCTCTTAGGCATAGAAGAGCTCTCATATAAATGCATAAGAGACACACACCAAAGGCATCATGGCTGTGTTGTTTGTGATAACCGAAAAAAAAAAAAAAGAGAGACACATACAAAAAGATAAAAGGAAGCAACCTAAATTTTCATTATCAGGAGAGTGGATAAAAAATAAATAAGTTGGGGCATATTCATTCAATGAAATTCTTATTTTTATTTATTTTTATTTATTTTTTGAGACAGAGTCTCTCTCTGTCACCCAAGCTGGAGTGCAGTGGCACAATCTCAGCTCACTGCAACCTTTGCCTCCCAGGTTCAAGCAATTCTCTTGCCTCAGCTACCAAGTAGCTGGGACTACAGGCATGAGCCACCAAGCCTGGCTAATTTTTGTATTTTTAGTAGAGACAGGGTTTCACCATGTTGACGAGGCTGGTCTTGAGCTCCTCACCTGAAGTGATCTGCCCGCCTCAGCCTCCCAAAGTGCCAGGATTACAGGCGTGAGCCACCGTGCCCAGCCTCACTCAATGAAAGTATTTATAGTAATAAAAATGAATGCAGTTGAGCTATGCATATCAACATGGATGAATCCTACAAACACATTGTGGAGCTAAAAAAGCAAGTGGCAGAAGAATATATACACCATGATACCACTTATAAAAGTTGTAAATGATGCAAAACCATATTATATACCATTTATGAATAATACACAGCAATATAAACACCAAATTCAAGGTGGTCAAATTCAAGAGAGTGGGAATAGGGGGTAGGGGATATGGTTTGGAGAAAGGGGATGTAGTGCATGGGCATTTAACTTTATTGGTGATGTTTTATTTATGCTAGGAGGTAGACACAGAGTATCATATTATTCTTTAAAATTTTTGAATATTTGAAATGTTTCATAAGAAACAAAAATATAAAGCTCCAAAGAATGACAACTGAGGACCTTGCCCACTTTCCCCAGAAATGTCAGAATGTGTTGTGTGTGTGTGTGTCTGTGTGTGTGTGTGTATCTGAGATGGCAGAGGTGGGAAATGACAGTTGGGGTAAGGGGCCATGGAGAAAATCTCATATAGACAGGCCACACTTGGCTCCTCGGAAGTTTTCTAGGTTGCATACTTATTCAATAAAGTTTCCTCTCTTCACATAATGTTTGCCTACATATGAAGCTAAATATTCATTAAGTAAATTAGCCAGTTCAAATCTGTGGTACAAAAAGACAATTCCTTCTAATTACAGGGATGCCAGTTAAAAGATGCCACACTGTGGGAGCCTGTAGTCCCAGCTACTCGGGAGGCCGAGGCAGGAGAATTGCTTGAACCTGGAAGTCAGAGGTTGCAGTGAGCCAAGATGGCACCATTGCACTCCAGCCTGGGTGACAGAGCAAGACTCCAACTCACAAAAAAAAAAAAAAAAAAAGAAAAGAAAAAAAAAGCCACACTAGGCTGCCATTCACTGCCAAGAGAGCCTTAATAAAATTCTAGCTATGATTCAGATTCAAAAAGGTAAAAAAAAAAGAAAAAAGACACCATTATTTTTGATAATTAAATATTTACCAGAGCTGAGAAAATAAGTCATACTTATGTTTCAAGTATACCAAAAGCTCTTTTTAAAAAGTCCCAATAAAGAAATTGTTGCTCTCACAGCTTTGCTGCCAGGGATTTTTTGGGCTAACATCAGTATCAGGGCCAACTTTCCTGGAGCATCTGCAGCCTGGCAGTGACCAGTTCTGACTTCACATGCAGGCAGTGCTTAGGCATCCATTCCTCCTAGAGACATTATTTAGTTTATAGCTACTTTCCTGCCTGGTACTTTAAAATAGTTCCACTGTATGTGATATGGTTTGGTGGTGTCCCCAACCAAATCTCATCTTGAATTCCCATGTGTTGTGGGAGGGACCCAGTGGAAGGTAACTGAATCATGGGGGCAAGTATTTCCCATGCTGTTGTCGTGATAGTGAATAAGTCTCATGAGATCTGATGGTTTTAAAAAGAGGAGTTCCCCTGCACAAGCTCTCTCTGTCTTTGCCTCCTGCCATCCATGTAAGACATGACTTGCTCTTCCTTGCCTTTTGCCATGATTGTGAAGCTTCCCCAGCCACGTGGAATTGTAAGTCCAATGAAAACTTTTTCTTTTGTAGATTACCCAGTCTTGGGTATGTCTTTATCAGCAGTGTGAAAACGAACTAATACAGTATGTTTTGTCCTCTGTCCAATTCAATTCTAAGTATCATGATGACAGAGCTGTCTTTTATAGGGGGTGGAGATGGATGGGAGAAGAGATAGATCATCTTTAATCCATCCTCTCTGTCAAAGGAAAGCTCAATGACTGCTGAATTAATATGTTAGTTGGAGTGGTATAAATTGCACCCTGACTTGAGATCCAGCTCTGATACTCCCCAACGAAGACTTTGAATGAATTACTTACACTCTCTCGGTCTCAGTTTTGCTTCTGCAAAATAGGGATGATCCATAACTACCCTATAGGCTTCTCGTGAAGATCCAAGGGGGTCATAACTGCAAAAATTGATTTTATATTGTAATTTGCTAAACAATTGAAAACCGTTATACAAATATGAAATGTCATTATTGATTACAATGACATGTGCAGGAATGGTAAAATTAATGTAATTTGCCCCTACTCCTTCTTACAGTAGACATATAGGCATTGTCTACTCATCTCTTTGCATCTGGGATCTGTTACTCCTCCCTCTGCATGCAGTGGTCAGCATTGGAAACATCCTGTGTCCCCTCTCTTCCTGGCCTTTCATGGGACATGCTTCCAGGACTACAGCTGTTTGGTCCAGGGATAGTACTGCATCTGAGCTAGGCCAGTCTAAGAACTTTTCTGGAATTTTAAAAACAAAAATTGAGGAAGTCAGTCAGATTCCTCTTTCGTTAAAAATGCTATAGAATAAGAAATTATGAAATATCCTAACTGTAGTCCATGACTTAAGATTGAATTTTACTATATTCAGTAGTACTGTACTATTCTCTGCCCTGCTCAATCACACCACAAGAAAACAAAACTAAACAGAAAGCAGTGAGTTGAACACAATAGACATGGATGTTGCTCTTATGTAAACGTCTAGAGATACACCTTGCAGGGCCAGGCAGAGAGCTCCATGGGTCAGGATCCTAACTTTCTCCCTCTCCATCCTCAGTGCAAATTTCCAGCTCCAGTCCACTCATGTTTTAATAAAGATGCAAGAACTTCAATGATCTATTTGCATTCCAAGCTGTTGAAGGCACAAAAGGAAGTAAATGTGCATGTCCCTCCTTCTGAGAAGGCCTAACCCTCTGCTTACATCTCATTGGTTAGAACCTAATCACATGGTCATGCCTAGCTGCAAAGAAAGCTGGGAAATGTAGCTTTATAGCTGGAAACCATTGCTCACTCCCCTGAGTAAAACGGATCCTGTCACTAAGGAGAAAAGGACGATGCATGTTGGACTAGGCTACTAGTAATCTCTGCTATGTGAAATAGGTCTGCTACATGGAAGAAGCTGGTCTGTTGCAGCATTTTTACATTTCCCACTTTGGTTATTCAATTTTAGCTCTGATTATAGGAAATATTCAGGATCCTCTTAATAAATTCCTTCTTGGCCAGGTGCGGTGGCTCACACTTGTAATCCTAGCACTTTGGGAGGCTGAGGTGGGAGGACTGCTGAGTCCAAGAGTTCAAAACCAACAGAAGCAACATAGCAAGACCTTGTTTCCAGTACAGAAAAAATTAAAATAAATAAATACATGAATAAATTAATTCCTTCTTTTTTTCCTTTCATTAAAAAAGCATAAGCTGGGCGTGGTAATGCATGCCTGTAATCCCAGCTACCCAGCTACTCAGGAGGTTGGGGCAGGTGGATCGCTTGAACCTGGGAGGTGAAGGCTGCAGGGCACTCCAGCCTGGGTGACAGAGTGAGACCCTGTCTCAAAAAATAAAAGAGTATAAGTTACTTACCACGAAAATTGTCCTGATATTACTTTCCTCTAAGACCCTTTAACAGCTCCCTGCAACACTTGCCTTGGGAAATGGAGGTATTTACTGGCCTCCAGCAATCTTTTCCAGAGTCCTTAATCCACTCACAGAGTCACATTAGAAACAGATAGGAAAGAACCCTAACAGGCCAACCAGTAACTTTAATGACAGCATGGGCTCCTGTGTGAGTTCATTTGCCACCATGCTGCAACGCTTTACTCTCTTGCCCTTTAAGATACTCTGCTGCATCTCTAGGTCCTAAATCCAAGCCTCCCTAGCTTTGTCTTTGGCTCTGGGTCCAGAACATTGCAGAGAACTTGGAATTGGTTTCTGCTTTGTTGTTTCTTCCAGTGTTGTCTGAAAGCACTGTCCTTTCCTTTACTAAGAAGTGCTGGGAGAGGACTTGTGCTCCAGTGACTCAATTTGTAAAGCTACTTCCTTTCCTCCTGCCTGGCAGGACATTAGGGGATATTTCTAAGTCATGAGATGGTCTGCCTGGGTAGTGCCAGGGATCAGCTCACCCTCTAAATTTGGTAAAGAGCTAGGTGGAAATAAGGGTAGAGGCTTTCTTTTGGAGCTTCTCTGGAGAGTTTCCTATACCACAGTCCTGGTGATTTGTAGCTTGAGAACTCAGTCAACCCTGAGAGAACCTGGAGGTGAGATTTTGGGAGGAGGGCCAGGCATACTGAGTATTATTTTTTTTTGGCAAATCCAGTGTCTTAATCTATTCAGGTTGCTGTAACAAAAACATAGACTGGGTAGCTTTTAAACAACAGAAATTTGTTTTTTTTATAGTTCTGGAAGCTGGAACATCCAAGATCAAGGGGCTGGCAGATTCAGTGTCTGAGGAGGGCTGCTTCTGGGTTCACAGACAGCTGCCTTCTCTCTGTCCTCATATAGTGGACAGGGGGAGTGAGCTCTCCAGGGCCTCTGTTAGAAGGGCACTAATCCCACTCATCAGGGCACTGACCTCATGACTTAATCACCCCCCAAAGGCCCCATCTCCTAATACCATCACATTGGGGGTTAGAATTTCAGCATATAAATTTTTGGGACACACAAACGTTCAGTTTGAAGTACCCAGTAGCTGCATAGAAATAGAGCCCACCCCCAAACCCCATCCCAGAGAGGCTGGAGGTGGAGCTCAGAGCTGATCATGGGAGATTTGCAAGGGCAGGTCATTGTGGTTAGTCGACGGACATTTGAGAACACATTTCATGCTGAGTCTGTGGGTAAAAAAATACTTCCCTATGAGCTGATTTTAGTGCTGCAATGGACCTCATCTCTGTGAGTCAAAAGGTCATCCTCCACAGCCATCATGTGACTGCAAATCAGAGAAAAGTGGAAACAACGGGCCTCCAGAAGTAATTTTATACACCTCCTGCCTCTATTGCATTAAATCCAATAGACTGATAGCTAATGATTATTGAGCACTCATTATCTGCAAATACCATGCTAAGAGCATTATCTTATGCATTCCTCCCAACAACCTTCTGAGCTTGTTTTCAGTTTAGCAGGCAGGAAAACTGAGGCCCAGAATCACTCATCAGGTTGACAGAGCTGGATGCCAGTTCAGTCTTAGCTGGATTCCCAAGCCAAGCCTCCTGCCCACCATGGTCTGCAGCCTTCTGCAATGTGTTTAAGAGTGCCTTAAGCACCTGAGCACAGGGTGCCTCAAACTGTTGGTTTCTAGATGCCCCTGGCAGGACCATCTCAATCTGGACATTGCCATGAGCAGCTCTAGGGAGCTGTTTCCTGCCTCCCTTGCTAATAAGTCCCAGTGTCCCATCACCCAAGCCAATGGAGTGATCCACTAGCACTACAATGCAGGCTCATTTACATTTTACATAGTCTGGTGGGCACATTAAAAAATTCAAAGAAACAGGTATCCCTGTAACACATGCTGTCTACATAAATAATCACATTACAATGGTACTTCAGTGCATAGAAAAAAATCATTCAAACAGAATCAATTCATTGATACTGATATTGCCAGTGATGTGTTTTTAATACTAGAAATGACACATGTTCCCCAACACATGTACTATAGCATAGCAATAACATTTTATGGGATGTGATGGTTAAAGTGAAATGTGGTTCTATCAAAACAATAAAGCTGTGTTGAATACAAAAATAGTTTACACTGCTTTCAATTTTTTTTTTTTTTTGAGACAGTCTCGCTCTGTCACCCAGGCTGGTGTGCAGTGGCACGATCTCAGCTCACTGCAAGCTCCGCCTCCTGGGTTCACGCCATTCTTCTGCCTCAGCCTCCTGAGTAGCTGGGACTACAGGTGCCCACCACCACGCCCAGCTAATTTTTTTTGTATTTTTTAGTAGAGATGGGGTTTCACCGTGTTAGCCAGGATGGTATCTATCTCCTGACCTTGTGATCCTCCCACCTCCACCTCCCAAAGTGCTGGGATTACAGGCGTGAGCCACCGTGCCCGGCCACTGCTTTCAATTTTTAATTTAAATTAAATAAAATTAAAATTTCACTTTCTCAGTAGTGCTAGGCACATTTCAAGTGCTCAGTATCCGCCTGTGGCTTGTGGCTACTATGTCAGACGGTGCAGGTTGAGCATCTACCCAAAATTCATCATGATGGAAATGCACTTTCTGTGTCCTGAACAAAGAGAAGAGAAGTCAGACTGGAGGAGAGGGTCTGTGCAGAGGAGAGGTGGAGAAAGAGGCTGGGACGGCGTGAGGGGTTCATAGGAGAGGGAAAGCACTGTTGATTTTCGAAACGGAAAACCGTATGATGAGAATGGCGCTTTGAGAAGATTCGTCTGGATGCATCGAGCAAAGTGGGTGGTAGGGACACAGATTAGAAGCAGGAAGACCAAATGCATGGGGATGGGAGATGATGAGGCCCTGAACAAGAGTGAGGGTGTCCAGAAAATGAAAAAAAGAAAAGAAATACCTGAGAAAGATTATGAAGAGTTTCTATGACGAGTCAGTGAATGAATAAGGGGAACAAGAAATGGGGAAGAGGTGAAGATGACCCTGAGGTTTTAAGCCTCAGACAACGGAAAATGGTAACACCACTGATAGAAACAGGGAAGTCACGGGCAGACATGCTGGGGCTGGGCGGGGTGGGGTGGGGGCGGGGGAGGAGATGTAGGATCAGTTTTGTTTTGAACAGGCTGATTTTGTGGTAATCTCTTCCATGGTTTCGCCTCATTTTTTTTTTCTCTTCTTCCTGACTTTTCGTCCTCTCTCTTTCTCGCCCCCTCCTCCCCTCTTTCCTCTTTTCATTTTCCCCTTTCTTTCCTGCCCCCTTCTTCTCTTGATTGATCACTTACTTATGCACTAGAGACAAATAAGTTTAATGGGCATTTCCCAGGCCTGAGGAAGACCCATTGAGAGGGGTCGGGTGCACGTCTTTGTCAAAGACAACAAAATAAATAAAACGTCCCTTTTTGCTGTTCCTGGCGTAACTGTTGGAATCTGGCTTGGTGTGGGGAGTGGAGGTGGCAGATGAAAGGAGAGCAAAAACAGTTCATGTGTATTGACTGCAAGTGTCAGGCACGGTTCTAAACATTTGTGACCAGCATCTTACTCAAGGGCATTAATTCCCATTTAGCAGGTGAGGAAAGTAAGGCAGGGACGTGATGAAGTGCCTCACCTAAGGGAACACAGCTGCTAGGTAGTGGGGCGGGATTTTACTTGCCCAGCGTGTCTGAGTATCCGCCCTGAGCTAGGTAAAAGTGGCCGTCACCTTCCCTTCTTGAGGGGTACCTCACTTCTCCAGATCTTTCTGAAAGGCAGGCTCTTCGAAGCCCCTGGGAGGGTTTTCCTTCCACAGGTGGGCTTAGTGACCCAGCAGGGCCTGGAGCTTATGTGGGAAGCAAAAGACCTCTTTCCTCCTCCCAGTAGAAGGGAAGGCAAAATAGGAAACACACTCCTCGAGTATCTTTCCTCATTGTTAATCAGGTGACTGCTCCCAGGGATCTGTTTGCTGTAAATGCTGTGTGTTGATGGTGTTGTTCTAATATAGTCACCCACGTGCAAGTACATCCCAGTAAAAAAAAAAAAAAAAAAAAAAAAAAAAAGGCCCTTAAATGAAATAGGAGACGGGGGGAGGCGATGGAGGGAAGAGGAGATGGGAAATATTGTACTGCTCCTGTACAACAGCTCAAGGGATTTACTCTAGGCTGTCAGTGCCAAGTGAATATTGCTTATTCATGTGCAATCTAATCTTCCCCTCTGCCCAGAGGCTGAGGGCAGCAGGGGTGACCTGGTTGCAGAGGGACAAGGAGAAGATGGGGGTCGGAGGGGGGTGGGCTTTCCTATGAGTGCGTGCTCAGGAGGGCTAGTGTTGGAAGAAATTGTTACTTGAATGGCTAGGATGGGTGCAGGGGGCAATGGTGGGGAGCGGGTACATAGGGGATGGAGATGGACTGGTGATCAGACACAGGACCCCTTGGTGGGCTGAGGAAGTGGCGCGGGTTGTGTGGCTCAAACATCTGGGGGATGGGAATTCCAGGAACCCCTCCAGCGTGCTCCCTTGGGAGGATGGTTGAGCCGCAGATTGATGCACACGCCCAGGCAGAGAATGTCTTAATAACCCACTCGGTGGGTGATGGATTATCAGAGGAGGAGCGGCGGAGCTCCGGCTTGGCCACCCCGAAGCTCCGACTCGATAACGTGATAATTCACTCAGGGGCACGGGGAAGAAGATTTCCCAACTGCGGCTAACCAATGTTGAAGACCTGAAAACAGCCACTTGGGACTGCTTTTATGTTCAGCTGTCGGCTTAGAAGCAAATGTCTAAGAGAACCTGGACACAGATCAAACGAATGTGCCGGGAACCGTATGCACTGCACACATCTGCTATTACGTCCCGCTGAGGGCCTGTGTGCCCAGCCTGCTCTCCTCCAGTCATACAGGAGGGGGGAATCAGGAAAGAGGAAGATCCCTCGGAAACACCTGATAGGGCCCATGCTGCAGCTGGCCTGGGTTTGTGGAGCAACTCTTGCACAGAAACATCATGGAGTGGTGGACCGTCACCTCTGTAGGGCACAGTGATTGAGTGGGAAAGACCAAATGGCCCTTTCTTTGACCTAGTGGAGGCCAAAGGGCTGGTGGCCAGAGGCCTGCTCTTCCCACAAGGGACTGGTCGTGGAGAGCCTGGGCTGGAGGAGAGCCCTGTCTTCCATGGGGGAGGGAAGGGCTCCCTAGAGCCATCAGGTGAATGGAAAGAAGACATCTTCCCTGGCAATCTGTCTGTTTTTCTTTTTCTCCACCTTCTACCAAAGGAATAACCTGCAGTATTTTTGTTTAAATCAAAAGCTGAGTTGGCTTGGGGGCTGGAAGCCTGTTGTTATTCTAACCATGGAAAGAGGTACGCTGCCACCTTCTTCAGAACAGAAGGTGTAATAAGAATAATAGAAACACCAGCAGAGATAATTATTGAATGTCTGCCATGTGCCATCACAGCCACACTTGATCCTCAACAGCCCTGGGCACCGGCATACTCCTCCCCCAACCTTAGAAACACTCATAAATACATTCCCCAGGATCAAAGACTCTGGGAACTGCTACTGAAAATAAGCCCAGGTAGTTTCTGAGCAGGTGTGTGCTACTTTGGATTGGCTCTAGATGAATTATTAATTTACTAATACCTTTATTGGCTGGCTTATAGCAGGTGGGGATGAGAAACAGTAAAGCAACTGTACAGGTGAGAGGACATGCGTGACCATGAGGTTCAATACTGCAGCAAAGCCACGGAGGTCATCCACAGTAAGTTGTCCTCATGGAGATATTGCAGGCTGGCAAAAATACACAAGGAAGGTAAATAATATTAGACTCATTTTACCTAGGAAGAAACTGAAATTGAGCGAGGTGGAACAATTTTCCCAGAGTTACACAGCAAGTAAGTTCCAGAAGCAGGATTTGAACCCATGTCTGTTTGGTACCAAAACTACACATCCCAGCTCAGAGAAAGGCATTTGCAACACCATCCTGAATACAAGGGAGACATTCAGTCCATCAGAATCCACACTTTCTGAGAAAGATTGCACTGGGGATGAATCACAATAGGGAATTGTTCTATTGCTTCTAATATAAAGTGTCTTTATAGTACTGGAAGGTCATTTCCTAAACCAATTGCTCTATTTTTTTTTTTTTTTTGACTAAGAGTCACAGTTACAGTCTCTAAGAGACACAGGGGCTCTTGGAGGTGATATAGTTCAAGCCCTTCTTTTTACAGAAGGAAAAGAGGGCCAGAAAGAGGGACCAGGATGCTCAAGATTACATGGTGAGTGTACACAGCTAATGCATAGTTGAGTCCAGAGTTCAGAAATTTGGACTCTTAGGCCCAAGCTCTTTCCACTGATCCCTGAACTTTCTTGCATCTTTGGGTTCTTCCTATCATGAATGGCATGTGGAAATCCACCCTAACCTCTCTTAGTATAAAGAAGAAACTTTCATGACACAGTTTCCTACTCTCTCACTACTTATTCCCCTCTTGCCACTCAACTAATTAGACAGATGGCTTGGTACCAGTACAATCTACCTTGAGTCAAGGAAGGGAGCACACATTTTAAACATTCTTGGGCTATAAAAATATTAGCATTTGTTTTTAAAAAGACATCTTCAAGACGTACATAAAACTATTCATGTTGAGTAGCCCTTGTCTGAAATGCTTGGGATCAGAAGTGTTTTGGATTTCATTTTTTTTAATTTGGTGATGTTTGATTAAACATACTCATTCAGCATCTCTAATCCAAAAATCTGAAATCTCAAATGTGCCAATGAGCATTTCCTTTGAGCATCATGTTGGCACTTAAAGAGTTTTGGATTTTGGATTTTCAGATTAGAGATACTCAACCTATAGTACTTAAGACAGTGCTATGTAGGTGAAATGCCCACAAACATGCCAATCAAATGTAGTACAGTCTAGAAACAAGCCCACACACATTCAGTAGCCTCATTTATGATAAAGATGACTCTGCAATGTTGTGAGGAAAGGATGACTTTTTCAATAATTTTTGGAACATAATAGAAGATGTCTTCATGACCCAGGGTATATACAGCTTCTTTCAACAGGATGTAACAAGCCCAACCATAAGGGAAAATTTGATTAATTGAACTACATTAAAATTAACAACTTCAATTAATTAAAAAACATAATTAAGCAAAAAGAGAAGTTTACAGAGTATGAGAAGACACTTGTAAAGTATATCTATCAAAGGACTCATATCCACAATGTAAGAAAAAGGCAAATAATCCTATAGAAAAATGGGCCAGAAGACTTGAGCTGGCCTTTCTCAAAAGATCTCCAAGTGATCAATAAACATATGAAGAGGTGCTCAAGCTTTTTGGTGATCAGGGGTTTGTGAGTTAAAACCACAGTGAAAAATCACTGTTTTTTCTTTCTTTCTTTTTTAACAGCATGGCTAAAATAAGAAAAATACAGACAATATCAAGTATTGGTGAGGATGTGAACAACCAGAACTCTCAAATGCTAGGGAGGAGTGTAAATTGGAGCAAACATTCTAGAATACAGTTTGGTAGTATTGGAACAGTACTAATACGGAACCTACATATATCTTATTAGCCGGCAATTCTACTCTTAAGTTTAGAGCCAAAAGAAAAGCATACACACGTGTACCAAATGACACACAAAAGAATATTCAGAGAAGCATTTTAGTAAAAGCTAAATACTGGAAACAACCCAAATGTTCATGAACAATGAAGTAGATAAATAAATTGCGTCTATCCACACACTGGGATAATATATAGAAGTAAGAATGAGTGAGCAATAACCAGGCTGCAATGCAGATTAATCTCACAAATATAATGGCAAGTGAAAAAAAAACATGTGACAGAGAACATACTGAATCTATTTATATAGAAGTCATAAGCAAGTACAGCTAGCTAATCCATAGTGTTGGAAGTCAGGATGGTGATCATCCTCAAAGGGATATGGTAAGTGGGAAGGGGTGGAAGGGGACCTACTGAGGGCTGGGTGCAAACTTTCTATTTCTTGGTCTGGTTTCTGGTACATGGATGTATACATCTGGTGAAATTCATTGACTTGTACACCTATGTTAAATTTCAAGAACACGTGTCTTCAATTTTTTTTTTCTCTTGCAAAATGAAAGCGAGGAGAATTGAGAGTAACATCTGTTTATACCTACTTCAGGGCTGTCAACGTGCTAGATATTTATTATACAGATGGTAACTCATATAATCCTCTCAGTCATCCCATGGCATAGGTGTTAGGTCCTCTACTTTACAGAAGAGGAAACTGACACTCAGAAAGGGTCATTGTTCAAGTCCATGCCCTTAGCAAGTGCTGGAACCAGATCTAACCTAAGATCCTAATCCAGGTTTGTCTGGGTCCAGAGCTCATCCTTTTTCTTTCATATCCTGTTGTTTTCAAGGAAAGAGCACTAGCTTTAGAGTCAGAAAATCTCACTTTGAATCCTAGTGCTGCCATTCACACCATACGATCTTAGGCAAATCACATAATTTGGTGTGTTCTTATTCTCATTTTTCCGGGGAATTTTTGTGCGGTGGGGAGTGGATGGTAGCAGGAAAGGGATCTGGCAGTGTGCATAAAGCATGTAACAGAGCCTGCGCTCAGCAAGTGCGCAGTACTTTTTGGTTCATCCAAACCCTACTAGGCATGTGTGCCCTTCCTAGCAGGGGTGTGGAGTTCGAAGCAGAATTCACCATGCCCCTCTCCCTGGTGTTGCCATTCTAGTAAAATCAGATGAGCATGAACATCAAGGGCAACATTGGTGGGAAAAAGAGCACTGTTCAGCCTGAGGGTGTGTGTGAAAGTGGGCAAGAGGTCTTGCTTTGGAGTTGAGGGAGCTTAGGGGCCAATGCAATACAGATGAATTGCAAGTTTGTTGTTTTAACACCAGCTGGCACAGCTGAGTCCATTTTCTCCCCTTGGGTCATCTCCTGGATAGAAGAGGGTAGGAATGTGGAGAAAAGAATGTCCAAAGTCTGTTAGAATCACTTTCTTAAAGACAGCAGGTTCTGCAACCTTTTTTCATGACAGAACTGAGCTAAACTTTTTTTTTTTTAGTCCTCTAAGAATTGTCAGGAAAGTGGATGGAAGGTAAATAGCATCTGTATTTGTTCGGCCGGTTGTCACCTGTCCCTAAGTCTCCTTATGTCTGCTGAGGAATTGGGAACTCCTTGAGGGTGTGGGGAGGGCTGGGGACCTCTAGATATACCCTTCAGGGCAGGACATACAGATGGCATTTTATGTGAACTTATGGCCATGGTCATGTTCTGTACATGAGGCACATGGAAAAATAGGTGCTAGTTACTTGCCTGGCTAAGGTTGGAAGAGTTATTCTTTTGTGTCCATGGCTAAAAGACCTTCTTCTCTTTTAAAGGTGCAAAGATCGGCACCATGGGCTGGTAGGGGAAAGCAAGCATTTTAGGAGAGAATGGGGAGCAGTGAGCAGGAGCCAAGGCCCCCCTTTGCCAGCCCCCATCCCACCCCTCCTCTTCACTGAAGTCTTCATTTCTCTGTTCTAAATTGCACACATTGATCTGCTGTGTACAATGTTGCAAAGCAAGTTGGCAGGAGTACTGGAGTGTATCAGGTCTACTAGGGAATAAATATACTTGGGTTTTTAGTTTAAATGAGTGGAGAGTTGGGGAGTGGCTTGACAGCCATGGGGAGCCCAAGCGTTGGTTTCCCATCAAACAAACCCCTTTGTAGGTTGGAGCTGTCAGTCAATGCCAGCTCCTGGGTCCCTGCCCCTGGGGACAGGCATCCCCGCCCATGCTGCTGGCCTGCCACTTCGGAGAAGAGGCGAGGGTGGCTAGGTTGCGGGGAGGAGAGTCTTGAACACCAGTCTACCCTCTGCCCATTCAAGGCCTTGTCACTAAGGTAGGAGCCTTTCTAAGGGGAAGGAGAGAGGCCAGGTCCCCTGGGGACAGACCCTGGCCCGAGGCTCTGGGCTTTTCACAGCTGAGTGACCTGGATACAGCCTGTATCCGATGCTTCCTTTTCTGATATTAATATCTTGATTAATTCCAGACCAATTGTTCTTTTTTTAAAAAATTTCCTAGCCTTTGGAAACCACCTACTCTTCTCTGAGAATGACTTTGATTGAAGTTTGAAGTTTCAAGGTTCAGCTGTTTTCAAGTTAGTCGTTATTAGAAAATGCAGCAATTTCCCCCTAGTAAAGAAAGAAAAGGTCCTTCCTCCCTCCGGTCTTTCCCTCCTCCCCTCCCCCATCCCCGTCTCCCCGTCTCCTGGTGTGTCGTAACTTTAAAAAGGCCTGCAAGATATAGTTATTTATTCTTCTCCATCCTTCCCTCAACTCGATTTTGGGCTGAGGCCAAAACTTGGGGGAAACAAAGAAGCAGCCATCCGAACAGTCTCCTTCAAAGCTCAGTGTTTGCGCTCGATCATGCTGCCTTCCTGATGCTGTAGTCTGAGGGTCGGCGGGAGTAGGGGATGATGAGATGGGGGGGCACGGGGCATGCTCAGCACCCGCCAGTGCATGGGCCGTCCTCAGCCCGTGCCGGCACTGAGTGGTTATGAAAGACCCTCTTGTTCTGGGAGGCAGTCAGTCCGGAGGGAGCCTCCTCGGAAGGTAATTGCCTACTCCCAGGGTTGGCCTTGCTGAAATTTATAGCTCCGCTCAATAAAGCCATTGTGCGGCTCCTTAGGAAGCCATGGGGGTGGATTATTGCTTGGGAGCCAGGAGACATGGAACCCATACAGGGCCGGGGTCCCCTGCTGGGGCACGTACAGGCTGAGAGGTTGGTGTCCCCACCCCTCCCTCATCCTCCAGGCTGTGCCTCTATTCAGAAGGAGGCTGCCGGTACCTTAGTGCCCTCTGGAACGCTGAGCAGCTTGGCCCCGGATCTTGCTCCTGCTCCAGATGAGATGGGGAGGCCCTGGGAGGGAGGTCTTGCTTGGAAAGGATGGATGTAAGGGGCTGGTTCCCAAAAGAGAGCAGGAGCTCTTTCTGCCAGACCAGCTGCACTTCATTAATGAGTCAAGCCAGAGGTCTAACCAATCCGTTGCTACTGGGACTTTCGTTTTTCTCCCCTGGTTTATTTTATTGTTATTCTGAGAGGTAAACATACACATACACCTCAACAACTCCAAGGCATAAAAAAAAAAAAAAAAAAAAAAAAAAGATTGGTTTCAGAAAGCTGGGGAGGTCAGAGCAAAGGCCCAAAGCCTAACCTGGAATTTCCCTGGGGGGCGGATTAAAAGCAGTTGAGCCCCAAGCAGGGATCACCCTGGGTCACCTGACTGACCCCTCGCCTTCAGCCCCCCTCAACTCGGCTGCAGTCTTCTTAGGAGAGCGGACTTGAGTTCAGGAGGCTATGCCTGGAACAAGCAGCTGAGAGGCAGAGCAGGCCTGTGCTAGGAGAGGCTGGATGATGGGCCCAGGACAGCCCAAGGATTGAATGCAGAGGCAATGGGAAGAGGGGCAGGTAGAGAGGACCTTGGTGACTCGCAGCAGCGGAAATTCAAGTTTAGGTGGAGGGTGGGATGAAGGACACAGTCCCAGCTCCATGCATTGGCCAGGCAGGGTTGTGAGGTCTCTGCTCAAAGGGGCCCTGGGGATGGGTGTGGGAAGAAGCCTGCAGGTGGGCCCAACCAGTTCAGAGACACTCTGGGAGGCCCAGGCCTGGCAGGAACTCAACCCTTCTTAGGTCTTGCCATTATCAGCACTTATTTGTCCCTTGCCTCAACGAGGCTCAAATTAATCACTCCTGCCTCAAAATTAAAAAGGAAAAACTATAAACAGTCCCACTGATTCATGAGTTCTTTTCAGAGCGGCTGCAGCAGCTGCCCAAGGGGAAGTCGCAAGGCATCCCAGCTGGGAGTTCAGGCAGAAGTGGCCTGTGTGTGTAAACACCTTGTCCTGTGGCCGATTTTGGTATTGTAAGGGGTATATTTGTTAAATTCCAGTCGATATTCAAGGGGCCCTGTGTTTACTCCATTAGGAAACCAGATAGAGCTAATCAATGCTAGAAGGACTCTAGTTAACTCCTAAGGGAAGGCAAATACAAACAGTGGCATTCAAATCGATGTAAAATTCCCCCCGCTGCACTTGGGTAGGTGGCCGCCAACAGGCCGGTGCAGCAAGCCTGGGCTGACAGCTGGAGCCAGGCTCCTTCCTGGGGCTCAAGATTGGATAAAAGGCCTCCTGGAAGTCAGGGCTCTGCTGGATTCTGAGGCTGGCTCAGGTTGCATAGTACCTGTGGGCCTTGCGCAAATCAGCTGGCCTCCCTGACCCTCAGTCTCTTCATCAGAAGGGTAACCACTCATGTTGAAATGAAATGAAAAGTTCATAGAGGGCTTTCATTATCTTGCCTGATATTCACCGCCCTTTGAGATGGGCATCATCATCATTATTTCCATTTCACAGGAAAGGAAAATGAAGCTCAGAGACCTTAAACAATGGAACTGAAGCCACACAGCAGATAAACAGCTGCATCTAATTCCATGTCCTCTGACTCCAAGCCACACATGCTTTTCCCTAGGCCATACCATTCCTTGAAGGACTTTTGCACGGCATTAGTGCATATCATCTACCCAACACCCAGAGGTTGTTATTACTATTACTACCATTTCACCAATGAAAAAGTAAAGTCCGAAGTTCAGAGATGCAAGGGTCCAAGGTCCTGTAGATTATGCAAGTTCTGAGCGTCAGCACCCTGCTTGATCACACCATATCGCATCTGTCAAGGGAGGGATTTGGAAGAGCTGATATCTGGTGTCTTTTCTAAGTCAAACATACTGCAATGCTTTAATTTTCTTTCCTAACCTCACCTTATAGGATTTCTTCCTTTTGTACCACTACAGTCACAAATCAAAGTCAAGAGGCTCTACATGAGAGAGCAGGGAAACATGGAGAGAATGAGCCCAGTTTGGTGCTGAGAGAGTGGCTCTCTCAGCTGCCCCGCACCTGCCCTCCCTGGCTCAGGAATATTCCTCTCTGGTCTTGGGGACAATTCTTCAGAGGCAGCCACTCCTACAACTGTTCTTCTTAGTTTATCTACAGAGATCATCCACAGAGCTCAGCTATCAGCTACCTGGGATCTTGGTTGGATACCAGATCCAGGGCTATATGACCTTTATAGCTCCCCAAGCCCAGGGTTGTGCATTTTACCAGTAGCCAAAGATGGCTCCGTAGGGTGAATTCACTGTTGAGTTAAACTCTGCTTGACTATTATTGTGGACATTACTGAGTTTGTGTCTCCTTTTGTGGGGTGCTGGTTAGTTCGGCCGAAGCCTCAGGGGAGATCTTCCAAGGATTTACTTGAGATTTCTCCCTCTCCTTTGAAAAGGGAATGGCCAGTATTGCCCTTCTTCCTCAAAATTACTTCCAAGTGTTCATTTTTGTACTCTGCATAGTGAGCCTGGAAGAATTAGCGAGGGCTCCCCGGTTATCACAGATAGTCGTTTCTTACTTTGATGGGTTGTTTTATATAAAGTTTGCAGATAGTGTCCACCCATAGTATCTCATGTAACACTCAAAATCAGCATGGGGTACATGGTTACTTCTGTTTTTGTCCTATATATAAAGAAACTAGGACCTAGAGAGTCCAAGGGATTTGTCTAAGGTCATGCATTGAAAGGGGGCAGAGCAAAATTAGAACTCAGACTCCCCAACTCCATCCAGACCTGTCTTCACATACGCAGAGATGTTCTTCAAGCTGTCCTGCTTTGAAATATTGTAAAGGTAGAATGCAGTTCTTCTGGGGACTGTGGTGTCCTGGTGGTCCACTTCCACCTTATAACAGAAGCAGCTATGGCTTAAGACGTGAGATTTTAGGGTCTCTCTATTCCTAGAACGTAGGACAATGCTGCTCACATAGTAGGCCCCCATAAATGTTTGATGTGTAAATGAGCGAATGAATAATTGAATAAGTAGACCTCAGCTTTCTCGATTCCTAGTCAAATTTGCCTCACACTACACCACTCTGCTTCCTGCACTTTCATTGATCTGAAAAATCTAAAATCAGTTTTCAGACCTTAAAAAAAAATAAAAAGCCAATGGACCTTTTGCTGAGTGGAAATGCAAGAAGCAGGTTTAGGAGGTGGGAGGAGGAAAGAGATTTTCTACGTGGAAGAAATTGAGGCAGGGACATGTTTGTACTGCAGTTGAAGGACACCCAGCCCAAGGAGCTGTCCTTGATGGTGTCCCTGACTCCTGATCTCTGGGCAGGGGAGGCGAGAGCCAATCCCATCCCTTCTGCTGTTGGACACGTAGGACTTTGGCCTCCAGCCAGAACCCATACTTCAGAACAGAGGAGGACCACTAAGCAGGAAATGTGGCCGCTTCATTCACAACCTCTTCTGAATTTCATTTGTGACAAACCACTCTTCATAAACCTCAGAACTGCCCATCGTCACTGGGGTGAGGGACGCAATGCTGCTGAGAGGGAAAAACAATTAGAAATACAATTAGTGTTATAA